>NC_134826.1:3334398-3678106 GCF_004210375.1 Tachypleus tridentatus | reverse complement strand
TTTGTTCCTAATGGTATGTTTATGTTAACTAGAGTAGTCCAGGTAAATCATATTGTTCCTAATGGTATGTTTATATTAACTACAATAGTCCAGGTAGGTTACTTTGTTCCTAATGGTATGTTTATATTAACTACAATAGTCCAGGTAGGTTACTTTGTTCCTAATGGTATGTTTATATTAACTACAATAGTCCAGGTAGGTTACTTTGTTCCTAATGGTATGTTTATGTTGACTAGAGTAGTCCGGGTAAATCATATTGTTCCTAATGGTATGTTTATATTAACTACAATAGTCCAGGTAGGTTACTTTGTTCCTAATGGTATGTTTATGTTGACTAGAGTAGTCCGGGTAAATCATATTGTTCCTAATGGTATGTTTATATTAACTACAATAGTCCAGGTAGGTTACTTTGTTCCTAATGGTTTATGTAGAGTTATATTAATGGTATGTTTATATTAACTACAATAGTCCAGGTAGGTTACTTTGTTCCTAATGGTATGTTTATATTAACTACAATAGTCCAGGTAGGTTACTTTGTTCCTAATGGTATGTTTATATTGACTACAATAGTCCAGGTAAATCATATTGTTCCTAATGGTATGTTTATATTAACTACAATAGTCCAGGTAGGTTACTTTGTTCCTAATGGTATGTTTATATTAACTACAATAGTCCAGGTAGGTTACTTTGTTCCTAATGGTATGTTTATATTAACTACAATAGTCCAGGTAGGTTACTTTGTTCCTAATGGTATGTTTATATTAACTACAATAGTCCAGGTAGGTTACTTTGTTCCTAATGGTATGTTTATATTAACTACAATAGTCCAGGTAGGTTACTTTGTTCCTAATGGTATGTTTATGTTGACTAGAGTAGTCCAGGTAAATCATATTGTTCCTAATGGTATGTTTATATTAACTACAATAGTCCAGGTAGGTTACTTTGTTCCTAATGGTATGTTTATATTAACTACAATAGTCCAGGTAGGTTACTTTGTTCCTAATGGTATGTTTATGTTAACTACAATAGTCCAGGTAGGTTATATTGTTCCTAATGGTATGTTTATATTAACTACAATAGTCCAGGTAGGTTACTTTGTTCCTAATGGTATGTTTATATTAACTACAATAGTCCAGGTAGGTTACTTTGTTCCTAATGGTATGTTTATATTAACTACAATAGTCCAGGTAGGTTACTTTGTTCCTAATGGTATGTTTATATTAACTACAGTAGTCCAGGTAGGTTACTTTTGTTCCTAATGGTATGTTTATATTAACTACAATAGTCCAGGTAGGTTACTTTGTTCCTAATGGTATGTTTATGTTGACTAGAGTAGTCCAGGTAAATCATATTGTTCCTAATGGTATGTTTATATTAACTACAATAGTCCAGGTAGGTTACTTTGTTCCTAATGGTATGTTTATATTAACTACAATAGTCCAGGTAGGTTACTTTGTTCCTAATGGTATGTTTATATTAACTACAATAGTCCAGGTAGGTTACTTTGTTCCTAATGGTATGTTTATATTAACTACAATAGTCCAGGTAGGTTACTTTGTTCCTAATGGTATGTTTATATTAACTACAATAGTCCAGGTAGGTTACTTTGTTCCTAATGGTATGTTTATATTAACTACAATAGTCCAGGTAGGTTACTTTGTTCCTAATGGTATGTTTATATTAACTACTAGTCCAGGTAGTTCCTAATGGTATGTTTATATTAACTACAATAGTCCAGGTTGGTTACTTTGTTTTAATGGTATGTTTATGTTGACTTGAGTAGTCCGGGTAAATCATATTGTTCCTAATGGTATGTTTATATTAACTACAATAGTCCAGGTAGGTTACTTTGTTCCTAATGGTATGTTTATGTTGACTAGAGTAGTCCAGGTAAATCATATTGTTCCTAATGGTATGTTTATATTAACTACAATAGTCCAGGTAGGTTACTTTGTTCCTAATGGTATGTTTATATTAACTACAATAGTCCAGGTAGGTTACTTTGTTCCTAATGGTATGTTTATATTAACTACAATAGTCCAGGTAGGTTACTTTGTTCCTAATGGTATGTTTATATTAACTACAATAGTCCAGGTAGGTTACTTTGTTCCTAATGGTATGTTTATATTAACTACAATAGTCCAGGTACGTTACTTTGTTCCTAATGGTATGTTTATTTTAACTACAATAGTCCAGGTAGGTTACTTTGTTCCTAATGGTATGTTTATGTTGACTAGAGTTGTCCAGGTAAATCATATTGTTCCTAATGGTATGTTTATATTAACTACAATAGTCCAGGTAGGTTACTTTGTTCCTAATGGTATGTTTATATTAACTACAATAGTCCAGGTAGGTTACTTTGTTCCTAATGGTATGTTTATATTAACTACAATAGTCCAGGTAGGTTACTTTGTTCCTAATGGTATGTTTATATTAACTACAATAGTCCAGGTAGGTTACTTTGTTCCTAATGGTATGTTTATATTAACTACAATAGTCCAGGTAGGTTACTTTGTTCCTAATGGTATGTTTATGTTGACTACAATTGTCCAGGTAAATTATATTGTTCCTAATGGTATGTTTATATTAACTACAATAGTCCAGGTAGTCCAGGTAGGTTACTTTGTTCCTAATGGTATGTTTATATTAACTACAATAGTCCAGGTAGGTTACTTTGTTCCTAATGGTATGTTTATATTTACTACAATAGTCCAGGTAGGTTACTCTGTTCCTAATGGTATGTTTATATTAACTACAATAGTCCAGGTAGTTACAATGGTATGTTTATGTTGACTAGAATAGTCCAGGTAAATCTTTGTTCCTAATGGTATGTTTATATTAACTACAATAGTCCAGGTAGGTTACTTTGTTCCTAATGGTATGTTTATGTTGACTAGAGTAGTCCAGGTAAATCATATTGTTCCTAATGGTATGTTTATATTAACTACAATAGTCCAGGTAGGTTACTTTGTTCCTAATGGTATGTTTATATTAACTACAATAGTCCAGGTAGGTTACTTTGTTCCTAATGGTATGTTTATATTAACTACAATAGTACAGGTAGGTTACTTTGTTCCTAATGGTATGTTTATGTTGACTAGAGTAGTCCGGGTAAATTATATTGTTCCTAATGGTATGTTTATATTAACTACAATAGTCCAGGTAGGTTACTTTGTTCCTAATGGTATGTTTATATTAACTACAATAGTCCAGGTAGGTTACTTTGTTCCTAATGGTATGTTTATGTTGACTAGAGTAGTCCAGGTAAATCATATTGTTCCTAATGGTATGTTTATATTAACTACAATAGTCCAGGTAGGTTACTTTGTTCCTAATGGTATGTTTATATTAACTACAATAGTCCAGGTAGGTTACTTTGTTCCTAATGGTATGTTTATATTAACTACAATAGTCCAGGTAGGTTACTTTGTTCCTAATGGTATGTTTATATTGACTACAGTAGTCCAGGTAGGTTATATTTGTTCCTAATGGTATGTTTATATTAACTACAATAGTCCAGGTAGGTTACTTTGTTCCTAATGGTATGTTTATATTAACTACAATAGTCCAGGTAGGTTACTTTGTTCCTAATGGTATGTTTATATTAACTACAATAGTCCAGGTAGGTTACTTTGTTCCTAATGGTATGTTTATATTAACTACAATAGTACAGGTAGGTTACTTTGTTCCTAATGGTATGTTTATGTTGACTAGAGTAGTCCAGGTAAATCATATTGTTCCTAATGGTATGTTTATATTAACTACAATAGTCCAGGTAGGTTACTTTGTTCCTAATGGTATGTTTATATTAACTACAATAGTCCAGGTAGGTTACTTTGTTCCTAATGGTATGTTTATGTTAACTAGAGTAGTCCAGGTAGGTTACTTTGTTCCTAATGGTATGTTTATATTAACTACAATAGTCCAGGTAGGTTACTTTGTTCCTAATGGTATGTTTATATTAACTACAATAGTCCAGGTAGGTTACTTTGTTCCTAATGGTATGTTTATGTTGACTACAATTCCAGGTAAATCATATTGTTCCTAATGGTATGTTTATATTAACTACAATAGTCCAGGTAGGTTACTTTGTTCCTAATGGTATGTTTATATTAACTACAATAGTCCAGGTAGGTTACTTTGTTCCTAATGGTATGTTTATATTAACTACAATAGTCCAGGTAGGTTACTTTGTTCCTAATGGTATGTTTATGTTGACTAGAGTAGTCCGGGTAAATCATATTGTTCCTAATGGTATGTTTATATTAACTACAATAGTCCAGGTAGGTTACTTTGTTCCTAATGGTATGTTTATATTAACTACAATAGTCCAGGTAGGTTACTTTGTTCCTAATGGTATGTTTATATTAACTACAATAGTACAGGTAGGTTACTTTGTTCCTAATGGTATGTTTATATTAACTACAATAGTCCAGGTAGGTTACTTTGTTCCTAATGGTATGTTTATGTTGACTATAGTCCAGGTAAATCATATTGTTCCTAATGGTATGTTTATATTAACTACAATAGTCCAGGTAGGTTACTTTGTTCCTAATGGTATGTTTATATTAACTACAATAGTTAGGTTACTTTGTTCCTAATGGTATGTTTATATTAACTACAATAGTCCAGGTAGGTTACTTTGTTCCTAATGGTATGTTTATGTTGACTAGAGTAGTCCAGGTAAATCATATTGTTCCTAATGGTATGTTTATATTAACTACAATAGTCCAGGTAGGTTACTTTGTTCCTAATGGTATGTTTATGTTGACTAGAGTAGTCCGGGTAAATCATATTGTTCCTAATGGTATGTTTATATTAACTACAATAGTCCAGGTAGGTTACTTTGTTCCTAATGGTATGTTTATATTAACTACAATAGTCCAGGTAGGTTACTTTGTTCCTAATGGTATGTTTATATTAACTACAATAGTCCAGGTAGGTTACTTTGTTCCTAATGGTATGTTTATATTAACTACAATAGTCCAGGTAGGTTACTTTGTTCCTAATGGTATGTTTATATTAACTACAATAGTCCAGGTAAATTACTTTGTTCCTAATGGTATGTTTATATTAACTACAATAGTACAGGTAGGTTACTTTGTTCCTAATGGTATGTTTATGTTGACTAGAGTAGTCCGGGTAAATCATATTGTTCCTAATGGTATGTTTATATTAACTACAATAGTCCAGGTAGGTTACTTTGTTCCTAATGGTATGTTTATATTAACTACAATAGTCCAGGTAGGTTACTTTGTTCCTAATGGTATGTTTATATTAACTACAATAGTCCAGGTAGGTTACTTTGTTCCTAATGGTATGTTTATGTTGACTAGAGTAGTCCAGGTAAATCATATTGTTCCTAATGGTATGTTTATATTAACTACAATAGTCCAGGTAGGTTACTTTGTTCCTAATGGTATGTTTATATTAACTACAATAGTCCAGGTAGGTTACTTTGTTCCTAATGGTATGTTTATATTAACTACAATAGTCCAGGTAGGTTACTTTGTTCCTAATGGTATGTTTATATTAACTAGAGTAGTCCAGGTAGGTTATATTGTTCCTAATGGTATGTTTATATTAACTACAATAGTCCAGGTAGGTTACTTTGTTCCTAATGGTATGTTTATATTAACTACAATAGTCCAGGTAGGTTACTTTGTTCCTAATGGTATGTTTATATTAACTACAATAGTCCAGGTAGGTTACTTTGTTCCTAATGGTATGTTTATGTTGACTAGAGTAGTCCAGGTAAATCATATTGTTCCTAATGGTATGTTTATATTAACTACAATAGTCCAGGTAGGTTACTTTGTTCCTAATGGTATGTTTATATTAACTACAATAGTCCAGGTAGGTTACTTTGTTCCTAATGGTATGTTTATATTGACTACTAGTCCAGGTAAATCATATTGTTCCTAATGGTATGTTTATATTAACTACAATAGTCCAGGTAGGTTACTTTGTTCCTAATGGTATGTTTATGTTGACTAGAGTAGTCCAGGTAAATCATATTGTTCCTAATGGTATGTTTATATTAACTACAATAGTCCAGGTAGGTTACTTTGTTCCTAATGGTATGTTTATATTAACTACAATAGTCCAGGTAGGTTACTTTGTTCCTAATGGTATGTTTATATTAACTACAATAGTCCAGGTAGGTTACTTTGTTCCTAATGGTATGTTTATATTAACTACAATAGTCCAGGTAGGTTACTTTGTTCCTAATGGTATGTTTATATTAACTACAATAGTCCAGGTAGGTTACTTTGTTCCTAATGGTATGTTTATATTAACTACAATAGTCCAGGTAGGTTACTTTGTTCCTAATGGTATGTTTATGTTGACTAGAGTAGTCCAGGTAAATCATATTGTTCCTAATGGTATGTTTATATTAACTACAATAGTCCAGGTAGGTTACTTTGTTCCTAATGGTATGTTTATATTAACTACAATAGTCCAGGTAGGTTACTTTGTTCCTAATGGTATGTTTATATTAACTACAATAGTCCAGGTAGGTTACTTTGTTCCTAATGGTATGTTTATATTAACTACAATAGTCCAGGTAGGTTACTTTGTTCCTAATGGTATGTTTATATTAACTACAATAGTCCAGGTAGGTTACTTTGTTCCTAATGGTATGTTTATATTAACTACAATAATCCAGGTAAATTACTTTGTTCCTAATGGTATGTTTATATTAACTACAATAGTACAGGTAGGTTCTTTGTTCCTAATGGTATGTTTATATTAACTACAATAGTCCAGGTAGGTTACTTTGTTCCTAATGGTATGTTTATGTTGACTAGAGTAGTCCAGGTAAATCATATTGTTCCTAATGGTATGTTTATATTAACTACAATAGTCCAGGTAGGTTACTTTGTTCCTAATGGTATGTTTATGTTGACTAGAGTAGTCCAGGTAAATCATATTGTTCCTAATGGTATGTTTATATTAACTACAATAGTCCAGGTAGGTTACTTTGTTCCTAATGGTATGTTTATATTAACTACAGTAGTCCAGGTAGGTTACTTTGTTCCTAATGGTATGTTTATATTAACTACAATAGTCCAGGTAGGTTACTTTGTTCCTAATGGTATGTTTATGTTGACTAGAGTAGTCCAGGTAAATCATATTGTTCCTAATGGTATGTTTATATTAACTACAATAGTCCAGGTAGGTTACTTTGTTCCTAATGGTATGTTTATATTAACTACAATAGTCCAGGTAGGTTACTTTGTTCCTAATGGTATGTTTATATTAACTACAATAGTCCAGGTAGGTTACTTTGTTCCTAATGGTATGTTTATATTGACTAGAGTAGTCCAGGTAGGTTACTTTGTTCCTAATGGTATGTTTATATTAACTACAATAGTCCAGGTAGGTTACTTTGTTCCTAATGGTATGTTTATATTAACTACAATAGTCCAGGTAGGTTACTTTGTTCCTAATGGTATGTTTATGTTGACTAGAGTAGTCCAGGTAAATCATATTGTTCCTAATGGTATGTTTATATTAACTACAATAGTCCAGGTAGGTTACTTTGTTCCTAATGGTATGTTTATATTAACTACAATAGTCCAGGTAGGTTACTTTGTTCCTAATGGTATGTTTATATTAACTACAATAGTCCAGGTAGGTTACTTTGTTCCTAATGGTATGTTTATATTAACTACAATAGTCCAGGTAGGTTACTTTGTTCCTAATGGTATGTTTATGTTGACTAGAGTAGTCCAGGTAAATCATATTGTTCCTAATGGTATGTTTATATTAACTACAATAGTCCAGGTAGGTTACTTTGTTCCTAATGGTATGTTTATATTAACTACAATAGTCCAGGTAGGTTACTTTGTTCCTAATGGTATGTTTATATTAACTACAATAGTCCAGGTAGGTTACTTTGTTCCTAATGGTATGTTTATATTAACTACAATAGTCCAGGTAGGTTACTTTGTTCCTAATGGTATGTTTATATTAACTACAATAGTCCAGGTAGGTTACTTTGTTCCTAATGGTATGTTTATGTTGACTAGAGTAGTCCAGGTAAATCATATTGTTCCTAATGGTATGTTTATATTAACTACAATAGTCCAGGTAGGTTACTTTGTTCCTAATGGTATGTTTATGTTGACTAGAGTAGTCCGGGTAAATTATATTGTTCCTAATGGTATGTTTATATTAACTACAATAGTCCAGGTAGGTTACTTTGTTCCTAATGGTATGTTTATATTAACTACAATAGTCCAGGTAGGTTACTTTGTTCCTAATGGTATGTTTATATTAACTACAATAGTACAGGTAGGTTACTTTGTTCCTAATGGTATGTTTATGTTGACTAGAGTAGTCCAGGTAAATCATATTGTTCCTAATGGTATGTTTATATTAACTACAATAGTCCAGGTAGGTTACTTTGTTCCTAATGGTATGTTTATGTTGACTAGAGTAGTCCGGGTAAATTATATTGTTCCTAATGGTATGTTTATATTAA
Source organism: Tachypleus tridentatus (assembly GCF_004210375.1). Taxonomy (NCBI): domain Eukaryota; kingdom Metazoa; phylum Arthropoda; class Merostomata; order Xiphosura; family Limulidae; genus Tachypleus; species Tachypleus tridentatus. The sequence continues at coordinate 3,669,615 of NC_134826.1, read as the reverse complement.
CTACAATAGTCCAGGTAGGTTACTTTGTTCCTAATGGTATGTTTATATTAACTACAATAGTCCAGGTAGGTTACTTTGTTCCTAATGGTATGTTTATATTGACTAGAGTAGTCCAGGTAAATCATATTGTTCCTAATGGTATGTTTATATTAACTACAATAGTCCAGGTAGGTTACTTTGTTCCTAATGGTATGTTTATGTTGACTAGAGTAGTCCAGGTAAATCATATTGTTCCTAATGGTATGTTTATATTAACTACAATAGTCCAGGTAGGTTACTTTGTTCCTAATGGTATGTTTATATTAACTACAATAGTCCAGGTAGGTTACTTTGTTCCTAATGGTATGTTTATATTAACTACAATAGTCCAGGTAGGTTACTTTGTTCCTAATGGTATGTTTATGTTGACTAGAGTAGTCCAGGTAAATCATATTGTTCCTAATGGTATGTTTATATTAACTACAATAGTCCAGGTAGGTTACTTTGTTCCTAATGGTATGTTTATATTAACTACAATAGTCCAGGTAGGTTACTTTGTTCCTAATGGTATGTTTATATTAACTACAATAGTCCAGGTAGGTTACTTTGTTCCTAATGGTATGTTTATGTTGACTAGAGTAGTCCAGGTAAATTATATTGTTCCTAATGGTATGTTTATATTAACTACAATAGTCCAGGTAGGTTACTTTGTTCCTAATGGTATGTTTATATTAACTACAATAGTCCAGGTAGGTTACTTTGTTCCTAATGGTATGTTTATATTAACTACAATAGTCCAGGTAGGTTACTTTGTTCCTAATGGTATGTTTATATTAACTACAATAGTCCAGGTAGGTTACTTTGTTCCTAATGGTATGTTTATGTTGACTAGAGTAGTCCAGGTAAATCATATTGTTCCTAATGGTATGTTTATATTAACTACAATAGTCCAGGTAGGTTACTTTGTTCCTAATGGTATGTTTATGTTGACTAGAGTAGTCCAGGTAAATCATATTGTTCCTAATGGTATGTTTATATTAACTACAATAGTCCAGGTAGGTTACTTTGTTCCTAATGGTATGTTTATATTAACTACAATAGTCCAGGTAGGTTACTTTGTTCCTAATGGTATGTTTATATTAACTACAATAGTCCAGGTAGGTTACTTTGTTCCTAATGGTATGTTTATATTAACTACAATAGTCCAGGTAGGTTACTTTGTTCCTAATGGTATGTTTATATTAACTACAATAGTCCAGGTAGGTTACTTTGTTCCTAATGGTATGTTTATGTTGACTAGAGTAGTCCAGGTAAATCATATTGTTCCTAATGGTATGTTTATATTAACTACAATAGTCCAGGTAGGTTACTTTGTTCCTAATGGTATGTTTATATTAACTACAATAGTCCAGGTAGGTTACTTTGTTCCTAATGGTATGTTTATATTAACTACAATAGTCCAGGTAGGTTACTTTGTTCCTAATGGTATGTTTATGTTGACTAGAGTAGTCCAGGTAAATCATATTGTTCCTAATGGTATGTTTATATTAACTACAATAGTCCAGGTAGGTTACTTTGTTCCTAATGGTATGTTTATATTAACTACAATAATCCAGGTAAAATACTTTGTTCCTAATGGTATGTTTATATTAACTACAATAGTCCAGGTAGGTTACTTTGTTCCTAATGGTATGTTTATATTAACTACAATAGTCCAGGTAGGTTACTTTGTTCCTAATGGTATGTTTATGTTGACTAGAGTAGTCCAGGTAAATCATATTGTTCCTAATGGTATGTTTATATTAACTACAATAGTCCAGGTAGGTTACTTTGTTCCTAATGGTATGTTTATGTTGACTAGAGTAGTCCAGGTAAATCATATTGTTCCTAATGGTATGTTTATATTAACTACAATAGTCCAGGTAGGTTACTTTGTTCCTAATGGTATGTTTATGTTGACTACAGTAGTCCAGGTAAATCATATTGTTCCTAATGGTATGTTTATATTAACTACAATAGTCCAGGTAGGTTACTTTGTTCCTAATGGTATGTTTATATTAACTACAATAGTCCAGGTAGGTTACTTTGTTCCTAATGGTATGTTTATGTTGACTAGAGTAGTCCAGGTAAATCATATTGTTCCTAATGGTATGTTTATATTAACTACAATAGTCCAGGTAGGTTACTTTGTTCCTAATGGTATGTTTATGTTGACTAGAGTAGTCCAGGTAAATCATATTGTTCCTAATGGTATGTTTATATTAACTACAATAGTCCAGGTAGGTTACTTTGTTCCTAATGGTATGTTTATGTTGACTAGAATTGTCCAGGTAAATCATATTGTTCCTAATGGTATGTTTATATTAACTACAATAGTCCAGGTAGGTTACTTTGTTCCTAATGGTATGTTTATATTAACTACAATAGTCCAGGTAGGTTACTTTGTTCCTAATGGTATGTTTATATTAACTACAATAGTCCAGGTAGGTTACTTTGTTCCTAATGGTATGTTTATGTTGACTAGAGTAGTCCAGGTAAATCATATTGTTCCTAATGGTATGTTTATATTAACTACAATAGTCCAGGTAGGTTACTTTGTTCCTAATGGTATGTTTATATTGACTAGAGTAGTCCGGGTAAATTATATTGTTCCTAATGGTATGTTTATATTAACTACAATAGTCCAGGTAGGTTACTTTGTTCCTAATGGTATGTTTATATTAACTACAATAGTCCAGGTAGGTTACTTTGTTCCTAATGGTATGTTTATGTTGACTAGAGTAGTCCGGGTAAATCATATTGTTCCTAATGGTATGTTTATATTAACTACAATAGTCCAGGTAGGTTACTTTGTTCCTAATGGTATGTTTATATTAACTACAGTAGTCCAGGTAAATCATATTGTTCCTAATGGTATGTTTATATTAACTACAATAGTCCAGGTAGGTTACTTTGTTCCTAATGGTATGTTTATATTCACTACAGTAGTCCAGGTAAATCATATTGTTCCTAATGGTATGTTTATATTAACTACAATAGTCCAGGTAGGTTACTTTGTTCCTAATGGTATGTTTATGTTGACTAGAGTAGTCCAGGTAAATCATATTGTTCCTAATGGTATGTTTATATTAACTACAATAGTCCAGGTAGGTTACTTTGTTCCTAATGGTATGTTTATATTAACTACAATAGTCCAGGTAGGTTACTTTGTTCCTAATGGTATGTTTATATTAACTACAATAGTCCAGGTAGGTTACTTTGTTCCTAATGGTATGTTTATGTTGACTAGAGTAGTCCAGGTAAATCATATTGTTCCTAATGGTATGTTTATATTAACTACAATAGTCCAGGTAGGTTACTTTGTTCCTAATGGTATGTTTATATTAACTACAATAGTCCAGGTAGGTTACTTTGTTCCTAATGGTATGTTTATGTTGACTAGAGTAGTCCAGGTAAATCATATTGTTCCTAATGGTATGTTTATATTAACTACAATAGTCCAGGTAGGTTACTTTGTTCCTAATGGTATGTTTATGTTGACTAGAGTAGTCCAGGTAAATCATATTGTTCCTAATGGTATGTTTATATTAACTACAATAGTCCAGGTAGGTTACTTTGTTCCTAATGGTATGTTTATATTAACTACAGTAGTCCAGGTAGGTTACTTTGTTCCTAATGGTATGTTTATGTTGACTAGAGTAGTCCGGGTAAATCATATTGTTCCTAATGGTATGTTTATATTAACTACAATAGTCCAGGTAGGTTACTTTGTTCCTAATGGTATGTTTATATTAACTACAATAGTCCAGGTAGGTTACTTTGTTCCTAATGGTATGTTTATATTAACTACAATAGTCCAGGTAGGTTACTTTGTTCCTAATGGTATGTTTATATTAACTACAATAGTCCAGGTAGGTTACTTTGTTCCTAATGGTATGTTTATATTAACTACAATAGTCCAGGTAGGTTACTTTGTTCCTAATGGTATGTTTATGTTGACTAGAGTAGTCCAGGTAAATCATATTGTTCCTAATGGTATGTTTATATTAACTACAATAGTCCAGGTAGGTTACTTTGTTCCTAATGGTATGTTTATGTTGACTAGAGTAGTCCAGGTAAATAATATTGTTCCTAATGGTATGTTTATATTAACTACAATAGTCCAGGTAGGTTACTTTGTTCCTAATGGTATGTTTATATTAACTACAATAGTCCAGGTAGGTTACTTTGTTCCTAATGGTATGTTTATATTAACTACAATAGTCCAGGTAGGTTACTTTGTTCCTAATGGTATGTTTATGTTGACTAGAGTAGTCCAGGTAAATCATATTGTTCCTAATGGTATGTTTATATTAACTACAATAGTCCAGGTAGGTTACTTTGTTCCTAATGGTATGTTTATGTTGACTAGAGTAGTCCGGGTAAATCATATTGTTCCTAATGGTATGTTTATATTAACTACAATAGTCCAGGTAGGTTACTTTGTTCCTAATGGTATGTTTATATTAACTACAATAGTCCAGGTAGGTTATTTTGTTCCTAATGGTATGTTTATATTAACTACAATAGTCCAGGTAGGTTACTTTGTTCCTAATGGTATGTTTATATTAACTACAATAGTCCAGGTAGGTTACTTTGTTCCTAATGGTATGTTTATGTTGACTAGAGTAGTCCAGGTAAATCATATTGTTCCTAATGGTATGTTTATATTAACTACAATAGTCCAGGTAGGTTACTTTGTTCCTAATGGTATGTTTATATTAACTACAATAGTCCAGGTAGGTTACTTTGTTCCTAATGGTATGTTTATATTAACTACAATAGTCCAGGTAGGTTACTTTGTTCCTAATGGTATGTTTATGTTGACTAGAGTAGTCCAGGTAAATCATATTGTTCCTAATGGTATGTTTATATTAACTACAATAGTCCAGGTAGGTTACTTTGTTCCTAATGGTATGTTTATATTAACTACAATAGTCCAGGTAGGTTACTTTGTTCCTAATGGTATGTTTATATTAACTACAGTAGTCCAGGTAGGTTACTTTGTTCCTAATGGTATGTTTATGTTGACTAGAGTAGTCCAGGTAAATCATATTGTTCCTAATGGTATGTTTATATTAACTACAATAGTCCAGGTAGGTTACTTTGTTCCTAATGGTATGTTTATATTAACTACAATAGTCCAGGTAGGTTACTTTTGTTCCTAATGGTATGTTTATATTAACTACAATAGTCCAGGTAGGTTACTTTGTTCCTAATGGTATGTTTATGTTGACTAGAGTAGTCCAGGTAAATCATATTGTTCCTAATGGTATGTTTATATTAACTACAATAGTCCAGGTAGGTTACTTTGTTCCTAATGGTATGTTTATGTTGACTAGAGTAGTCCGGGTAAATCATATTGTTCCTAATGGTATGTTTATATTAACTACAATAGTCCAGGTAGGTTACTTTGTTCCTAATGGTATGTTTATATTAACTACAGTAGTCCAGGTAGGTTACTTTGTTCCTAATGGTATGTTTATATTAACTACAGTAGTCCAGGTAAATTACTTTGTTCCTAATGGTATGTTTATATTAACTACAATAGTCCAGGTAGGTTACTTTGTTCCTAATGGTATGTTTATATTAACTACAATAGTCCAGGTAGGTTACTTTGTTCCTAATGGTATGTTTATGTTGACTAGAATTGTCCAGGTAAATCATATTGTTCCTAATGGTATGTTTATATTAACTACAATAGTCCAGGTAGGTTACTTTGTTCCTAATGGTATGTTTATATTAACTACAATAGTCCAGGTAGGTTACTTTGTTCCTAATGGTATGTTTATATTAACTACAATAGTCCAGGTAGGTTACTTTGTTCCTAATGGTATGTTTATGTTGACTAGAGTAGTCCAGGTAAATCATATTGTTCCTAATGGTATGTTTATATTAACTACAATAGTCCAGGTAGGTTACTTTGTTCCTAATGGTATGTTTATATTAACTACAATAGTCCAGGTAGGTTACTTTGTTCCTAATGGTATGTTTATATTAACTACAATAGTCCAGGTAGGTTACTTTGTTCCTAATGGTATGTTTATATTAACTACAATAGTCCAGGTAAATTACTTTGTTCCTAATGGTATGTTTATGTTGACTAGAGTAGTCCGGGTAAATCATATTGTTCCTAATGGTATGTTTATATTAACTACAATAGTCCAGGTAGGTTACTTTGTTCCTAATGGTATGTTTATGTTGACTAGAGTAGTCCAGGTAAATCATATTGTTCCTAATGGTATGTTTATATTAACTACAATAGTCCAGGTAGGTTACTTTGTTCCTAATGGTATGTTTATATTGACTAGAGTAGTCCAGGTAAATCATATTGTTCCTAATGGTATGTTTATATTAACTACAATAGTCCAGGTAGGTTACTTTGTTCCTAATGGTATGTTTATATTAACTACAATAGTCCAGGTAGGTTACTTTGTTCCTAATGGTATGTTTATATTAACTACAATAGTCCAGGTAGGTTACTTTGTTCCTAATGGTATGTTTATGTTGACTAGAGTAGTCCAGGTAAATCATATTGTTCCTAATGGTATGTTTATATTAACTACAATAGTCCAGGTAGGTTACTTTGTTCCTAATGGTATGTTTATGTTGACTAGAGTAGTCCGGGTAAATCATATTGTTCCTAATGGTATGTTTATATTAACTACAATAGTCCAGGTAGGTTACTTTGTTCCTAATGGTATGTTTATATTAACTACAATAGTCCAGGTAGGTTACTTTGTTCCTAATGGTATGTTTATGTTGACTAGAGTAGTCCAGGTAAATCATATTGTTCCTAATGGTATGTTTATATTAACTACAGTAGTCCAGGTAGGTTACTTTGTTCCTAATGGTATGTTTATGTTGACTAGAGTAGTCCAGGTAAATCATATTGTTCCTAATGGTATGTTTATATTAACTACAGTAGTCCAGGTAGGTTACTTTGTTCCTAATGGTATGTTTATGTTGACTAAAGTAGTCCGGGTAAATCATATTGTTCCTAATGGTATGTTTATATTAACTACAATAGTCCAGGTAGGTTACTTTGTTCCTAATGGTATGTTTATATTAACTACAATAGTCCAGGTAGGTTACTTTGTTCCTAATGGTATGTTTATATTAACTACAATAGTCCAGGTAGGTTACTTTGTTCCTAATGGTATGTTTATATTAACTACAATAGTCCAGGTAGGTTACTTTGTTCCTAATGGTATGTTTATATTAACTACAATAGTCCAGGTAGGTTACTTTGTTCCTAATGGTATGTTTATATTAACTACAATAGTCCAGGTAGGTTACTTTGTTCCTAATGGTATGTTTATGTTGACTAGAGTAGTCCAGGTAAATCATATTGTTCCTAATGGTATGTTTATATTAACTACAATAGTCCAGGTAGGTTACTTTGTTCCTAATGGTATGTTTATGTTGACTAGAGTAGTCCGGGTAAATCATATTGTTCCTAATGGTATGTTTATATTAACTACAATAGTCCAGGTAGGTTACTTTGTTCCTAATGGTATGTTTATATTAACTACAGTAGTCCAGGTAGGTTACTTTGTTCCTAATGGTATGTTTATATTAACTACAATAGTCCAGGTAGGTTACTTTGTTCCTAATGGTATGTTTATGTTGACTAGAGTAGTCCAGGTAAATCATATTGTTCCTAATGGTATGTTTATATTAACTACAATAGTCCAGGTAGGTTACTTTGTTCCTAATGGTATGTTTATGTTGACTAGAGTAGTCCAGGTAAATCATATTGTTCCTAATGGTATGTTTATATTAACTACAATAGTCCAGGTAGGTTACTTTGTTCCTAATGGTATGTTTATATTAACTACAGTAGTCCAGGTAGGTTACTTTGTTCCTAATGGTATGTTTATATTAACTACAATAGTCCAGGTAGGTTACTTTGTTCCTAATGGTATGTTTATGTTGACTAGAGTAGTCCAGGTAAATCATATTGTTCCTAATGGTATGTTTATATTAACTACAATAGTCCAGGTAGGTTACTTTGTTCCTAATGGTATGTTTATGTTGACTAGAGTAGTCCAGGTAAATCATATTGTTCCTAATGGTATGTTTATATTAACTACAATAGTCCAGGTAGGTTACTTTGTTCCTAATGGTATGTTTATATTAACTACAGTAGTCCAGGTAGGTTACTTTGTTCCTAATAGTATGTTTATGTTGACTAGAGTTGTCTAGGTAAATCATATTGTTCCTAATGGTATGTTTATATTAACTACAATAGTCCAGGTAGGTTACTTTGTTCCTAATGGTATGTTTATGTTGACTAGAGTAGTCCGGGTAAATCATATTGTTCCTAATGGTATGTTTATATTAACTACAATAGTCCAGGTAGGTTACTTTGTTCCTAATGGTATGTTTATATTAACTACAATAGTCCAGGTAGGTTACTTTGTTCCTAATGGTATGTTTATGTTGACTAGAATTGTCCAGGTAAATCATATTGTTCCTAATGGTATGTTTATATTAACTACAATAGTCCAGGTAGGTTACTTTGTTCCTAATGGTATGTTTATGTTGACTAGAGTAGTCCGGGTAAATCATATTGTTCCTAATGGTATGTTTATATTAACTACAATAGTCCAGGTAGGTTACTTTGTTCCTAATGGTATGTTTATGTTGACTAGAGTTGTCCGGGTAAATTACTTTGTTCCTAATGGTATGTTTATATTAACTACAGTAGTTCAGGTAGGTTACTTTGTTCCTAATGGTATGTTTATATTAACTACAGTAGTCCAGGTAGGTTACTTTGTTCCTAATGGTATGTTTATGTTGACTAGAATAGTCCAGGTAAATCATATTGTTCCTAATGGTATGTTTATATTAACTACAATAGTCCAGGTAGGTTACTTTGTTCCTAATGGTATGTTTATATTAACTACAGTAGTCCAGGTAGGTTACTTTGTTCCTAATGGTATGTTTATGTTGACTAGAGTAGTCAGGGTAAATCATATTGTTCCTAATGGTATGTTTATATTAACTACAATAGTCCAGGTATGTTACTTTGTTCCTAATGGTATGTTTATGTTGACTAGAATTGTCCAGGTAAATCATATTGTTCCTAATGGTATGTTTATATTAACTACAATAGTCCAGGTAGGTTACTTTGTTCCTAATGGTATGTTTATATTAACTACAATAGTCCAGGTAGGTTACTTTGTTCCTAATGGTATGTTTATATTAACTACAATAGTCCAGGTAGGTTACTTTGTTCCTAATGGTATGTTTATATTAACTACAATAGTCCAGGTAGGTTATTTTGTTCCTAATGGTATGTTTATATTAACTACAATAGTCCAGGTAGGTTACTTTGTTCCTAATGGTATGTTTATCTTGACTAGAATTGTCCAGGTAAATCATATTGTTCCTAATGGTATGTTTATATTAACTACAATAGTCCAGGTAGGTTACTTTGTTCCTAATGGTATGTTTATATTAACTACAGTAGTCCAGGTAGGTTACTTTGTTCCTAATAGTATGTTTATGTTGACTAGAGTTGTCTAGGTAAATCATATTGTTCCTAATGGTATGTTTATATTAACTACAATAGTCCAGGTAGGTTACTTTGTTCCTAATGGTATGTTTATGTTGACTATAGTAGTCCAGGTAGGTTACTTTGTTTCTAATGGTATGTTTATGTTAACTAGATAGTCCAGGTAGGTTACTTTGTTCCTAATGGTATGTTTATATTAACTACAGTAGTCCAGGTAGGTTACTTTGTTCCTAATGGTATGTGTATGTTGACTAGAGTTGTCCGGGTAGGTTACTTTGTTCCTAATGGTATGTTTATATTAACTACAATAGTCCAGGTAGGTTACTTTGTTCCTAATGGTATGTTTATATTAACTACAATAGCCCAGGTAGGTTACTTTGTTCCTAATGGTATGTTTATATTAACTACAATAGTCCAGGTAGGTTACTTTGTTCTTAATGGTATGTTTATGTTGACTAGAGTTGTCCAGGTAAATCATATTGTTCCTAATGGTATGTTTATATTAACTACGGTAGTCCAGGTAGGTTATTTTGTTCCTAATGGTATGTTTATATTAACTACAATAGTCCAGGTAGGTTACTTTGTTCCTAATGGTATGTTTATGTTGACTAGAGTTGTCCAGGTAAATCATATTGTTCCTAATGGTATGTTTATATTAACTACAATAGTCCAGGTAGGTTACTTTGTTCCTAATAGTATGTTTATGTTGACTAGAGTTGTCCAGGTAAATCATATTGTTTCTAATGGTATGTTTATATTAACTACAATAGTCCAGGTAGGTTACTTTGTTCCGAATGGTATGTTTATGTTGACTAAAGTAGTCCAGGTAGGTTATTTTGTTCCGAATGGTATGCTTTTGTTGAGTAAAGTAGTCCAGGTAGATTACTTGTTCCGAATGGTATGCTTATGTTGAGTAAAGTAGTCCAGGTGGGTTACTTGTTCCTAATGGTATGTTTATGTTGACTAGAGTGGTGTATGTATATTACTATGTTTCTCGCCGTGTGTTTATGTTCACGAAGCAGTGAATTATTGAGTAATAAATGTGATTTCAGTAACTGTGTTATTCATATATTCAGTTTTGCAATTCGATTAGTTAACTAAACAATGAGTTGTTAGCTTGTTTATTGGCGATTGCAAGTATAGATTAGAATAAGAAAGATAAATAATAAATTCATTTTTGAAGTAGCAGAATTAAAAGTGGGAAATAAATTTAATTTTACACGGTCTAGAAAGAAAACGATTTGTAACGTTTTCTTAATAATGTTATTGTCATCTCTTTTCATTGTTCTCGAATGTACGGTAATTTAAGAAAAAAATTCATTACAGAGCTACATTCAAAATGTCCATCAATTAGATACACGAACTCTGGATATTCACAGACTACAATTTAAGATATAATACTCCCATGTTATTTATTTTCTAAATATCAATAAATCTGTTATATCAACTACAAACTTGCATCTTTTTGAAAAAAAACAACACTTTATTTATTTACGTTTGATTGTCAATGGTACAACCGATAACCAGTAGAAAAGCCATTTTGTGACTTACTTTTTATTTTAAACCATTTCGGTAAAAAAAAAACATTTCCCAAGTCAGTTTTAGTGTTGGTAGAATTAGACCAGAGTTGGGCTTCTATAAGTATCGGAATTGGTTTATCAAATATATCAGTTAGAGAAGTAGAAAAAATTGCAGTACTTTCGTTTCACTGTGTTAATTATTGTTTGTGTTTTTACAGAAATTCCAACCACTGAAGCCTGCAAGAACCGACACACAATTCAAAACAGAAATCCACCGAATAATCACCCATACTGGACTATTCATTTTTGGGACTCAGCACATGAAACAAAACAAAAACTCAACATACTAAGAAACCAAATAAACACAGCCATAAAACTATGCTCACCAGATAAAATTAACGATGAATTAGACAAAATAAAACAATACTTCATCAACATCAATAAGTTTCCTCCACAAACCGTAGAAAACATTATACGCACACACCTAGACAGAAAGCAAAATCAACCAACAAGAGTAAATACATCTCACGAATCAAAAAATCACGAAACCATACACTTCTGCATACCATATATTCCCGACATCAGCAGACAAATAACCCACATTTGGCAAAAACTTGTAACAAAATATGACATTCCAGTTAATACCAAATTTATTCAAAAACCAGGCACAAAACTGAGGTCTATACTATATAAAAACTACAGTGACAAACACCACACCAACATTATTTATAAAATACAATGTGATAACTGCCACGACTTCTATATTGGAGAAACAAGTAGAAAAATGGAAACCAGATTCAAAGAACATAAAAAGTCACCTTCACACGTTTTCGAACACTGCAAGTGAAATAAACACAACATAACCATAAAAAACACCCAAATACTAAATAAAGAAACAAACAAAAATGCACAATTAAAAAAGCCTTACTTATACAAGAACTCAAGCCCAAAATAAACCAATACAAAGGAACACTTTTATACCTATATTAATAAATATAATGAAACATCTAAGTATGCCCTCTACATTCCTACACTCAGTTACACAACCCCCTTCAAACATGCGGTCAGCTATCGGTCAGTTACCTCTCTCTTTCTTTGTGAACCTGACAATGACCGAAGAAGGTCGAAACGTTGTTCACTCCTAAACGCAAAAAAATTTTCTCAACCCAAACGAGCCGTTTTTACATATAAATAAAAATATAATAAAATATAGAGTTTATCTTTTTTGCAATGGCCCCTTTTAAAAACTCTTTCGCAGTATGTCATTTCTCCGTGGTACAACAGCAAGTCTGAAAGCTTACAACGCTAAAATTGGAATTTTGATATTCGCTGGGTGATAACCACAGAAACACCGTTGTGTAGCTTCGTGCATTGTAAGTAACTAAATATCAAATAATAGGCCTAACAGCAAAATCATTGTATGCATACTTAACAAAATCATGCTCACTATTACAGCCGTGGGGGCGTTATAAAGTAAAGTTCAATCCCAATATTCGTTAGTGAAGAGTAGCCCAAGAGCTGGCGGAGTGTAATGCTGACTACCTGCCTTCATCTAGTCTACCATTATAAAATTAGGAACGGCTATTACTGACAGCCCTCGAGTACCTTTGCACAAAATTCAACAAATAAATGAACAAACAAATAATTTAGATCTTTTGTGACTCAGAGCTAAGTCTAAGGGCGTATAGCGCCCCAAATCAGATTTCGGCACCTACAAAAAGAAAAAAGCACATATAGTTTATGTGTGTATTTTAACAAGAACAACAGAAAAACGAATGAAATAATTAATAAGATTTATTAAAACATATCCTAACAAGAAAATATAAGTAGGAAACCAAAACTGACAAAAATAAACAGGACTTCCATTAGCATGCTCTTGTGAAGAAACTCCGAAATTAAGTTCATGCAACCTAATTAAGAACACTATTAGTTCACGGTAAAGTAATATATACAAAGGAATATTAGTTGAGGTGTTTTTTTATATTGTTTCAGGAGAAAATTATATGTGAAAATAATGAAGTAGAAAACTTTTATTTTTAATTTGCAATTTCAAATTCATTTTCATGACCTAAACAGCGAACAAAAATATGTACGGCGAAATGTTATATTTACTATAGCTAAACCAATATCCAAGGGTTAGGTAATCACGACTAATGAGAATGAATTTCTGAAATTTTACCAAGAGGTATCTGATAGACCCGCTCTTGCAAACTGTAGTTGGATTAATAGCGATTCGAATTCTTTCGGCGATTAATTCACTAGAAAGAAAATCAAGCACATTTAAGCGCCACAAGATTACAATAGCTGCTGAGAACCAGAGTTTACTATTCGAAAGCACTCGAGTGTTGGGGTCTTGTTTTGAAATTCATCACACGTTTTGCGTGTGATATTGTGCACTATTTTTTTTAAAAATCATAATTATAAAGATCCAGGTATTACATAATCTAACAGTCTGATGAAGTGGTCTTCCATTAAATAGAAAATTTACTGAAGTAACTTTTATTTTTTATTTTTCGACTGGAGTATATAAATGGTTAAACAAACATACGTTACTGATCCTTCTTCTATGTTGTATTTATACTGCTGGCCCCTTTATCTGTTATACCTAATTTACGACTTCTTGTCACGGGCTGACAGGTTAATAGTGTTCAAAGAATTAAAGATTATTTCAGAATTAAGACAAATACATGTTAAAACAGTTTTATCTTGTTTCCTCCTTCAGGTTTAGTTCATTACACACACTATTTCTTCATCCACCACATTAAAACTGTTTTATCTTCTCCCCTCGCCCAGGATTTAATTGGTTCATTACACACACACTATTTCTTCATCCACCACATTAAAACTGTTTTATTTTATCCCCTCGCCCAGGATTTAATTGGTTCATTACACACACTATTTCTTCATCCACCACATTAAAACTGTTTTATCTTCTCCCCTCGCCCAGGATTTAATTGGTTCATTACACACATTATTTCTTCATCCACCACATTAAAACTGTTTTATCTTCTCCCCTCGCCCAGGATTTAATTAGTTCATTACACACACACTATTTCTTCATCCACCATATTAAAACTGTTTTATCTTCTCCCCTCGCCCAGGATTTAATTAGTTCATTACACACACACATTATTTCTTCATCCACCACATTAAAACTGTTTTATCTTCTCCCCTCGCCCAGGATTTAATTGGTTCATTACACACACTATTTCTTCATCCACCATATTAAAACTGTTTTATCTTCTCCCCTCGCCCAGAATTTAATTGGTTCATTACACACATTATTTCTTCATCCACCACATTAAAACTGTTTTATCTTCTCCCCTCGCCCAGGATTTAATTAGTTCATTACACACACACTATTTCTTCATCCAGCATATTAAAACTGTTTTATCTTCTCCCCTCGCCCAGGATTTAATTGGTTCATTACACACACTATTTCTTCATCCAGCATATTAAAACTGTTTTATTTTATCCCCTCGCCCAGGATTTAATTGGTTCATTACATACACTATTTCTTCATCCACCACATTAAAACTGTTTTATCTTCTCCCCTCACCCAGGATTTAATCGATTCATTGAATACACAATGTCTTTATTTGCGATATGTATTCCTATGTGTTATACTAAACACTTTTTTTTTTTCAGAATACGTGTATTGAAATAAGTTATAAAATTAGTCGAAAAACAGAAATGAAGAATAATTTTGTTTTGATGTTTTAACAACTGTCGTCGCGTAAATAAATTGTTACCAAATATAACTTAGCAGCATACAAGGAGTTCTGACTCACTTAATACAGAAATTTTAAATTTCTAAAAATCACTTTAAAGTACATTAAGCATCACGTATATGACAACCATATTACTGTATTATTATGTATTATTACACCAAAAAAGAACAGAAAGAAATCTTTATCTGGTGACTTTTGTTTCCACAGTTCATTTAGTGTGAACTAATTACGAACGAAACTGTAATTCGGTGATGTTCTTTGACACGCCATTTCTTAAAGGTAACAGACTTGATAACGTGTGTAACATTAACAGAATCCTAGTATGTTAATTATCTCTATACATAAGTTGTGTGTGTGTTTTCTTATTACAAAACCACATCGGGATATCTGCTGAACCCACCGTACATGAGTTGTCTTCTTGTGTAGGAAAAATACAGTTTTTGATTAATTATTTAAAGATTAATATTTTAGAAATTGTAATAAATCTCTGTAACCGCTATTTTTGAGAAAGAAAACTCCCCCAGTGGCACAGCTGTATGTCTCCGGACTTACAAGGTTAGAAACCGGATTTCGATACTCGTGGTGAGAGAATCACATAGCGCATGCTTATAATAACGAGTAATAATAGTGACAAAATTAATAGACACTTTAATTTTATTATTCTAATGAAACATGTGAACATAGAGTTTAAATTTTATATCTTATCGTAATAAACGAAAGCAACACATTATTCTAAAGTACTCCATTGCTTTCAAACGTTTGGGAGATACGTGCCTAAAGTAAATAATTTATAAAATAGTTGAAACGTATTACCTATGTAGAAACATAAAAAAAACATTAGATGGTTAAAACACTTAGATATTTTAATTGGTTCATAATAATAAAAAAACGAATCGTTATTTGTATTCTTGGTAAAATTTCAGCTCGGTAGAAGTGTAAAATGCACAATGCGTGATACTTAAATTAACGAAAAGCAAAATAATTGGAAAAAAATTAAAGTGTTAAAAGAAGTGTCTTTAAATTAAAGTGTTAAAAGAAGTGTCTTAGTTTTGTGTTAAAAGAAGTGTCTTTGTTTTGTGTTAATATCTTGTCCCAAAATTGTTTTTTTTTTCGTTATTCAGCTCAATAGTTGCCAAAGTTTGAGAGGTATGGTTCTAAAAAAAATAGGCTTATAAAATCGTCAGAAAAAACATTAGGTGCCAAAAACAGGAGTATTGCTAAGACTAGTCTATAAAGCTGAACGTGAGACTTTTGGCCTCATAAGCTGACTCTGTATACGTTTGTGAGGGTCTTATAAATAAATATTCATTTGTCTAAAGAACTATAGAGAGAACTGCATATTATTCTCTCTTATAAGAAATCCTATGTGGATATATAATGTTTATTTCGTGGAATTTTAATGGCTCAGAGAAAAATATAAATCACAAAAAATTTAAAAATAAATGTCTTATATAGTAAAGCAGACAGTTATTAATAAGTTCTGATTCAAACTTGTTACCTGCGTAAATAGTAAAGCAGGCACAGTTATCAATAAGTTCTGATTCAAACTTGTTACCTGCATAAATAGTAAAGCAGACACAGTTATCAATAAGTTCTGATCCAAACTTGTTACCTGCGTAAATAGTAAAGCAAACAGTTATCAATAAGTTCTGATCCAAACTTGTTACCTGCGTAAATAGTAAAGCAGACAGTTATCAATAAGTTCTGATCCAAACTTATTACCTGCGTAAATAGTAAATCACACAGTTATCAATAAGTTCTGATCCAAATTTGTTACCTGTGTAAATAGTAAAGCATACAGTTATCAATAAGTTCTGATCCAAACTTATTACCTGCGTAAATATAAAATAAAAATCAACCCACTAATTAATGTAGTTGATTTAATATAAATGTAATAAAGTAAAACTATGATAATTAGAACGCATTTCTTCATGAATTAAAAGTCTTTGCTGTTATTAAGCTTTGGCCAGCTTGGAACATTTTGTTTAGCTCTAAATCCCCATATTAAGTTATAATGCAAATCATAAAATAATATTCGTATATTAAACATTTAAAGCATTAGTTTTAACCAAATTAACTTTAAATAAAGAGTTCAGTGTGATTTATTTATTTACAGGACGCATAATACAAGTTCTTTGCTTCTTTACAAAATGATTATAGTTTTTCCATAAAAAATGTTAATTATTTCAGGTTTTCCTAGGTATAGTGTTTTAAAATAATTTACTGATTAGATCACACATATTAGTTATTTCTATAAAAAGTTGAGTTTAAAATATGGTAATATTCATTTTGGTTAAATGAAAATTGTCAGTTTTTTTATTGGACTGTATCTTTATTTCTTCACTAGATGGCACTAAACACTTGATACAAAAATACTCCAGTATCATTTACTCGGACTTTTCCCAGAAATTCTGTATAGGGGGCGTGGGTAACTTTTCCTGTTGATAAACGTCACCCTTGGACACCAAGTAATCAGTCTCACCGTGAAGGTGGATGAAACTATGAGTTGTGCTACTTTTCTTCCAGACACGGGTTCTAGCGACTAAATAACATCTTTGCTTTAAAGCTGTTTAGTATGGAATACAAAGACGGCTTATTTAGACGGAGAAGATACAGATGGTTCTGAGGTATGTCCTGACATTTATGCTAATTACTTCTGTTTGATTCTTTTAAGATGAAAACGAGAGATTAAGGTATTGAGGTGAAAACCGTATAAATAATTTTTAGCATTCGAGTTACTTTAGGTCTTTTGACTTGGAACTGCCTAAATCAAATTAAGTTAGTCAGTGCACTTGTCTCATGATATGAAAGATATTTCAGTGTTGCCAGTGGAATTTTCTCACTAAACCTGGTTATATTGCAGACATAAATCAGCACATTATAGAAAGTTTAACAAAACAGCGTTTTATAAACGAGCTTGTACTGAGTTGTGTGACAACGTACAAAGCAATGAAGTTAAGATGTGCGACTTGTTCACGTTTCTGAGTGAGAAACTTGCGGTCCTACAATCCAACTGCTCGTGATGCGTTTATATTTTGACGGATCACGATACGATCCGAATTTTTATTAGAACCACATAAATAAATACAGCAAAGTATTATGTATGTATTTTATTTAAAACACGCAATGAAAGTGAAATATGTTTTTAAAGTTAATGATGCATATATATATATATTACAAATGTATTATGAAAATACACTACCTGGAAGGTCCTGCAGAATTTTGACAAATGTTCAGAACTGTACAGCGAGATTTGGTTCAGATGAATAGCGGTATGTCTTCGGACAGAAACAGCTATAAAGCGGGTTCGATACCTGTGGTGACAAGAACAGAAATGGTCCTTTGTGTAGCTTCGTGCGTAATAGTAAACAATAACAATTTATTTCAGTCAACTTCTAGGGCGAATTGTCCTGTTCTGTCGCACGCAGTTTCTAAGTATGTTTAAGCATTTTATAGACCTAAATGAATCTGATAAACAGCTGTTACTATTCAATAAATCTGATAAACAGCTGTTACTATTCAATGAATCTGATAAACAGCTGTTACTATTCAATGAATCTGATAAACAGCTGTTACTATTCAATGAATCTGATAAACAGCTGTTATTATTCAATGAATCTGATAAACAGCTGTTACTGTTCAATGAATTTGATAAACAGCTGTTACTATTCATTTACGTTAAGAGATTTTTCAAGTAAATCACTCTTTGAATGCTCTCTTATGTTGTTGTAATTTGCATATCATGCCAAGAAATAATCAAGAAGTGAAAACCCCCCAGTGGCACAGCGGTATATCTGCGGACTCACCACGTTAAAAACCGGCTTTCGATACCCGTGGCGGACAGAGCACAGATAGCTCTTTGTGTAGCTTTGTGTTTAATAACAAACAACAGTTTCTGTTATGTTTATTCGGAACAAACAAACAAAACGGCCCGGCATGGCCAGGTGGGTGAAAGCGTTCGACTCGTAATCTGAGGGTCGCGGGTTCGAATCCTTATCTCACTAAACATGCTTGCCTTTTCAGCTGTGTGGACGTTATAATGTGATGGTCAATCTCACTATTTGTTGGTAAAAGAGTAGCCCAAGAGTTGGCGGTGGGTGGTGATGAGCAGCTGCCTTCCCTCTAGTCTTACACTGCTAAATGAAGGACGGCTAGCGCAGATAGCCCTCGAGTAGCCTTGCGCGAAAATTCAAATCAAATATTAATTTTATATAAAAAGATATTTAAGGATCCGGTGATATGATTGAATAATGAAATAAAAATTGTTATTAATTAAACGTAATGGCAGACAATGGACTATTTGTGCAGTGCCCACTATGGGTATCGAAACCTGGTTTACGGCTCTGATATAGATGTACCGCTGAGCCACTGGGAAATAAAATGGAAGAAAAGTGTTTTAACTTCTTTCCAATGTTTTTCAAGTGATAAATAATAAGCTAGAATGCCACACTTTGGAATAGAATGTCCAAGGTTCGGGCCAACGATATGCCATTGTACGCACGCTTCACTTTTAACTGTGGCAACCCTATAAAAGTAACTGCCAGTCCCGGTATTCGGTTAAGAGTAGCCGTATAGGTGGAGGGTTCTACTTGTTTGTTGTCTTCTTTCTGGTTACCTCGTCTAAATTAGGGTCTATTATGTCTGAATCATATGGGTTTTGACCTCGCATTTTATCATGTGTGTTGTAAAAAGTGCTGTTGAAATTGAAAATATTAACAAAATAAATCTTGAAGTTCTATTGGTATTAAAGTTACAAAGTTAAACGAATCTATTCATTTAATCTTGTAGTTTTATACAATATTCGTGAGTTGTTTTTTGACACGTGTTAGAAACTTTGAATTCATTTGCCTCATTTACGGTTAAATAAGACAATAATGACATTTTTGTAGTCTTTCATTTTGTGCGTGAGTTTTCTTATACCAAAGCCACATCAGGCTATCTGCTAAGTCCACCAAGGAAAATCGAACCCCTGACTTTAGAGTTGTAAAACCGTAGACTCACTGCTAAATCAGCGGGGGACTTTTCCTTTTGTAATTTATTGGGTTATGTTCTGTGTTATATTTAGGTAAAAGTATATTTTTTTATATTATCGTTGATGTGTTTTAATTTTGTCGGGAGCAAAGAGAATACTGAATTATTAAATAGTAAGGTTATTATATTCGTGACTAAAGAATTGGAATTACGTGCTAACTTGTCATAACTTTGCATTCTTAAAGAATTATGTTTCCCTGACAATTTGGTTTGATTTTGTTTTGAAATTTCGCGAAAAGCTACACGAGAGCTATCTGTGCTAACCTTACCTAATTTAGCACTGCAAGGCTAGAGGGAAAGCATCTAGTCATCACCACCCACTGCCAACTCTTGGGCTACTCTTTTACCAACGATTAGTGGGATTGAGCGAAACATTATGATGTCCCCACAGCTGAAACAGCGAGCATGTTTGGCGCGACGGATATGCGAACCCGCGACCCTCAGATTACAAGTCGCAAGCCTTAACCCACCTGGCCAATATGCCAGGCCACGCCACATCTAACGTATAAATTCTTAACAGTATGAATCGCGTTATAAGTTTATTGACTTATCACCAAAAGCTAACATTAAGAATATAAAGCTATGATTTCTACAGAATTAATTTGTTGAGATTCAGTTTATTTATGAGAACGATTTTTAAATACGTGAAAGTTTGAATTTTTTCTTGTTTGATAATTATAACAATTCCGTTGTTAATGTAATCTATTAAGTAAGAAAATCAATCATATAAGTTTCACGTGGACAAAAATAGCAAAAAAAGGTCGGTTTGTTTTGTTTTGAATTTCGTGCAAAACTTTTAGGTAACGTTGTCTCCTCAAGACATAAGCTTTATGTAGTCTCCTCAGGACATAAGCTTTATGTTGTCTCCTCAGGACATAAGCTTTATGTTGTCTCCTCAGGACATAAGCTTTATGTTGTCTTTTGAATATTCAGCTTTACGTAAAGTATTCTTGTTAGGACATCATATCGCAGTTCACCTAGTCTTGTGAGAACGTCACTTTTAGGCGTCATCTAGCATTGTGAGAATGTCACCTTTAGGCGTCATCTAGCCTTCTGAGGACATCAGTTTTAGGCGTCATCTAGCATTGTGAGGACATCAGTTTTAGGCGTCATCTAACCTTGTGAGAACGTCACTTTTAGGCGTCATCTAGCCTTGTGAGAATGTCACCTATAGGCGTCAACTAGCCTTGTGAGGACGTCACTTTTAGGCGTCATCTAGCCTTATGAGAACGTCACTTTTAGGTGTCATCTAGCCATGTGAGGACGTCACTTTTAGGCGTCATCTAGCCTTCTGAGGACATCAGTTTTAGGCGTCATCTAGCATTGTGAGGACATCAGTTTTAGGCGTCATCTAGCCTTGTGAGAACGTCACTTTTAGGCGTCATCTAGCATTGTGAGGACATCAGTTTTAGGCGTCATCTAGCCTTGTGAGGACGTTACTTTTAGGTGTCATCTAGCCTTGTGAGGACATCACTTTTAGGTGTCATCTAGCCTTGTGTGGACGTCAATTTTAGGTGTCATCTAGCCTTGTGAGGACATCACTTTTAGGTCTCATCTAGCCTTGTGAGGACATCACCTTCAGGTGTCATCTAGCCTTGTGAGGACATCACTTTTAGGCGTCATATAGCCTTGTGAGAACGTCACTTTTAGGTGTCATCTAGCCTTGTGAGAATGTCACCTTTAAGCGTCATCTAGTCTTGTGAGGACACCACTTTTAGGCGTTATCTAGCATTGTGAGGACATCAGTTTTAGGCGTCATCTAACCTTGTGAGAATGTCACCTTTAGGCGTCATCTAGCCTTGTGAGAACGTCACTTTTAGGCGTCATCTAGCCTTGTGAGGACGTTACTTTTAGGTGTCATCTAGCCTTGTGAGGACATCACTTTTAGGTGTCATCTAGCCTTGTGTGGACGTCACTTTTAGGAGTCATCTAGCCTTGTGAGGACATCACTTTTAGGTGTCATCTAGCTTTGTAAGGACATCACCTTCAGGTGTCATCTAGCCTTGTGAGGACATCACTTTTAGGCGTCATCTAGCCTTGCGAGAACGTCACTTTCAGGCATCATCAAGCCTTGTAAGGACATCACTTTTAGGTGTCATCTAGCCTTGTGAGGACATCACTTTTAGTCGTCATCTAGCCTTGTGAGGACATCACTTTTAGGCGTTATCTAATCTTGTGAGGACATCACCTTTAGGCGTCATCTAGCCTTGCAAGAACGTCACTTTTAGGCGTCATCTAGTCTTGTGAGAACGTCACTTTTAGGCATCATCAAGTCTTGTGAGGATATCACTTTTAGGTGTCATCTAGTCTTGTGAGGACACCACTTTTAGGCGTTATCTAGCATTGTGAGGACATCAGTTTTAGGCGTCATCTAACCTTGTGAGAATGTCACCTTTAGGCGTCAACTAGCCTTGTGAGAACGTCACTTTTAGGCGTCATCTAGCCTTGTGAGAATGTCACCTTTAAGCGTCATCTAGTCTTGTGAGGACACCACTTTTAGGCGTTATCTAGCATTGTGAGGACATCAGTTTTAGGCGTCATCTAACCTTGTGAGAATGTCACCTTTAGGCGTCAACTAGCCTTGTGAGAACGTCACTTTTAGGCGTCATCTAGCCTTGTGAGGACGTTACTTTTAGGTGTCATCTAGCCTTGTGAGGACATCACTTTTAGGTGTCATCTAGCCTTGTGTTGACGTCACTTTTAGGAGTCATCTAGCCTTGTGAGGACATCACTTTTAGGTGTCATCTAGCTTTGTAAGGACATCACCTTCAGGTGTCATCTAGCCTTGTGAGGACATCACTTTTAGGCGTCATCTAGCCTTGCGAGAACGTCACTTTCAGGCATCATCAAGCCTTGTAAGGACATCACTTTTAGGTGTCATCTAGCCTTGTGAGGACATCACTTTTAGTCGTCATCTAGCCTTGTGAGGACATCACTTTTAGGCGTTATCTAATCTTGTGAGGACATCACCTTTAGGCGTCATCTAGCCTTGCAAGAACGTCACTTTTAGGCGTCATCTAGTCTTGTGAGAACGTCACTTTTAGGCATCATCAAGTCTTGTGAGGATATCACTTTTAGGTGTCATCAAGCCTTGTGAGGACATCACTTTTAGGCGTTATCTAGCCTTGTGAGGACATCACTTTTAGGCGTCATCTAGCCTTGTGAGGACATTACCTTTAGGCGTCATCTAGCCTTCTGACGACATCACCTTCAGGTGTCATCTAGCCTTGTGAGGACATCACTTTTAGGCGTCATCTAGCCTTGTGAGGACATCACTTTTAGGTGTCATCTAGTCTCGTGAGGACATCACCTTTAGGTGTCATCTAGTCTTGTGTGGACACCACTTTTAGGCGTCATCTAGCTTTGTGAGGACATCATCTTTAGGCGTTATCTAGCCTTCTGAGGACATCACTTTTAGGTGTCATCTAATCTTGTGAGGACATCACCTTTAGGCATCATCTAGCCTTGCAAGAACGTCACTTTTAGGCGTCATCTAGTCTTGTGAGAACGTCACTTTTAGGCATCATCAAGTCTTGTGAGGACATCACTTTTAGGTGTCATCTAGCCTTGTGAGGACATCACTTTTAGGCGTTATCTAGCCTTGTGAGGACATCACTTTTAGGCGTCATCTAGCCTTGTGAGGACATTACCTTTAGGCGTCATCTAGCCTTCTGACGACATCACCTTCAGGTGTCATCTAGCCTTGTGAGGACATCACTTTTAGGTGTCATCTAGCCTTGTGAGGACATTACTTTTAGGTGTCATCTAGCCTTGTGAGGACATCACTTTTAGGTGTCATCTAGTCTTGTGAGGACATCACTTTTACGCGTCATCTAGCCTTGTGAGGACATCACTTTTAGGTGTCATCTAGTCTTGTGAGGACATCACTTTATGCGTCATCTAATCTTGTGAGGACATCACCTTTAGGCGTCATTTAGCCTTGTGAGGACTTCACCTTTAGGCGTCATCTAGCTTTGTGAGGACGTCACTTTTAGGCGTCATCTAGCTTTGTGAGGACATCACTTTTAGGAGTCATCTAGCCTTCTGAGAACATCACTTTTTGGCGTTATCTTGTCTTGTGAGGACATCACTTTCAGGCGTCATCTAGTTTTGTGAGGACATCACCTTTAGGCGTCATGTAGCCTTGTGAGGACATCACTTTTAGGTGTCATCTAGTCTTGTGAGAACATCACTTTCAGGCGTCATCTAGTCTTGTGAGGACATCACCTTTAGGCATCATCTAGCCTTGTGAGGACATCACTTTTAGGTGTTATCTTGTCTTGTGAGGACATCACTTTCAGGCGTCATCTAGCCTTGTGAGGACATCACCTTTAGGCGTCATCTAGCCTTGTGAGGACATCATTTTTAGGTGTCACGTTATTTTTAAATCGTCCATATTATTTATTGAGATAAGAGCGTAATGCTTTTTAAGGCAACAGATCAAGTGTTTCACACAACGTAATGCGCTTTCGGGCGATCACGACAATGAATTTATACAAACAGCTGATTAACGATAAATGTCAACTAGTCCATTCTATTACTTTAAGTTGCGTCAAGCTCTAGTAACTAGTGAAACTTTATGAAGAAAGGAAATTGCTGAAATGAGTTAATCAGAATATGTGGTTTATTACACTGGGTACACAGTTTTCTGGGGATCGTAGACTTATGTATAAACGTTGCAAAAAACACAGAAGAAAACAGACAAGATTCAACTAAGAACTAATATTGAAGATCTCGTGTGAGATGTAGCTGTACAAAGAAGTAAAGGTGTAAAAAATATAACTAGAAGATATGTAATCGCACTTTTCATACGAGATTGTTATATATTTTTAGCTAATACCTTCAGGCGTGTGAATTCACATTTTGTTTGTTCTCGTAGCGTGTAAATCATGAAATACTAAATAAATTTACATTTATTTGTTGTGAAATTCGCGCAAAGCCACAGGAGGACTATCTGCGCTAACCGTCCGTAATATTAGCACTGTAAGACTAGAGGGAAGAGAGCCAGTCATCACTGTTGGGATACTTTTTTCTAAAAAACCAATTAACAGCTGGATTTAACGTAACATTATAACGCCATTATGTTTGAAAGAGCAAGAACATACTTGGTAGTACGGCGATTCGAACCCGGAAACTATAAGTCGAGTACCCTAACCACCTGGCGAAGAAATAGTAACTTAAATGTATGTAGTCTTCACATATACATGTTTTCTTTCATTTTCGTTTGCTCCTTTTAACTATGGAGGCGTTATTATGTAAAGGTCAGTTCCACTATGATTTTGTAAAGACTTGGCGGTGGGTGGCAGGTTTATGCGAAACTGATAAAAAACAACAGACAAACCTCTTGACGTATTATCGTTGTTGTTTGTTTTATTCCATACAGTTTAATTGTTATAGTATCAATTATAGACTAAATCGTTTATGAAGTAACAAGTACAGCTTATATTAAGCGCTAATAACGCTACGTAAAACATTGTATTATAAACATTATATATATAACCTGTTTATTTCTTTGAAAGTAAGCACAAAGTTACACAAAGGACTATCTGTGTTCTGTTTATCACATGTATCGAAACCCGGTTTCTAGCGGTGTGATTCCGCAGACATACTGCTGTGCCACTGGGGTGCTTATACTGTTGTTGTTGTTTTGAAATAAGTACAAAGCTACACAAAGGACTATCTGTGTTCTGCCTATCACGGGTATCGAAACCCGGTTTTTAGCGGTATGAGTCCGCAGACATACCGCTATGCCACTAGGGGGCTTATTCCATTATAACTATAGAAACTTCACAGCTGTTTTAAACTATAAAGTCATTGAATTTCATTGACGTTGCTTATAAAACTTGCTATTTTTTATTCTCAGTATAAATCTGATAGCCGAAAAGGGAATCTATATGTCATCGATTTTAAAACTAATAGGCCATTTTCGGACCTGGCTCAGCTTAATCAAACTTTTGTTCTTTATTGATGGTGCATCGATAAAATTGAACTGGTCCACAGAAAACGACGGTATCGCGAGAGGTTCCAGTAGACACGCGGAACAACGCAAGTAATCACTGTGGTAACCTCTTATTCTCCTCACGCGCACAGGGAGAAGAAACTGGGAGTATAGAAAGTCCAATAAAGTATTAATTATAGTTGGCTATGCTTAAACAACACTTTGGAGAATGAGCGACATGTTATAGATAGATTCATTGACGTGTGTTGTTTAAATTGTGGCGACATTCTTTCCAAGTAATAAAAGACACACACACGCTAACTTAATTATGACGTTAATGTAGCCAGTATATTACGTTTAAGTACTTAGTGAATTTTCTTGAAGTCATCCACACGTGCAATCATTATCGTGTAGATATAGGACATTTTCGATTAATTTATCTTATTTGTTGGAAAAAACAAACTTTGTTATTACCGTCATTTTAACGTAATTCTATAATTAATTTACTTGATCATATCTGTTAGCGCAGATAGCTCTCGTGAAGCGAAAAACGAACAAACCACATCTGTTATTTCTGATTCATATTTTAAGGTTTCATAATTACGTGCTTGGTTTCCAAGTTACGTTAAATGACCTTAAGGAGTGTAAGATTAATTAATAGGTCCGGATAAATCCTTCTTAAGGAGATTAAGTATAAACAAGGATAAAATAGAAGGCCTCAACACATATTTTTAGCTTTTCTCAGTTTTCCCGATGTAAATACGATACAGGCTAGTCTTACTCCTCGTGATGTTCAGCTAGAGCTACCTGCGCTGGCTGTCCATAATTTAGGAGTGTATGACTAGAGGGAAGGCAGCTAGTCATCACCATCCACCGCCAACTCTTGGGCTACTCTTTTACCAACAATTAGGGGGATTGTTCATCACTTATAACGCCCTCACCGTTGAAAAGGCAAGCATGTTTGCTGCAACGGGGATTCAAACTTGCGACCCTTGGATTACCAGTCGAGCGCCTTGACCACCTAGCCATGCTGGGCCTGTTTCGTGTGAGAAAATATTATACCTATAAACAATGAGAGTGGGTGGTGGGACTGAAATAGCATAGCTTTCTATTAAATATAGACGAGGATTTTAAAGGGTTAAAACTGTGTTTACAGAATAAATAATATGCATTGTTAGTATAATATAATACCTAAACAACAATGAAAGACTGAATGGTTTAAACCACTAACCTGCCGTACTAAGGAAATTGTTTTAAATGTAAGGATTACCCATAATATTACCAGCCAATTAAAGTCTGTCATCCCAAGTACTAGCTCAAGTTATTTGTGTAACCAACGAGAGCTTAATTTTGATAATTTTGTTATGAAAGCTACAGTTGTATATAAAATTGTTCTATTTTCTGCGTCGGTTTAAACAGGAGAGACCTGGCGTGTTTCGAAGAACGAAGATAGCAGATGCTACGAATCCCGTATGTAATGAAACGGGCGGACCCCACGTGCGTTCTTGTACTCGGGCAACGTTCTCTACAAACGATTTCTTGTTTTTAGTTTTCCCCTTGCTGTATTCGTAAAGATCAAAGGAAGTAACAGTTAATACCACGCAAGGTTTAATTTTTTGTTTTAAGTTTAAGATAAATTCACAATGTTAGTAATTTCTATGGTATACTTATTTGTTTTTATTTTTTTCACTGACGTACACAAATTATACGGCATTTGTTTTTGTGAAATCAGTGAAAGAATGAATGATCGATTGATTTTTCTTTTGAAAACTGTTAAACTTCACTGTAGAAAGTTGTTTTTTTCAGTGAAGTTGTCGACACTGTTGAAGTATTATTTAAACTTTGTTAAGACTCCTCGTGGTTTTTGTTTGTTTGTTTTTCAATTTCGCATAAAGCTACTCGAGGGCTATCTGCGCTAGCCGTCCCTAATTTAGCAGTGTAAGACTAGAGGGAAGGCAGCTAGTCATTACCGCCAACTCTTGGGCTACTCTTTTACCAACGAATAGTGGGATTGACCGTCACATTATAACGTCCCCACGGCTGAAAGGGCGAGCATGTTTGGTGCGACGGGGATGCGAACCCGCGACCCTCAGATTACGAGTAGCACGCATTAACACGCTTGGCCATGCCGGGCCGAGCTCGTGGTTTTATACAGCTGTCGTATATTCATCAATATCGTTGAAAATTGTCCTACCAAATGTATATATTGGATTTCTTATCTATGTTTAGATGGTAGAAGATTTTATTGTGTCTCAAATTCTCATTAGAGTTTTTCTTTGTAGGAGACTCGTTTTTAAAGCAAAAACTTCAAACCAAAATTTCTTCTGTTTAAATCTGTAATGCTTTCAGAAGCAATCTAACGATTGTTATTATTATAGTGAATACAGCAGATAGCTCGATGTGGCTTTGATATACACACACGCTTCATAAGAGAAAACAACACTAAAACAAAAACAGCCCTATACAGAGATACGTGACCCCTAAAGAAGTATGGAAACACAACTATAAACATGCAGTGTAAATAAAGTTTTTTTTCGTTTTCATATTAAATTATTCTTAGCAGTCAGGATACAAAGGCTGTACATACACACACGTCCAATATCAACATTTATTTCGGTTTAAATCAATATCAATACACACTAATATTAACTTTTCACAGCAGACGTGAAGCCAATGTAGTGCAGTTGTTAAAGTTTTAGTAAAGTTCAAGGTTCAATCCCACGAATTAATCACATTGGATAGCCCTGTATAACTTTGTTTTACAACAAACATTTTCTAAAATACGTTCATTATGTAACGGAATCTCATTTTTCTTAGAAATTTTAACATGTGTGACAAAGGATACATATGTTCTATACTAAAGATTAACTAATCCGAATTTATAATAATATTATATACTCTTTTCACAAGATAAGTAAAATTAACGTGTTGCAGGCCTTAAGTTATATACCTTTCGTATCTGAGGAAAATAGAAAATCATTTTTATTAGAACTTTTAGCTTGGGTTTGGGTTAAATAAAATATACAGGTGAATACAGGTTTCAAGTTGATAAGCAAATACGTGACGCAACCTTCAGAAACATTTCAAAAGAACAAAATCGATATTGACAGTTTTGGTTTCGTATAAAGTTTTATTTCGTGTTAGAAAGATTCAAAGATGACTGGGGTCTAGTGGTTCGGGCGCTTCAATTGAAACCTGAAGGTCATGAGTTTGAATCTCCGTCACTGAGCATGTTTACCTTTTCAGCTGAGAGAACGTTATAATGTGAAGGTCAATCTCACATTCGTGGCTAAAAGAGTGGCTCATGAGGTGGTGGTGGGTGGCATTGGCTACCTACCATCCCTCTACTTTGTTTGTCTTGAATTTTTGCGCAAAGCTACACGAGGGCTGTATGCGGTAGTCGTTCCTACTTCAGTGTAAGACTAGATAGGAGACAGCTAGTCATCACCATCCATCGTCAACACCTGGACTACTCTTTCACCAACGAATAGTAGATTTGACTGCTGCATTATAACGCTCCCACAATAGAAAAGGGTGAACATGTTTGGTGTGACGGGGATTTGAACTTGCGACCCTCAAATTACAGAGTCGAGCGCCCTAACCACCTGACCGTGCCGGGCTTCATCTATTGCACTAACCACCTGACCGTGCCGGGCTTCATCTATTGCACTAACCACCTGACCGGGCTTCATCTATTGCACTAACCACCTGACCGTGCCGGGCTTCATCTATTGCACTAACCACCTGATCGTGCCGGGCTTCATCTATTGCTAACCACCTAACCGTGCCGGGCTTCATCTATTGCACTAACCACCTGACCGTGCCGGGCTTCATCTATTGCAAACCACCTGACCGTGCCGGGCTTCATCTATTGCACTAACCACCTGACCGTGCCGGGCTTCATCTATTGCACTAACCACCTGACCGTGCCGGGCTTCATCTATTGCACTAACCACCTGACCGTGCCGGGCTTCATCTATTGCACTAACCACCTGACCGTGCCGGGCTTCATCTATTGCTAACCACCTGACCGTGCCGGGCTTCATCTATTGCTAACCACCTGACCGTGCCGGGCTTCATCTATTGCACTAACCACCTGACCGTGCCGGGCTTCATCTATTGCACTAACCACCTGACCGTGCCGGGCTTCATCTATTGCACTAACCACCTGACCGTGCCGGGCTTCATCTATTGCTAACCACCTGACCGGGCTTCATCTATTGCACTAACCACCTGACCGGGCTTCATCTATTGCACTAACCACCTGACCGTGCCGGGCTTCATCTATTGCACTAACCACCTGATCGTGCCGGGCTTCATCTATTGCTAACCACCTAACCGTGCCGGCTTCATCTATTGCACTAACCACCTGACCGTGCCGGGCTTCATCTATTGCACTAACCACCTGACCGTGCCGGGCTTCATCTATTGCACTAACCACCTGACCGTGCCGGGCTTCATCTATTGCAAACCACCTGACCGTGCCGGGCTTCATCTATTGCACTAACCACCTGACCGTGCCGGGCTTCATCTATTGCACTAACCACCTGACCGTGCCGGGCTTCATCTATTGTACTAACCACCTGACCGTGCCGGGCTTCATCTATTGCACTAACCACCTGACCGTGCCGGGCTTCATCTATTGCACTAACCACCTGACCGTGCCGGGCTTCATCTATTGCACTAACCACCTGACCGTGCCGGGCTTCATCTATTGTACTAACCACCTGACCGTGCCGGGCTTCATCTATTGCACTAACCACCTGACCGTGCCGGGCTTCATCTATTGCAAACCACCTGACCGTGCCGGGCTTCATCTATTGCACTAACCACCTGACCGTGCCGGCTTCATCTATTGCACTAACCACCTGACCGTGCCGGGCTTCATCTATTGTACTAACCACCTGACCGTGCCGGGCTTCATCTATTGCACTAACCACCTGACCGTGCCGGGCTTCATCTATTGCACTAACCACCTGACCGTGCCGGGCTTCATCTATTGTACTAACCACCTGACCGTGCCGGGCTTCATCTATTGCACTAACCACCTGACCGTGCCGGGCTTCATCTATTGCACTAACCACCTGACAAAGTGCCGGGCTTCATCTATTGCACTAACCACCTGACCGTGCTGGGCTTCATCTATTGTACTAACCACCTGACCGTGCCGGCTTCATCTATTGCACTAACCACCTGACCGTGCCGGGCTTCATCTATTGCACCTAACCACCTGACCGTGCCGGACTTCATCTATTGCACTAACCACCTGACCGTTGCCGGGCTTCATCTATTGCTAACCACCTGACCGTGCCGGACTTCATCTATTGCACTAACCACCTGACCGTGCTTCATCTATTGCACTAACCACCTGACCGTGCCGGCTTCATCTATTGCACTAACCACCTGATCGTGCCGGGCTTCATCTATTGCTAACCACCTAACCGTGCCGGGCTTCATCTATTGCACTAACCACCTGACCGTGCCGGGCTTCATCTATTGCAAACCACCTGACCGTGCCGGGCTTCATCTATTGCACTAACCACCTGACCGTGCCGGGCTTCATCTATTGCACTAACCACCTGACCGTGCCGGCTTCATCTATTGCAAACCACCTGACCGTGCCGGACTTCATCTATTGCACTAACCACCTGACCGTGCCGGGCTTCATCTATTGCACTAACCACCTGACCGTGCCGGGCTTCATCTATTGTACTAACCA
This sequence comes from Tachypleus tridentatus, assembly GCF_004210375.1. NCBI lineage: Eukaryota > Metazoa > Arthropoda > Merostomata > Xiphosura > Limulidae > Tachypleus > Tachypleus tridentatus. Next base: position 3,638,135 of record NC_134826.1, on the reverse strand, counting down.
CCTGACCGTGCCGGGCTTCATCTATTGCACTAACCACCTGACCGTGCCGGGCTTCATCTATTGCACTAACCACCTGACCGTGCCGGGCTTCATCTATTGCACTAACCACCTGACCGTGCCGGGCTTCAATCTATTGTACTAACCACCTGACCGTGCCGGGCTTCATCTATTGCACTAACCACCTGACCGTGCCGGGCTTCATCTATTGCACTAACCACCTGACCGTGCCGGGCTTCATCTATTGCACTAACCACCTGACCGTGCCGGGCTTCATCTATTGTACTAACCACCTGACCGTGCCGGGCTTCATCTATTGCACTAACCACCTGACCGTGCCGGGCTTCATCTATTGCACTAACCACCTGACCGTGCCGGGCTTCATCTATTGTACTAACCACCTGACCGTGCCGGGCTTCATCTATTGCACTAACCACCTGACCGTGCCGGGCTTCATCTATTGCACTAACCACCTGACCGTGCCGGGCTTCATCTATTGCAATAGAAGTTTGCAGTATCGACAAGATATCCATAGAAGACTGGTTTATTAAAAAAAATTGCACAAAGCTACTCGAGAGTTATCTGTGCTATCCGTTCATAATTTAGAAGTGATAAACTAGAGAAGAGAGTGCCAGTCAACACCATCCTTCGCCAACTCTTGGACTACTCTTTCACAAACGAATAGTTGGATTGACCTACACACTATAACGCCCCCATGGCTGAACAGGCGAGCATGTTTGGCGGGACGGAAATTCGAACACGGGATCTCCAGAGTGGGAGTCAAGCGTTTTAACTACCAGGCTACCTCTTGTTTTAACCACCAGGCTATCTCTTGCTTTAACCACCAGGCTATCTCTTGTTTTAACCACTAGGCTACCTCTTGTTTTAACCACTAGGCTACCTCTTGTTTTAACTACTAGGCTACCTCTTGTTTTAACCACCAGACTACCTCTTGTTTCAACTACCAGGCTATCTCTTGTTTTAACCACCAGGCTACCTCTTGTTTTAATCACCAGGCTACCTCTTGTTTTAACTACCAAGATACCTCTTGTTTTAACCACCAGGCTCCCACTACAGGAGAAATACAGACACAAATATTTAACATGTTTACAAGATGTTTTATTTTGTAATCCTGATAATAATTTGAATGATTCTTCGAAAGCCAGAAACAACAGTTGTTGTTTAGGATAATTTAACCGTAATGAGAGGATTCGCTTCCGAATCGGAAAGTCTAAAACAGGCAGAAAAGTTTATATGTAAATATATCTTTACTGCTATTTACTGAGAGTAAAAATTGAATGTAGTCCAAACGGTACAGAAACTCATCAGTTCTTGAGATGTGGTAAATACCGACTTATGGAACTCCCAGATTGGTTTTCGTCATTACTGTGTAAGCCTCCTACTTTTACTTTTATTGCCGATCTAGTAGAGACCGACTTATGGGACTCCGAGATTGGTTTTTGTCATCACTCTGTAAGCCTACCTACTTTTACTTCTATTGCCGATCTGATAGAGGTCTACTTATGGGACTCCGAGATTGGTTTTTGTCATCACTCTGTAAGCCTACCAACTTTTACTTCTATTGCCGATCTGATAGCGGCCTACTAATGGGACTCCGAGATTGGTTTTTGTCATCACTGTGTAAGCCTACCTACTTTTACTTCTATTGCTGATCTGATAGAGGTCTACTTATGGAACTCCCAGATTGGTTTTTGTCATCATTCTGTAAGCCTACCTACTTTCACTTCTATTGCCGATCTGATAGAGGTCTACTTATGGGACTCCCAGATTGGTTTTCGTCATCACTGTGTAAGCCTACTTGCTTTTACTTCTATTGCCGATCTGGTAGAGACCGACTTATGGGACTCCCAGATTGGTTTTGGTCATCACTTTGTAAGCCTACTTGCTTTTACTTCTATAGCCGATCTGGTAGAGACCGACTTATGGGACTCCCAGATTGGTTTTCGTCATCACTGTGTAAGATTACTTGCTTTTACTTCTATTGCCGATCTGGTAGAGACCGACTTATGGGACTCCCGGATTGGTTTTCGTCATCACTGTGTAAGCCTATCTACTTTTACTTTCACTTCTATTGCTTTTCGAAGATGATAACAACAACACAACAAAGAAACTGACTGTGTTTTAGAAAAGTGGTTTATTCAGACACAAAATACTGGGTGTTATGGAACACATGTGTTTATACCGTAGTCAGCTTGAAAATGAATAATTCTCGGGGCTGGTAATAGATCAACCTAAACTGGGGACCCCAAAAAATTAAGCTATTTTTATGCTGCTGTTCGTGGACAATAATTGGTTGCTTCAATTTCAAACTTTTCTCGTCTCTTTCAGCACCACCAATTCCAGTACTCAATCAATAACAGTTTCCAAGATCTATTTTATACAGTGGTTTGCTATTAAGTTAAGTGTATATCATTGTAGAGATCTTAAGTGTATTTGTGTCAATTTAACATCCATTCAATCAGCCATGAAGAACCTCGATCAGTATCAGCAGTGACATTTTATAACTCAGGTAACGTATGTCTAAAGCAGTGAGCATAACTTATTTTTGTTATCTTTTAATTTCACGCAAAGCTACACCAGGGCTATCACCTCTATCCGTTCACAATTTAGCAGTGTAAGACTAGAGGGAAGGCAACTAATCATTACCACCACCCACCGCCAACTCTTTGGCTACTCTTTTACCAACGAATAGTTGGAATGACTGTCACAGAATAGCATACTCGTGGCTGAAAAGGTGTGCATGTTTGGTGTGACGATGATTCAAACCCGTGACACTCAGATTACGAATCGAATGCCTTAACCAACTGGCCATGCCGATCCATCGGAATAGATTAAAGAAATAATTATTTTATGCAATATTTAAGGTTGTCTAGCATAAAAACCTAATGCCAGAATAAATGTTTAATAAAACAATAACAACAATAAACACAAACGGACGGGTTTTACTGTCAGAACATATTCCCACATCTATTCCACATTTGAACAGTGTGATTTCTGTGGTTAGAACTAGAAGATATTTACTGTCTTGTTCATTTATTACATACTGTGCACAAAGTAAAGTTACCAGGTGACTCTAAGGTATTAATAACTACTTTTGGCATTAAACGAATTTTGAAGCTGCTTGATATTCTAATATGATAACACTTTAAACCAAATGATGTGAACATTGGCCAACAACAGCAACATAAAATCTGATAGACAACATCCTAATAGCATTATTAAATGGGTGGCAAACAATCAAAGTGCCTTCCGTTGTTAATAATGAATACTATTCTCGATTGGACCAAAGATATGGGTATATGAGCTTGTAGTACGCAGTCGCTTATTATATTTCATACCACCAGAATTGACGAATGAAGTGCATTTGGGAACCGTTCGGTATAGAAAACATCCCGAGCATTCTAATACTTTTCCTAGAGTAGTTCATTATAACGATCGGATCGCAATCTGAGAGTCATAGGCTCGAATCCCACCAAACATGATCTCCCGATCAGACGTGGGGGCGATATAATCTGAGTGTCAATCCCACTATTCGTTGGTAAAAGAGTAGCCCAAAAGTTGACGGTGGGTGATAGAGACTAGCTGTCTTCCCTCTAGTCTCTTACACAACTAAATCAGGGACAGCAAGCGCAGATAGCTCTCTTGTAACTTTGCGCGAAATTCAAACCAAACCAAAACAAATCAATGTTGCCCAATATTAATAGATAGTGTCAATTAGGGCTTACTTTCAACATTATCGAGAAAGATTTGGAAGTGATTACGTAACGAGAAAGAGAAAATAATATATCTTTTGTTGATTGAATATTAATATCAGTAGGATACACAATGTTAGAACTTAAGATACAAATATTAATATTAGTAGAATACACAATGTTAGAACGCAAGATACAAATTTATTTTATCAGTAGAATACACAATGTTAGAACACAAGATATGAATATTAATACCAGTAGGATACACAATGTTAGAACGCACTATATGAATATTAATATCAGTAGAACACACAATGTTAGAACGCAAGATACAAATATTTATATCAGTAGAATACACAATGTTAGAACGCAAAATATGAATATTAATATCAGTAGAATACACAATGTTAAAACACAAGATATAAATATTAATAACAGTAGAATACACAATGTTAGAACACAAGATATGAATATTAATATCAGTAGAATACACAATGTTAGAACACAAGATATGAATATTAATATCAGTAGAATACACAATGTTAGAACACAAGATATGATTATTAATATCAGTAGAATACACAATGTTAGAACACGAGATATGAATATTAATATCAGTAGAATACATAATGTTAGAACACAAGATATAAATATTAATATCAGAAGAATACACTATGTTAGAACACAAGATATGAATATTAATATCAGAAGAATACACAATGTTAGAACACAAGATATGAATATTAATATCAGTAGAATACACAATGTTAGAACACGAGATATGAATATTAATATCAGTAGAATACATAATGTTAGAACACAAGATATAAATATTAATATCAGAAGAATACACAATGTTAGAACACAAGATATGAATATTAATATCAGTAGAATACACAGTGTTAGAACACAAGATATGAATATTAATATCAGTAGAATACACAATGTTAGAACACAAGATATGAATATTAATATCAGAAGAATACACAATGTTAGAACACAAGATATGAATATTAATATCAGTAGAATACACAATTTAGAACGCAAGGTATAAATATAAGTAGACAAATTTGGAAAGTTTTTAAGACTGGTAAATTTAAAGACGAATGTTTACCTTCATCGTTTGATTCTTAATGAACGTTTTACCTTCTACCACGTTCTTCTGTTGTTTTTATGAAAAGATTGACGACGCAGAACATAAAAATAAAAGTTCCCGAGCGTGATCGTGTTTTGATTTCTTCCTAATGATTAAGTTTACACAGTATTATATCATTTTTATTGTTTAGGTTACAGTAATTAAATTTTCAATAGTAAGATAACCTTGGAGAGATGACTTTTACTGTAATTTTTACTTATTTGATTTATTGGATATCCGTCAAATTAAAAGATGATATCGACCGACGTGTTTTAAACGCACAAAAGTTTAACTGCTTTTATCTTATTAATTAATTTAATTTAAACGTAGACACTACATCAAAGTCCTGTTCGCAAACCTTCATAAAGTGTGTTAATAAAAAATAACCCGAGCATAAAATAGAACGTAGATAATGAAATTTGAGTTAACTTATAATTTGTCGGTTAAAATAGAATGTAGATAATGAAAGTTGAGTTAACTTATAATTTACCGGTTAAAATAGAATGTAGTTAATGAAAGCTGAGTTAACTTATAATTTACCGGTTAAAATTGAATGTAGATAATGAAAGTTGAGTTAACTTATAATTTACCGGTTAAAATAGAATGTGGATAATGAAAGTTGAGTTAACTTATAATTTACCAGTGAAAATAGAATGTAGATAATGAAAGTTGAGTTAACTTATAATTTACCAGTTAAAATTGAATGTAGATAATGAAAGTTGGGTTAACTTATAATTTACCGGTTAAAATTGAATGTGGATAATGAAAGTTGAGTTAACTTATAATTTACCAGTTAAAATAGAATGTAGATAATGAAAGTTGAGTTAACTTATAATTTACCGGTTAAAATAGAATGTAGATAATGAAAGTTGAGTTAACTTATAATTTACCAGTTAAAATAGAATGTAGATAATGAAAGTTGAGTTAACTTATAATTTACCGGTTAAAATTGAATGTAGTTAATGAAAGCTGAGTTAACTAATAATTTACCGGTTAAAATTGAATGTAGATAATGAAAGTTGAGTTAACTTATAATTTACCAGTTAAAATACAGGTAGATAATGAAGTTGAGTTAATTTTTAATTTACCGGTTAAAATAGAATGTAGATAATGAAAGTTGAGTTAACTTATAATTTACCGGTTAAAATTGAATGTGGTTAATGAAAGTTGAGTTAACTTATAATTTACCAGTGAAAATAGAATGTAGATAATGAAAGTTGAGTTAACTTATAATTTACCGGTTAAAATTCAATGTGAATAATGAAAGTTGAGTTAACTTATAATTTACCAGTTAAAATAGAATGTAGATAATGAAAGTTGAGTTAACTTATAATTTACCGGTTAAAATAGAATGTAGATAATGAAAGATGAGTTAACTTATAATTTACCGGTTAAAATAGAATGTAGATAATGAAAGTTGAGTTAACTTATAATTTACCGGTTAAAATAGAATGTAGATAATGAAAGTTGAGTTAACTTATAATTTACCGGTTAAAATAGAATGTAGATAATGAAAGTTGAGTTAACTTATAATTTACCGGTTAAAATAGAATGTAGATAATGAAAGTTGAGTTAACTTATAATTTACCAGTGAAAATAGAATGTAGATAATGAAAGTTGAGTTAACTTATAATTTACCAGTTAAAATAGAATGTAGATAATGAAAGTTGAGTTAACTTATAATTTACCGGTTAAAATAGAATGTAGATAATGAAAGTTGAGTTAACTTAAAATTTACCGGTTAAAATAGAATGTAGATAATGAAAGTTGAGTTAACTTATAATTTACCGGTTAAAATAGAATGTAGATAATGAAAGTTGAGTTAACTTATAATTTACCGGTTAAAATAGAATGTAGATAATGAAAGTCGAGTTAACTTATAATTTACCGGTTAAAATTGAATGTGGTAAATGAAAGTTGAGTTAACTTATTATTTACCAGTTAAAATAGAATGTAGATAATGAAAGTTGAGTTAACTTATAATTTACCTGTAAAAATAGAATGTAGATAATGAAAGTTGAGTTAACTTATAATTTACCGGTTAAAATAGAATGTAGATAATGAAAGTTGAATTAACTTATAATTTACCGGTTAAAATTGAATGTAGTTAATGAAAGCTGAGTTAACTTATAATTTACCGGTTAAAATTGAATGTAGATAATGAAAGTTGAGTTAACTTATAATTTACCAGTTAAAATACAGGTAGATAATGAAGTTGAGTTAATTTTTAATTTACCGGTTAAAATAGAATGTAGATAATGAAAGTTGAGTTAACTTATAATTTACCGGTTAAAATTGAATGTGGTTAATGAAAGTTGAGTTAACTTATAATTTACCAGTGAAAATAGAATGTAGATAATGAAAGCTGAGTTAACTTATAATTTACCAGTTAAAATACAATGTAGATAATGAAAGTTGAGTTAACTTATAATTTACCAGTTAAAATAGAATGTAGATAATGAAAGTTGAGTTAACTTATAATTTACCGGTTAAAATAGAAAGTAGATAATGAAAGTTGAGTTAACTTATAATTTACCGGTTAAAATAGAATGTAGATAATAAAAGTTGAGTTAATTTTTAATTTACCGGTTGAAATAGAATGTAGATAATGAAAGTTGAGTTAATTTTTAATTTACCGGTTAAAATAGAATGTAGATAATGAAAGTTGAGTTAACTTATAATTTACCGGTTAAAATTGAATGTGGATAATGAAAGTTGAGTTAACTTATAATTTATCAGTTAAAATAGAATGTAGATAATGAAAGTTGAGTTAACTTATAATTTACCGGTTAAAATAAAATGTAGATAATGAAAGTTGAGTTAACTTATAATTTACCGGTTAAAATAGAATGTGGATAATGAAAGTTGAGTTAACTTATAATTTACCAGTTAAAATAGAATGTAGATAATGAAAGTTCAGTTAACTTATAATTTACCGGTTAAAATAGAAAGTAGATAATGAAAGTTGAGTTAACTTATAATTTACCGGTTAAAATAGAATGTAGATAATAAAAGTTGAGTTAATTTTTAATTTACCGGTTAAAATAGAATGTAGATAATGAAAGTTGAGTTAATTTTTAATTTACCGGTTAAAATAGAATGTAGATAATGAAAGTTGAGTTAACTTATAATTTACCGGTTAAAATTGAATGTGGATAATGAAAGTTGAGTTAACTTATAATTTACCAGTTAAAATAGAATGTAGATAATGAAAGTTGAGTTAACTTATAATTTACCGGTTAAAATAAAATGTAGATAATGAAAGTTGAGTTAACTTATAATTTACCGGTTAAAATAGAATGTAGATAATGAAAGTTCAGTTAACTTATAATTTACCAGTTAAAATTGAATGTAGATAATGAAAGTTGAGTTAACTTATAATTTACCGGTTAAAATAGAATGTAGATAATGAAAGTCGAGTTAACTTATAATTTACCGGTTAAAATTGAATGTGGATAATGAAAGTTGAGTTAACTTATAATTTACCAGTTAAAATAGAATGTAGATAATGAAAGTTGAGTTAACTTATAATTTACCGGTTAAAATAGAATGTAGATAATGAAAGATGAGTTAACTTATAATTTACCGGTTAAAATAGAATGTAGATAATGAAAGTTGAGTTAACTTATAATTTACCGGTTAAAATAGAATGTAGATAATGAAAGTTGAGTTAACTTATAATTTACCAGTGAAAATAGAATGTAGATAATGAAAGTTGAGTTAACTTTTAATTTACCGGTTAAAATTGAATGTGGATAATGAAAGTTGAGTTAACTTATAATTTACCAGTTAAAATAGAATGTAGATAATGAAAGTTGAGTTAACTTATAATTTACCGGTTAAAATAGAATGTAGATAATGAAAGTTGAGTTAACTTAAAATTTACTGGTTAAAATAGAATGTAGATAATGAAAGTTGAGTTAACTTATAATTTACCGGTTAAAATAGAATGTAGATAATGAAAGTTGAGTTAACTTATAATTTACCGGTTAAAATAGAATGTAGATAATGAAAGTCGAGTTAACTTATAATTTACCGGTTAAAATTGAATGTGGTAAATGAAAGTTGAGTTAACTTATTATTTACCAGTTAAAATAGAATGTAGATAATGAAAGTTGAGTTAACTTATAATTTACCTGTAAAAATAGAATGTAGATAATGAAAGTTGAGTTAACTTATAATTTACCGGTTAAAATAGAATGTAGATAATGAAAGTTGAATTAACTTATAATTTACCGGTTAAAATTGAATGTAGTTAATGAAAGCTGAGTTAACTTATAATTTACCGGTTAAAATTGAATGTAGATAATGAAAGTTGAGTTAACTTATAATTTACCAGTTAAAATACAGGTAGATAATGAAGTTGAGTTAATTTTTAATTTACCGGTTAAAATAGAATGTAGATAATGAAAGTTGAGTTAACTTATAATTTACCGGTTAATATTGAATGTGGTTAATGAAAGTTGAGTTAACTTATAATTTACCAGTGAAAATAGAATGTAGATAATGAAAGTTGAGTTAACTTATAATTTACCGGTTAAAATTCAATGTGAATAATGAAAGTTGAGTTAACTTATAATTTACCAGTTAAAATAGAATGTAGATAATGAAAGTTGAGTTAACTTATAATTTACCGGTTAAAATAGAAAGTAGATAATGAAAGTTGAGTTAACTTATAATTTACCGGTTAAAATAGAATGTAGATAATAAAAGTTGAGTTAATTTTTAATTTACCGGTTGAAATAGAATGTAGATAATGAAAGTTGAGTTAATTTTTAATTTACCGGTTAAAATAGAATGTAGATAATGAAAGTTGAGTTAACTTATAATTTACCGGTTAAAATTGAATGTGGATAATGAAAGTTGAGTTAACTTATAATTTATCAGTTAAAATAGAATGTAGATAATGAAAGTTGAGTTAACTTATAATTTACCGGTTAAAATAAAAAGGAGATAATGAAAGTTGAGTTAACTTATAATTTACCGGTTAAAATAGAATGTGGATAATGAAAGTTGAGTTAACTTATAATTTACCGGTTAAAATAGAATGTAGATAATGAAAGTTCAGTTAACTTATAATTTACCAGTTAAAATTGAATGTAGATAATGAAAGTTGAGTTAACTTATAATTTACCGGTTAAAATAGAATGTAGATAATGAAAGTCGAGTTAACTTATAATTTACCGGTTAAAATTGAATGTGGATAATGAAAGTTGAGTTAACTTATAATTTACCAGTTAAAATAGAATGTAGATAATGAAAGCTGAGTTAACTTATAATTTACCGGTTAAAATTGAATGTAGATAATGAAAGTTGAGTTAACTTATAATTTACCAGTTAAAATACAGGTAGATAATGAAGTTGAGTTAATTTTTAATTTACCGGTTAAAATAGAATGTAGATAATGAAAGTTGAGTTAACTTATAATTTACCGGTTAAAATTGAATGTGGTTAATGAAAGTTGAGTTAACTTATAATTTACCAGTGAAAATAGAATGTAGATAATGAAAGTTGAGTTAACTTATAATTTACCGGTTAAAATTCAATGTGAATAATGAAAGTTGAGTTAACTTATAATTTACCAGTTAAAATAGAATGTAGATAATGAAAGTTGAGTTAACTTATAATTTACCGGTTAAAATAGAAAGTAGATAATGAAAGTTGAGTTAACTTATAATTTACCGGTTAAAATAGAATGTAGATAATAAAAGTTGAGTTAATTTTAATTTACCGGTTGAAATAGAATGTAGATAATGAAAGTTGAGTTAATTTTTAATTTACCGGTTAAAATAGAATGTAGATAATGAAAGTTGAGTTAACTTATAATTTACCGGTTAAAATTGAATGTGGATAATGAAAGTTGAGTTAACTTATAATTTATCAGTTAAAATAGAATGTAGATAATGAAAGTTGAGTTAACTTATAATTTACCGGTTAAAATAAAATGTAGATAATGAAAGTTGAGTTAACTTATAATTTACCGGTTAAAATAGAATGTGGATAATGAAAGTTGAGTTAACTTATAATTTACCGGTTAAAATAGAATGTAGATAATGAAAGTTCAGTTAACTTATAATTTACCAGTTAAAATTGAATGTAGATAATGAAAGTTGAGTTAACTTATAATTTACCGGTTAAAATAGAATGTAGATAATGAAAGTCGAGTTAACTTATAATTTACCGGTTAAAATTGAATGTGGATAATGAAAGTTGAGTTAACTTATAATTTACCAGTTAAAATAGAATGTAGATAATGAAAGTTGAGTTAACTTATAATTTACCGGTTAAAATAGAATGTAGATAATGAAAGTTGAGTTAACTTATAATTTACCGGTTAAAATAGAATGTAGATAATGAAAGTATAGTTAACTTATAATTTACCGGTTAAAATAGAATGTAGATAATGAAAGTTGAGTTAACTAATAATTTACCGGTTAAAATAGAATGTAGATAATGAAAGTTGAGTTAACTTATAATTTACCGGTTAAAATAGAATGTGGATAATGAAAGTTGAGTTAACTTATAATTTACCAGTTAAAATAGAATGTAGATAATGAAAGTTGAATTAACTTATAATTTACCGGTTAAAATAGAAAGTAGATAATGAAAGTTGAGTTAACTTATAATTTACCGGTTAAAATAGAATGTAGATAATAAAAGTTGAGTTAATTTTTAATTTACCGGTTAAAATAGAATGTAGATAATGAAAGTTGAGTTAATTTTTAATTTACCGGTTAAAATAGAATGTAGATAATGAAAGTTGAGTTAACTTATAATTTACCGGTTAAAATTGAATGTGGATAATGTAAGTTGAGTTAACTTATAATTTACCAGTTAAAATAGAATGTAGATAATGAAAGTTGAGTTAACTTATAATTTACCGGTTAAAATAAAATGTAGATAATGAAAGTTGAGATAACTTATAATTTACCGGTTAAAATAGAATGTAGATAATGAAAGTTGAGTTAATTTATAATTTACCAGTTAAAATTGAATGTAGATAATGAAAGTTGAGTTAACTTATAATTTACCGGTTAAAATAGAATGTAGATAATGAAAGTCGAGTTAACTTATAATTTACCGGTTAAAATTGAATGTGGATAATGAAAGTTGAGTTAACTTTTAATTTACCAGTTAAAATAGAATGTAGATAATGAAAGTTGAGTTAACTTATAATTTACCGGTTAAAATAGAATGTAGATAATGAAAGATGAGTTAACTTATAATTTACCGGTTAAAATAGAATGTAGATAATGAAAGTTGAGTTAACTTATAATTTACCGGTTAAAATAGAATGTAGATAATGAAAGTTGAGTTAACTTATAATTTACCGGTTAAAATAGAATGTAGATAATGAAAGTTGAGTTAACTTATAATTTACCGGTTAAAATAGAATGTAGATAATGAAAGTTGAGTTAACTTATAATTTACCGGTTAAAATAGAATGTGGATAATGAAAGTTGAGTTAACTTATAATTTACCAGTTAAAATAGAATGTAGATAATGAAAGTTGAATTAACTTATAATTTACCGGTTAAAATAGAAAGTAGATAATGAAAGTTGAGTTAACTTATAATTTACCGGTTAAAATAGAATGTAGATAATAAAAGTTGAGTTAATTTTTAATTTACCGGTTAAAATAGAATGTAGATAATGAAAGTTGAGTTAATTTTTAATTTACCGGTTAAAATAGAATGTAGATAATGAAAGTTGAGTTAACTTATAATTTACCGGTTAAAATTGAATGTGGATAATGAAAGTTGAGTTAACTTATAATTTACCAGTTAAAATAGAATGTAGATAATGAAAGTTGAGTTAACTTATAATTTACCGGTTAAAATAAAATGTAGATAATGAAAGTTGAGATAACTTATAATTTACCGGTTAAAATAGAATGTAGATAATGAAAGTTGAGTTAATTTATAATTTACCAGTTAAAATTGAATGTAGATAATGAAAGTTGAGTTAACTTATAATTTACCGGTTAAAATAGAATGTAGATAATGAAAGTCGAGTTAACTTATAATTTACCGGTTAAAATTGAATGTGGATAATGAAAGTTGAGTTAACTTTTAATTTACCAGTTAAAATAGAATGTAGATAATGAAAGTTGAGTTAACTTATAATTTACCGGTTAAAATAGAATGTAGATAATGAAAGATGAGTTAACTTATAATTTACCGGTTAAAATAGAATGTAGATAATGAAAGTTGAGTTAACTTATAATTTACCGGTTAAAATAGAATGTAGATAATGAAAGTTGAGTTAACTTATAATTTACCGGTTAAAATAGAATGTAGATAATGAAAGTTGAGTTAACTTATAATTTACCAGTGAAAATAGAATGTAGATAATGAAAGTTGTGTTAACTTATAATTTACGGTTAAAATTGAATGTGGATAATGAAAGTTGAGTTAACTTATAATTTACCAGTTAAAATAGAATGTAGATAATGAAAGTTGAGTTAACTTATAATTTACCATTTAAAATACAATGTAGATAATGAAAGTTGAGTTAATTTTTAATTTACCGGTTAAAATAGAATGTAGATAATGAAAGTTGAGTTAACTTATAATTTACCGGTTAAAATTGAATGTGGATAATGAAAGTTGAGTTAACTTATAATTTACCAGTGAAAATAGAATGTAGATAATGAAAGCTGAGTTAACTTATAATTTACCAGTTAAAATACAATGTAGATAATAAAAGTTGAGTTAATTTTTAATTTACCAGTTAAAATACAATGTAGATAATGAAAGTTGAGTTAATTTTTAATTTACCAGTTAAAATACAATGTAGATAATGAAAGTTGAGTTAATTTTTAATTTACCGGTTAAAATAGAATGTAAATAATGAAAGTTGAGTTAACTTATAATTTACCAGTTAAAATTGAATGTGGATAATGAAAGTTGAGTTAACTTATAATTTACCAGTTAAAATACAATGTAGATAATGAAAGTTGAGTTAACTTATAATTTACCGGTTAAAATAGAATGTAGATAATGAAAGTTGAGTTAACTTATAATTTACCGGTTAAAATAGAATGTAGATAATGAAAGTTGAGTTAACTTATAATTTACCAGTGAAAATAGAATGTAGATAATGAAAGTTGAGTTAACTTATAATTTACCGGTTAAAATTGAATGTGGATAATGAAAGTTGAGTTAACTTATAATTTACCAGTTAAAATAGAATGTAGATAATGAAAGTTGAGTTAACTTATAATTTACCATTTAAAATACAATGTAGATAATGAAAGTTGAGTTAATTTTTAATTTACCGGTTAAAATTGAATGTGGATAATGAAAGTTGAGTTAACTTATAATTTACCGGTTAAAATTGAATGTGGATAATGAAAGTTGAGTTAACTTATAATTTACCAGTTAAAATAGAATGTAGATAATGAAAGTTGAGTTAACTTATAATTTACCGGTTAAAATAGAATGTAGATAATGAAAGTTGAGTTAATTTTTAATTTACCGGTTAAAATAGAATGTCGATAATGAAAGTTGAGTTAACTTATAATTTACCGGTTAAAATAGAATGTAGATAATGAAAGTTGAGTTAACTTATAATTTACCGGTTAAAATAGAATGTAGATAATGAAAGTTGAGTTAACTTATAATTTACCGGTTAAAATAGAATGTAGATAATGAAAGTTGAGTTAACTTATAATTTACCGGTTAAAATTGAATGTAGATAATGAAAGTTGAGTTAACTTATAATTTTCCAGTTAAAATAGAATGTAGATAATGAAAGTTGAGTTAACTTATAATTTACCGGTTAAAATAAAATGTAGATAATGAAAGTTGAGTTAACTTATAATTTACGGTTAAAATAGAATGTAGATAATGAAAGTTGAGTTAATTTATAATTTACCAGTTAAAATTGAATGTAGATAATGAAAGTTGAGTTAACTTATAATTTACCGGTTAAAATAGAATGTAGATAATGAAAGTCGAGTTAACTTATAATTTACCGGTTAAAATTGAATGTGGATAATGAAAGTTGAGTTAACTTTTAATTTACCAGTTAAAATAGAATGTAGATAATGAAAGTTGAGTTAACTTATAATTTACCGGTTAAAATAGAATGTAGATAATGAAAGATGAGTTAACTTATAATTTACCGGTTAAAATAGAATGTAGATAATGAAAGTTGAGTTAACTTATAATTTACCGGTTAAAATAGAATGTAGATAATGAAAGTTGAGTTAACTTATAATTTACCGGTTAAAATAGAATGTAGATAATGAAAGTTGAGTTAACTTATAATTTACCGGTTAAAATAGAATGTAGATAATGAAAGTTGAGTTAACTTATAATTTACCGGTTAAAATAGAATGTGGATAATGAAAGTTGAGTTAACTTATAATTTACCAGTTAAAATAGAATGTAGATAATGAAAGTTGAATTAACTTATAATTTACCGGTTAAAATAGAAAGTAGATAATGAAAGTTGAGTTAACTTATAATTTACCGGTTAAAATAGAATGTAGATAATAAAAGTTGAGTTAATTTTAATTTACCGGTTAAAATAGAATGTAGATAATGAAAGTTGAGTTAATTTTTAATTTACCGGTTAAAATAGAATGTAGATAATGAAAGTTGAGTTAACTTATAATTTACCGGTTAAAATTGAATGTGGATAATGAAAGTTGAGTTAACTTATAATTTACCAGTTAAAATAGAATGTAGATAATGAAAGTTGAGTTAACTTATAATTTACCGGTTAAAATAAAATGTAGATAATGAAAGTTGAGATAACTTATAATTTACCGGTTAAAATAGAATGTAGATAATGAAAGTTGAGTTAATTTATAATTTACCAGTTAAAATTGAATGTAGATAATGAAAGTTGAGTTAACTTATAATTTACCGGTTAAAATAGAATGTAGATAATGAAAGTCGAGTTAACTTATAATTTACCGGTTAAAATTGAATGTGGATAATGAAAGTTGAGTTAACTTTTAATTTACCAGTTAAAATAGAATGTAGATAATGAAAGTTGAGTTAACTTATAATTTACCGGTTAAAATAGAATGTAGATAATGAAAGATGAGTTAACTTATAATTTACCGGTTAAAATAGAATGTAGATAATGAAAGTTGAGTTAACTTATAATTTACCGGTTAAAATAGAATGTAGATAATGAAAGTTGAGTTAACTTATAATTTACCGGTTAAAATAGAATGTAGATAATGAAAGTTGAGTTAACTTATAATTTACCAGTGAAAATAGAATGTAGATAATGAAAGTTGTGTTAACTTATAATTTACCGGTTAAAATTGAATGTGGATAATGAAAGTTGAGTTAACTTATAATTTACCAGTTAAAATAGAATGTAGATAATGAAAGTTGAGTTAACTTATAATTTACCATTTAAAATACAATGTAGATAATGAAAGTTGAGTTAATTTTTAATTTACCGGTTAAAATAGAATGTAGATAATGAAAGTTGAGTTAACTTATAATTTACCGGTTAAAATTGAATGTGGATAATGAAAGTTGAGTTAACTTATAATTTACCAGTGAAAATAGAATGTAGATAATGAAAGCTGAGTTAACTTATAATTTACCAGTTAAAATACAATGTAGATAATAAAAGTTGAGTTAATTTTTAATTTACCAGTTAAAATACAATGTAGATAATGAAAGTTGAGTTAATTTTTAATTTACCAGTTAAAATACAATGTAGATAATGAAAGTTGAGTTAATTTTTAATTTACCGGTTAAAATAGAATGTAAATAATGAAAGTTGAGTTAACTTATAATTTACCAGTTAAAATTGAATGTGGATAATGAAAGTTGAGTTAACTTATAATTTACCAGTTAAAATACAATGTAGATAATGAAAGTTGAGTTAACTTATAATTTACCGGTTAAAATAGAATGTAGATAATGAAAGTTGAGTTAACTTATAATTTACCGGTTAAAATAGAATGTAGATAATGAAAGTTGAGTTAACTTATAATTTACCAGTGAAAATAGAATGTAGATAATGAAAGTTGAGTTAACTTATAATTTACCGGTTAAAATTGAATGTGGATAATGAAAGTTGAGTTAACTTATAATTTACCAGTTAAAATAGAATGTAGATAATGAAAGTTGAGTTAACTTATAATTTACCATTTAAAATACAATGTAGATAATGAAAGTTGAGTTAATTTTTAATTTACCGGTTAAAATTGAATGTGGATAATGAAAGTTGAGTTAACTTATAATTTACCGGTTAAAATTGAATGTGGATAATGAAAGTTGAGTTAACTTATAATTTACCAGTTAAAATAGAATGTAGATAATGAAAGTTGAGTTAACTTATAATTTACCGGTTAAAATAGAATGTAGATAATGAAAGTTGAGTTAATTTTTAATTTACCGGTTAAAATAGAATGTCGATAATGAAAGTTGAGTTAACTTATAATTTACCGGTTAAAATAGAATGTAGATAATGAAAGTTGAGTTAACTTATAATTTACCGGTTAAAATAGAATGTAGATAATGAAAGTTGAGTTAACTTATAATTTACCGGTTAAAATAGAATGTAGATAATGAAAGTTGAGTTAACTTATAATTTACCGGTTAAAATTGAATGTAGATAATGAAAGTTGAGTTAACTTATAATTTTCCAGTTAAAATAGAATGTAGATAATGAAAGTTGAGTTAACTTATAATTTACCGGTTAAAATAAAATGTAGATAATGAAAGTTGAGTTAACTTATAATTTACCGGTTAAAATAGAATGTAGATAATGAAAGTTGAGTTAACTTATAATTTACCGGTTAAAATAGAATGTAGATAATGAAAGTTGAGTTAACTTATAATTTACCAGTTAAAATTGAATGTAGATAATGAAAGTTGAGTTAACTTATAATTTACCGGGTAAAATAGAATGTAGATAATGAAAGTCGAGTTAACTTATAATTTACCGGTTAAAATTGAATGTGGATAATGAAAGTTGAGTTAACTTATAATTTACCAGTTAAAATAGAATGTAGATAATGAAAGTTGAGTTAACTTATAATTTACCGGTTAAAATAGAATGTAGATAATGAAAGTTGAGTTAACTTATAATTTACCGGTTAAAATAGAATGTAGATAATGAAAGTTGAGTTAACTTATAATTTACCGGTTAAAATAGAATGTAGATAATGAAAGTTGAGTTAACTTATAATTTACCGGTTAAAATATAATGTAGATAATGAAAGTTGAGTTAACTTATAATTTACCGGTTAAAATTGAATGTAGTTAATGAAAGCTGAGTTAACTTATAATTTACCGGTTAAAATGGAATGTAGATAATGAAAGTTGAGTTAACTTATAATTTACCAGTTAAAATAGAATGTAGATAATGAAAGTTGAGTTAATTTTTAATTTACCGGTTAAAATAGAATGTAGATAATGAAAGTTGAGTTAACTTATAATTTACCGGTTAAAATTGAATGTGGATAATGAAAGTTGAGTTAACTTATAATTTACCAGTGAAAATAGAATGTAGATAATGAAAGCTGAGTTAACTTATAATTTACCAGTTAAAATACAATGTAGATAATGAAAGTTGAGTTAATTTTTAATTTACCAGTTAAAATACAATGTAGATAATGAAAGTTGAGTTAATTTTTAATTTACCAGTTAAAATACAATGTAGATAATGAAAGTTGAGTTAATTTTTAATTTACCAGTTAAAATACAATGTAGATAATGAAAGTTGAGTTAACTTATAATTTACCAGTTAAAATTGAATGTGGATAATGAAAGTTGAGTTAACTTATAATTTACCAGTTAAAATACAATGTAGATAATGAAAGTTGAGTTAACTTATAATTTACCGATTAAAATAGAATGTAGATAATGAAAGTTGAGTTAACTTATAATTTACCGGTTAAAATAGAATGTAGATAATGAAAGTTGAGTTTATTACTTATTCTCACAATCTTTTTTATGTAACTTTATTTTTTTAAGATGCGAGTTTATCAAACACAAATGTCTTACTTTTCTCCTCGTGGCCTGTCATGGACAGGTTGTTAAGGCATTGGATTCGTAATTCGAGGGTCGAGGGCTCGAATCCCCGTCTTACCAAACATGCTTGCCCTTTCAGCCGTGGAAGCGTGACAATGCGATGGTCAATCCCACTATTCGTTGGTAAAAGAGTAGCCCAAAAGTTGGCGGTAGGTGGTGATGACTAGCTGCCTTTCCTCTAGTCTTACACTGCTAAATTAGAGACGGCTAGCGCAGATAGCCCTCGAGTAGCTTCGCGCTAAATTCAAAAGCAAACCAAATCCTCCCCGTAGCACAGCGGGTTTTCTGTGGACTTATAACGATAAAAACCGGGTTTCGATAATTGTAGGGGCAGTGCAAAGATAACCTAACCCATCTTGTTGCTTTGTGTTTAATTATAGACAACCAGTTACAAACGTTTTAGTTTGAAATAAGATGCTTACATTGGCAAGAAAGAAATTTTTCAATTACGTTTATCAAATTATACTGATTATTTATCAAATTAACTGATTATTTATCAAACTATTCTGATTATTTATCAAACTATTCTGATTATTTTTCAAATAAACTGATTATTTATCAAATTATACTATTTATCAAATTAACTGAATAATTTTCAAATTATACTGATTATTTATCAAATGAACTGATTATCGAAATGAGGAATAATTAAATTATTAACCTGTTTGTAATCACTTTATGTGTATTAATTACTTTAAGCAACTGATATAAACAAAACAACCTGTTTACTAGCTTTACACTTAACTATCTGTCGAAAGCAAGTTTTCCCTTATTTTAGCTTCTCTGAATTTCGCGCAAACCTAGT
Source organism: Tachypleus tridentatus (assembly GCF_004210375.1). Lineage (NCBI taxonomy): Eukaryota > Metazoa > Arthropoda > Merostomata > Xiphosura > Limulidae > Tachypleus > Tachypleus tridentatus. The sequence goes on along the minus strand of NC_134826.1, from coordinate 3,618,467 downwards.
CGAAGGCTATTTGCGCTAGCCCTCTCTAATTCAACAGGGTAAGACTAAAGGGAAGGGACTACCCAACGCCAACTCTTGAGGTACTCTTTTACCATCGAATAGTGTGATCGACTGTTACATTATAACGCCACCACAGCTGAAAGGGCGAACATATTTGTTATGACGGGGATTCGAACGCACGACCCTCAGATTACGAGTCTGTGCTCTAACCGTCTGGCCGTTACTTAAATTGAACTGGCTTGTCTCAACTTCCAATGAATATAATTAAAGCAGCGAGTTAGTTTTGTATTGTTAAAGTATTTTCTTATAATACGCAACTGCTTATGATAAAGTTTTATTAAAAATATTACTAATTATTTCTCGTATTCCCTGTTTAACTGGAAACATTTTTAAACTAAGAACTATTGAACTTGAAAGATGTAAAATTATTATTTTAAATACCGTGTTAGTTTGGTATTTCTGTAGTTAAATGGATTGTTTTGCTATCTAATAGACCAGGGTTAATACTATTATCTAACGTTCGACAGTAGCGGCAACTTTAATCATGTTATCAAATTGTTAGGGTTTTATTTGTTCGTTTTGAGGCTTTGAAATATAATAGTTTAGCAGTATATACAAATATTAAACACATTATGAGATCAGTTGAAATTTTATTATTATTATTTGTTATTATAATATAAGCTAAAGTAGAATAAGTCATCATATATCTTAAAGTTATGAAACAGTATATTGTTTATTAAAAGATATTATTAGACACAGACAAACGAAATGGACAATAGATAAATAGGTTTGGCTCTAGTTAGGTTTAATTTTCGCTATTATTGAAACATAATGTTTATTTTTTTCAATTAATTAAAAATATTATGTTCAGTAACATGTTTTCCAGGAAATCATTTATACTATGTAGCAATGTCTGATCTATGATTGACGTTTTATTATTAACTATTTTTCCAGACTTTTAAGACTTAAAATACTATTTTACGAATATAGTGGCTACGGTTTATAAAAGTATTGCTTCACGAACGGCTTTCAATAAAATATTTTTGATATATTCCAACTGTAATTACAGTCTTTACAGCGACTGTTGTTCCCTTTTACGTTCTATTCATAGTTCACTAGACAGTTCTAATAGAAGTGAACTATTTTATTGTTGAGATTAATAATTATGTATTTTTATTCAATTTTCTTCTGTTATTTCTGAAAAGAATCTGTCGTTGATAAATCTAAGAAGTTGGATTCAAGTTTCTTACAGTATTAACTTTTATTTACGCTGAGGAACTAAATCAGAGTCTATCGCAGAATATAAAATTCGATTTATATAATTAATACTTTCATTCTTCGTTATAAACTACATAATTATTCTGCACTTGCGATTTTTGTTCTACAGATTTCTGTTTAAAAGAAGCTTGATTTGAATTTCTTTAACTTCCAAAATGTCGGTCAAGAAAAAAATGTATTTTCGGTTAAGTACAGAAAAAAACAACAACAATAACACATACACTGCTCACCAAGATTGTAAACTTCCAAGTTTCTAGTGTTGTCAGTTTTCTTAAAAACATCAGGAATATTAATGAAATGTATTTATTATATTTTAGCAAATAAAATATTTCACATAATTTACACATGGCGTCGCTCCAATCGCTATTTTAATAGCACGAACAAATTATTTATGTTATACAACTTGAAAATTAGGCCCAGAAGAACTGGAATAATTTTTTATGATACAATTCATTCGACTATTGTTAAGTTCAAAGTGACATAATGGACTATCTATTTTCTCGAAACTACTGGTATCGAAACTCGAATTTGAGCGTTTGATTTCTGCTGACTTACCACTGGGAGGCTGTGTTTTATAAATGTTATAATTAATTGAAATTTGTGTGTGTAGAACTTGATATTGGAATATTATATAAAACATCTTTTATCAATAGTTCCGATCGTAATAATTTATATAGTGTATCATGAAATTAGATTCTTTCACGAGTAAACAGTAAGTGAACTTACATAAACTCACATCTAATTTACATGTAAAACATAAAAATTTATGTAACAAATTTACAGTTTGGTAACGATGAAACTTTGAATGCACTAATAAAGGGTACCCGGCATGGCTAAGGTGCACCCTCACTCGTAATCTGAGGTTTGCGGGTTCACTTCCAGTCATACAAAACATGCTCTCCCTTTCAGCCGTGGAAGCGTTATAATGTAACAGTCAATTCCACTATTCGTTGGTAAAAAAGTAACCCAAGAGTTGGCGGTGGGTGGTGATGACTAGCTGCCTTCCCTCTAGTCTTACACTGCTAAATTAGGGACGGCTAGCGCAGATAGTTCTCGAGTAGCTTTGTGCGAAATTCAAAACACTATATGGCATAATAACGTCAATAACAAAAGTAGCGCATGTCAAAATTGCGTCTGACCCCAAATTTAAACCATTTTCATAGCTTTAAGTGTTTAAAGTTATTTGATTGATGGGTTTTGGCTCTGTTTCTGTCACATTTTGTTACAGCCTAAGGTGCAAAATGATATGTGTCTATATAACCACGTCTTACGTTTCTGTACAGATTATTTCAATTTCAATAAAAACACTGATTACTTTCCCTGTAGAAGATGTTTCGTACGTTAAGAACTGATTTTGCAGTTCATGGAGATTATATTCCATTTTGTCATTCGAAGTACAAACGGTAACACGAGCTTCTATCCTCAGGCGTACCTGAGCATTTCAACGTCAATATGTGGATGAACTCACATACATCTGGTATTTGAAAGTTTCGAAGCATCAGCCCTTTTAAAATGTAAATTTAATTAGACGTTCAATAACCTGACCTTTCAAAACCCGATGATACAGCGCACGTGGTGAAAAGGAATTTCTGAAAGATGCCTACTTTGCTACGTTACGCTAAACTAAAGAAGTTTGCATTTGAAATAAGAGAAAAATTTGATATGTGGGTAACGGTTCGAAAAGACGAGCTGTTTGTATAATCTTTAAGAAACACACGCGTACAAGAACAACTTTCAAATGCTGAACTATATTCTTCCAGTATCCTCACGTTTTGAACTATCTTCTTTCAGTATCCTCACGTTTTGAACTATTTTCTTTCAGTATCCTCACGTTTTGAACTATATTCTTCCAGTATCTTCACGTTTTGAACTATCTTCTTTCAGTATCCTCACGTTTTGAACTATTTTCTTCCAGTATTCTCACGTTTTGAACTATTTTCTTTCAGTATCCTCAGGTTTTGAACTATTTTCTTCCAGTATCCTCACGTTTTGAACTATTTTCTTCCAGTATCCTCACGTTTTGAACTATTTTCTTCCAGTATCCTCACGTTTTGAACTATTTTCTTCCAGTATCCTCTCGTTTTGAACTATATTCTTCCAGTATCCCCACGTTTTGAACTATTTTCTTCCAGTATCCTCACGTTTTGAACTATTTTCTTTCAGTATCCTCACGTTTTGAACTATTTTCTTCCAGTATTCCCACGTTTTGAACTATTTTCTTCCAGTATCCTCACGTTTTGAACTATTTTCTTTCAGTATCCTCACGTTTTGAACTATATTCTTCCAGTATCTTCACGTTTTGAACTATCTTCTTTCAGTATCCTCACGTTTTGAACTATTTTCTTCCAGTATTCTCACGTTTTGAACTATTTTCTTTCAGTATCCTCACGTTTTGAACTATTTTCTTCCAGTATCCTCACGTTTTGAACTATTTTCTTCCAGTATCCTCACGTTTTGAACTATTTTCTTCCAGTATCCTCACGTTTTGAACTATTTTCTTCCAGTATCCTCTCGTTTTGAACTATATTCTTCCAGTATCCCCACGTTTTGAACTATTTTCTTCCAGTATCCTCACGTTTTGAACTATTTTCTTTCAGTATCCTCACGTTTTGAACTATTTTCTTCCAGTATTCCCACGTTTTGAACTATTTTCTTCCAGTATCCTCACGTTTTGAACTGTTTTCTTCCAGTATTCCCACGTTTTGAACTATATTCTTCCAGTATCCCCACGTTTTATCTTCATTTATATATAAAAACAACAACTTTCTCTTATAATACGTTTCAATTTCTTTATTAAACTTCATGTTGTTGTTTTTGTCTAGAGAACCACTTCTGTGTATAATCGCGCATTATATAAGAATTATAAAGTTAACATTTTTCAACTCTATATATTTTAGGCGTTTTCGTAGGATTCTACGTGCAGGTTAAATAACTGAACTGAACTTTGAAACAAACAATTTCCAACTCGCTGTTTCTGTTGATAAACAGTTTGAGAAACAAGAAATATGTTGGCACTCTCGTTAGATCAACAGACCAGAAAATTCCGTCTTTTTATTTTTTGTGTTTGTCGTTAAGCGCAAAGATACACAATAGACTATATGTGCTGTGCCCATCACAGGTATCGAAGCCTGCTTTTTAGCGTTATAAGCCTTCAGACGTACCGCCGAGTCACTTTTGGATTCTTTCTTATGTAATCCACTTTATACACGCACATTTACTTTGTTGTAGCTATGGTAACGTCAAACTACAAAACACTTTTATCCATATACACCAGATTTTGTTAGTACACTTTCACTGGTAAAAGAAGTCTTATGTATATCTTATTATTGGCTGTTGAAGTAATAAATCAAATATGTCTTTGTTTAGGTTAATACTAAGATGATATTTTAGCTGTAATATATTTATTCATTTGTTTTAAAATTCTCGAACAAAGCTAATCATAAGTTATCTGAAGAGCTGTTCCTAACTTTGAATTGGTAGACAATAGAGTAGGAAGCAACCAACGTCACCTGTAGTGCAACTCAGGTCTGACTTGATAATGCAATATGCATTTTTGCAGTTACGGAGCACGAATCATGAACCCTCGAATTCAACTTTAGATGAAACTACTACCGCCCCCTTTAGTGTTCCATAGAAAACATTTTCTAAGGAAAAGCAGAATTTTGTGAATTTATAAATACCAGTGATTGACTTCGAAACCTGATGTTTTTACTGATGACATATAGACAACAATGTTATTGTTAGCTCGGGTTCACTACAGTAACATTTTAAAATACTATAAAACTATTCTTATTCAGAATATAATAATATACTATTTGTAAATGCAGTGACCTAGTGTCCAGATTTCCAAGGCCCGGCATGGCCAGGTGATTAAGGCACTCAACTCGTTATCCGACAGTTACAGGTTCGGATACCCGTTATACCAAACGTGCTCGTTCTTTCAGCCGTGAGGGCGTTATAATGTACAGTCAATCGCATTATTCAGTGGTAAAAGAGTAGCTCAAGAGTTAGCAGTGGGTGGTGATGACTAGCTGCCTTCCCACTAGTCTTACTCTGCTAAATTAGGGACGGCTAACACAGATAGCTCTCAAGTAGCTTTGTGCGAAATTTAAAACAAACGAAACTAGATTTCCAAGATAGTATGCGAAACAGATTTTTCGCTCTCTCTCTATATATATATGTATAACGAAGCTTACTTAATTAACATTGCTTTTACATCTAATGTTTGTTTAACTATCTCGATTTTCCTCTTTACCTTTTATTGCCATGGTGCCTTATGGTTGGAAACTAATTTGTGTATATATATATATATATATAAAAATCTGAGTTGTTTTTGAATTTCGCACAGAGCGACACGATGGCTATCTGCGCTAGCCGTTCCTAATTTAGCAGTGTAAGACGAGAGAGAAGGCAGCTGGTCACCACCCCACGTCAAATCTTGGGCTACTCTTTTACCAACGAACAGTGGGATTGAACGTCATCACTTTATAACGCCCCCACGGTTGAAAGGGCGAGCATGTTTGGTGGGCCGGAGATTCGAACCCGCGACCCTCAGATTACAAGTCGAGCGCCCTAACCACGTGGTCATGCCGGGGCAAGTTCCATATGAAATATCAGTACACTCGTTTCGAAATCAAGTATTTCGGCGTTTTGTAAGGTCAAAGGTTACGTCTACAGCCTTTGTCTTTACAAACTGAAATTTCTTATGAGTAGGATCTTCCATGGTTGTTCGTTTGTTTAGAATTAAGCACAAAGCTACATATTGGGCTATCTTATTCTGCCCACTACGGGTATCGAAACCAGGTTTTTAGCGGTGTGAATCCGCAGACATACCGTTATGCCACTGATAGGCAGGATCTTCCAATGTAATGCATGAGAAACGTTTTCTTTAGAGACAGGAGTTTAAATCTAGAACTTACGATTTCATTTCAACACACGTGACATTTAGTTTCGATACCCGTGGTGGGTAGAGCACAGATAGCCCATTATGTAGCTTTGTGCTTAATAAGAACAAACAAACAAACTTTGAGTTCAAAAGAAACATAAACCCGTCATTGATTCTAGTAATGTCTAACGTGGGGTTTGTCCTTTATTAATTTGATATGGTGGTTGACTATTTGAGTTAATACGCACACTACTACCTTTACACGTTTGGCTCACAGTAATAACTCTACTAAAGCTAATAAATTATACATACGTGCGTTATTGAAAGCTCATAACGAATTGTTCACCGGATATCAATATCGTTGTAATCTCCCCAGTTTTAAAAAAAATGTTTTAAAAAGTTTGATTATTATCAGTCCAGTTATAGATGTATGTATTTTTAAAATCATAAATTAATTTGCAACATTGCGTTTTTTATAATTATTTTTAACTGAACATTAATCTAAGCTCTTAGGAGTGTTTTTGTGTTTTAGATCAAATGATTAATGTCACACGACTAGACTTAAAACGCTTGAAAGAAAATAATTCTCAGATTACCTCTTATATCTTTTGGCATTAAAAGTACGCATAATAGCAAATAGCTGTTTAAGTTTTTTTTTTACTGTTTCTCTATATTAGGTATTAGTGCGCAACTCTTGGCTATTGTATGAACGCAATCAGCCAATTGCAACAACATATTACGTGTGTTGCTATGCTTCTATGGTTTCAAGGATATATTACGAACGGAAGTATCCAACTTTGCAACTGTTTCAACGATACATTACAAACGAAGAAATCCAGGTATGCCTTTTCAGTTTGAACAACGCATTATGAACAAAGATATCCAACTATGTCTGTTCAGTTTCAACAATGGATTACAAGCGGAAAATATCCAATTATGCAACTATTTCAACAATGCATTACAAACGAAAAAATCCAGATATGCCTTTCCAGTTTGAACAATGCATTATGAACAAAAATGTCCAACTGTGTCTGTTCAATTTCAACAATGCATTACAAGTGGATATATCCAATTATGCTTCTTCAGTGACAACAATACATTACGAGCAGAGATACCCAACTACGCCTCTTCAGTTTCGATAATACATTACGAGTGGAGATATATGCAACTACATCACAGAGATTTATTATTTATACACCCGTACCGCCATTACACGATTATATGATTTACAATGTTGTGATACGTGAACACTGGTCTCAGAAAATAAAATGAAATACGAAAACAACTGTTGCTTGTTTCGTAAACATTTTCTGTCACGTATTCTAGATGTTCTATATTTCTTTTACTGAACACCCGTTATAACAAATAGCTAACACTGTCTATTCGAAGACAGGACTAACAGATAACAAGGACAATTGGTAAGGGAGCAACACAGCTAGCTTAAGGCTGTTTGCGGAATAATACAACTCCAATAGAGAGCAGAAGGAAAATAAAATAAAACACACTCGTATCAGAGCAATAATGGTTTGAAAAACTGGGCATATGAAGGACAAAATAAAAACAATTTCCTATTCCATACCAAATATCGATTAATATTAGAAGAAAGAGGTTCTTGTACGAAGAATTTTTTCATCTTTTCTGATATTATATTCCATTGAAAAATGGAAATCACACCGTAAAACAAGCTCTGAAGAGAGGATATCCTTTATAAAAGGACGAATGAAATGAGTTATTGTTTAAATCAATGACTCTCAAACTGTGGGCCGAGGATCATTGGTGATCCGCAGGATACCTTCAGGTGATAAGTAGATTATTACGGAAAGAAGGAGGTAACATATTGTATAGATCCCATTACGGAAAGAATGAGGTAACATATTGTGTAGATCCCATTACGGAAAGAAGGAGGTAACATATTGTATAGATCCCATTACGGAAAGAATGACGTAACATATTGTGTAGATCCCATTACGGAAAGAAGGAGGTAACATATTGTATAGATCCCATTACGGAAAGAAGGAGGTAACATATTGTATAGATCCCATTACGGAAAGAAGGAGGTAACATATTGTATAGATCCCATTACGGAAAGAAGGAGGTAACATATTGTATAGATCCCATTACGGAAAGAAGGAAGTAACATATTGTATAGATCCCATTACGGAGAGAAGGAGGTAACATATTGTGTAGATCCCATTACGGAAAGAAGGAGGTAACATATTGTGTAGATCCCATTACAGAAAGAAGGAGGTAACATATTGTATAGATCCCTATACGGAAAGAAGGAGATAACATATTGTATAGATCCCATTACGGAAAGAAGGAAGTAACATATTGTATAGATCCCATTACGGAGAGAAGGAGGTAACATATTGTGTAGATCCCATTACGGAAAGAAGGAGGTAACATATTGTGTAGATCCCATTACAGAAAGAAGGAGGTAACATATTGTATAGATCCCTATACGGAAAGAAGGAGATAACATATTGTATAGATCCCTATACGGAAAGAAGGAGATAACATATTGTATAGATCCCTATACGGAAAGAAGGAGGTAACATATTGTATAGATCCGATTTTGGTCGGACAAGAGTATAAAAAAACAGATGGTACATTAACTATAAAAGTTTATGCTGCGAAGTTACCACGCTAAACCTGGGTTTCGATACATGTTGGGCAGATCACAGATGGCCCCATTGTGTAGCTTTGTGCTTAGCTACAAACAAACAAATAAGGTTGAGGACCGATGGTTTAATTAAGAACGGTTGCAATGGTTGACTGCTGTACACTTTTAACTGCAGTTGAGGATATCAAACATTCACGAGTAGAATTACAGCTAATAAATTAAATTAGTGGGCACTTAAAAACAAAACAACGTCTCATGTGAAACTTAATAAAAGATGTGAGCTTGACATGAAAATCATGTGTCAAACGTTTCTCTGTTTTGATTGGATAAAATATTTCTTTTCTTGTTGCCGACCTCCGAAATCTAACGTTTTAACTTAAGAGTAACAATTGTTTTAATGTGTCAAACAATAAATTATTGTTTAAAAACAGTTAAAATGATAAACGAAGATGATTTGTGGATGTATTGTTTTTAATTTAACGTTTGACATCATGACTCCCTCGAAAGATGTGTTGAATCAAATATAGCCATACATTAAAGAAAAATATCTGTAAAGGCAGTGAAACCGGTTAATAACTGGAAGATGACCATTTTAAAGGCACATTGTTAAGTATTTTTACGACTGTCAACAGTAACTACTATTATAAATTATAGATTTCAGTTATAACATGTCGATTCGTGATTTGAGGGGCGCGAGTTCAGACTCCCGTTACACCAAATATGCCCACCCATTCAGCAATGGGGCCGTTATGATGTGACAGTTAATTTCACTATTCGTTTGTAAAAGAGTAGCTCAAGAGTTGGCAGTGGGTGGTGATGACTGGCTACCTTCCCTCTAGTCTTACACTACTAAATGAAGGACGTTTAGCGCAGATAGCCCTTGAATAGCTTTGTGCGAAATTCGAAGGAAACAAACAATCGATGTCCAGTGCAGAGTTTTCACCTCATCCAAGATCAGTTTCGGAAACGATAATTACACTAGATTTTTAAAATTTGTTTTAACATGCTTTCCTTTTCTAATTTACTGTTAGAATTTAGAATTGATTTAAATGTATTTTCACCAAGTGTCATGAGAGTAAGTAAGAAGTAAGTAAGATTGTTTGTTTGTTTGTTTTTGAATTTCGCACAAAGCTACTCGAGGGCTATCTGTGCTAGCCGTCCCTAATTTAGCAGTGTAAGACTAGAGGGAAGGCAGCTAGTCATCACCACCCACCGCCAACTCTTGGGCTACTCTTTTACCAACGAATAGTGAGATTGACTGTCACATTATAATGCCCCCATGGCTGGGAGGGCGAGCATGTTTGGCGCGACGGGGATGCGAACCCGCGACCCGCAAATTACGAGTCGCACGCCTTAACACGCTTGGCCATGTCGGACCTAAGTAAGTAAGAGTAAATAAGAGTGAGTATGAAGTAAGTAAGAGTAAGAAAGAAGTAAGTAAGAGTAAGTAAGAAGTAAGTAAGAGTAAGTAAAAAGTAAGTATGAAGTAAGTATGAAGTAAGTATGAAGTAAGTAAGAGTAAGAAAGAAGTAAGTAAGAGTAAGTAAGAAGTAAAATAAATCTTTACACAATCATGCATAAATTTACATTAAAATATATTTCGGTTTTCTTAAAAAAAATTCAAATGAAGCAATAGAACCACGAAAAAGGTTAATTAATAGCTATTATAATAAGGTACCTACACAGATAAAAAGTAAAATTATAACCCAATAATGAATTTAGAAAATTGGATATACTGTTCCTACCTTACTGATTATAAATCTTAGAAGTAATTGTTTCAACAGTGGGTATCTTTTTTTTTTTTTTTTAGTGACGTTTTTGGCCATAATCCCAATAATATCTCAGAATGGTGAATAGCTTAGAAGATTTAGTATATTTTTGAATCTAAAGGAATAGTATAGTATAGCTTACATACGGATAATATAAAACTAATGGTATAAGTCACGTATTGTCGTAGATTTCATGTTTCTTTTAGCTTTTCATATCATTATAGCTGAAAGTTTTTTACCATGTCTTGTGGCATAAGAACGCTCATTGAACAGTTGCTATTTAGGTATAATATCGAGTAGCAGAACAGTAGAACAAAAACGAATGTTTCTGAAGATAATAAATATAATCTGACATTGTTTATATTTTAGTTAAGTAATAACCAAGTTGAATGTGATCTAAAGAAAAGTAACATACTAAACTATGAGGAATGTTCAGCACAACTTAGGAGACTTTAATTAGACTGTGTAAATTTACGTAGATGTAGCAGAAGGCAATAAATAAAGCCCTAATTAATAGCTAAAAGGCATATACAACAATATTGTAGTAAAGCTTACAATAACAATGAGATCTGTAAAACGAAATAGCAAAAATGGAAAATAGGACATTTCAAGTAATTAGCGTACGCTAATATAATATAATCGTTTACGCGATGTTCAAGCATATTCATGAATATTGTGAAAACAGTTAGCCTAAATCGATGGTCTCAAGACTTACTGTTCAATCTAGTTTAGTGCTCTCGGAAAATTACTTAGTATTTTTTAAGTTTCTTATTTGTTTTGTACATTTTCAGGAGAATTTCAATTGCTGATGAAGGAAAATTCAATTTTGAGTTAAATTCGAAGTTTGTTTCGTTCTTGTATCTTGTTCGTTGTTGGAATTACATACCAAACCAAAATTAGTTTCATTTAAAGTACAGTCACATTCTTGGTCTAAATGTCATGAAATATTTGAAGAATTACAAATAATAGGCTTCAAACGTCCTCAGTCCGGCATGGCCAGGTGGTTTAGACACTCGACTCGTAATCTGAGGGTGACGGGTGCGAAATCCTCTTCACACAAAGTATGCTCTCCTTTTCAGCCGTGCGGGCGTTATAAATGTGACGGTCATTCCCAACTATTCGTTGGTAAAATAGTAGCCCAAGAGTTGGCGGTGGGTGATGATTACTAGCTGCCTTCTCTTTAGTCTTACACTGCTAAATTAGGGACGTCTAGCGAAGATAGTCCTCGTGTAACTTCGCGCGAAATTCAAATCAAACAAACAAACAAACAATAAGAAGATGTACCCTAAAAACATCCTTGAAGTAAGGTTGAAATATGAACTAATACATAGTCTTGTTAGAAATTAAATCACGAGAGATAAAACAGCTAAGGACGGCTAGCACAGATAGTCCTCGTGTAACTTCGCGCAAAATTCAAATCAAACAAACTAATCAAACGCTCTTGAACAAACTCTTCTTAACGACGCGTGGTTGTTCTCACATAATCTCGTTTATATCGAGAACAGAAGTGTCAATAAAGAATGTAAAAGCGTTGGTGTTTATTAATTCTGTTCGTTATCTTGAAAAATGTTCTCTGTTCGCAAAACTGATTTTAAAGTTGCACACGCGGAAACTTCTGGATAATTTGATTGCAAGATATTTTTGATTTTATTCATCAAAACACAACTGTCTTTACCCTTTGATGGAAGACTGACGTAGAATAACAATTATGGGACGTCGTAACTCACTTTACGAGGATGTACACACAATGAAAAACACAGTTTCTGATTTTATTTTCTTGTTATGAAAATAGTGATAGTCACTAGCAATACGATAAGCACTATAAAATAAAAAATTCATTAAACTTACCTTACATTTAAAACGTATAAATCTTTCGATATGGTTTATTTCTTTATGAATTTCGAGCAAAGCTACTCGAGGACCATCTACTCTAGCCGTTCTTAATTTAACAGTGTAAGACTAGAGGGAAGGCAGCTAATTAACACCACCCACCACCAATTCTTGGGATACTCTTCCCTCAACCCGTGACCCTCAGATTACGAGTCGAGTGCCCTTAACCACTTAACCTTTGCATAATAAACTTGTGCTTCAAATCTTAAACGTGTTAATTGTTAAGAGAATTAAAAACTACTTCTAATTGTGTATTTATTTTTATGAATTTTTTAAAGAAAATGATTTTAAAAAAGATGAAACTTTTTGACAATAAGTATTTTTGTTCAAACTATCGATTTAACAGAATAATTATTTATCAGAATTGTTGATAAACTATGCAACATATCACCGTGAAACAAGAGGTCTAATACTTTAAAGTTTTGTTTGCTTTAGAATTTCGAGCAAAAGTACTCGAGGGCTATCTGCGCTAGCCGTTCCTAATTTAGTAGTGTAAGACTAGAGGGAAGGCAGCTAGTCATCACCACCCACCGCCAACTCTTGGGCTACTCTTTTACCAATGAATAATGGGATTGACCGTCACATTATAACTCTTTGGTTTCTCTTTTACCAACGAATAGTGGATTGAATGTCACATTATAACGTTCCCACGGCTGAAAGGGCAAGTATGTTTCGTGCGATGGGGGATTCGAACCCGCGAACCTCGGATTACGAGTCGAACGCCTTAACCAACCTTGCCGTGCCGGGCCCGTACATTAAAGATCTTTCTTTCTTTTTTTTTAACTGTAACAACAATATTTTGGATCAAATTTCTGTTTTTATGGATCGACATCTAGCTTTTCAAATTGAGTTTCATCAGGTATTATTATAATCACTTTATATGTACAATTTTCTATATTTAAAATAACTAGTTTATTCCCTTTGCTTGATTTAATTATAACTATTTAATCGTCTTAAGTGACTAATCTCTTCGTTTTACAGAATAAAAATAAATTAAGACCAATACTGACATTTCTTTTGTAATACTATCAAAGTTTCTTCCATTTTTACCATAAATAGGATTATCCTTTAGTTTGTTACAAATTTTCAAAACATCATTAAAGAATTATAATTATCAAAAGTTCCAGACGATATTGAAACTTCCAAATGTTTTAACAACGCCATCTTTTGTTTTTAACTCATTTAATTTAATTTAATTTGTCTGAATTATCTGCCCCTCGCTAGTACAGCGGTATGTCTTCGAATTTACAACGCTAAAATCAGGGGTTCGATTCCTCTCGGTGGGCTCAGCAGATAGCCCGATGTGGCTTTGCTGTAAGAAAAACACACACACACACACACACACACTGAATTATCTAACTGTAGAAGTTTTAGAATTAGCAAAATAATAGTGAATTTTCCAATTTTCTCTTAATCAAACCAAAAGTTCTTTCCACATTGTTTTCTACTTTTATATTCTACGTCATTATTAGAAAACGTCTGCATTTTCATAAAAATACTTACTATTTTTTATTATAAGTCTTAAATAGAAGACCGAAATTTGTGCAAGTTTCTACTTTTTACAGATGTAATATATTTTCTTGTATCTTGAAATAAAAAAATCCCAATTTTTGAATATGTGTAGAATATAATAAAATTACCAAATTTCTTGCAATACAAGGATTTCTTAAATTTTAATTACGTATCTCAATTATAAAACATGGCCTGGTGGTTAGGGTGCTCAAATTGTAATCACATCAAACATGCTCGCTCTTTCAGCCATGGAGGCATTATAATGTGACCGCCAATTCCACTATTTGTTGGTAAGAGCTGCCCAAGAGTTGGCGATGGGTGGTGATGACTAACTGCCTACCTTCTACTCTTACACTGCTAATTTAGGAACGGCTAGCGCAGATAGCTCTCATGTAGCTTTGCGCAAAATTAAAAAACAAAACAAAAATAATTATAAGTAGGAAAACCAAAGAAAGAAAATACAAAACAATTTAAAAATGAAATTAAATAACCAGTTCTATAAATCGTAATGCTTGTTTCATTTATTTTATTATTTCGTTTTGTTTCATAGAAATAAATCTCACCTAGTTTCAAATTTTATTAATGATTACCATAAAGAAATTCGCTAAATTGTATGTACCCTGTCGTAAAATGAGATACGTAATTTAAATTCCATTATTTGTTTTCTTTAACTTAATATCACAATTTCAAACGACTAATTATAATTATGAATAATAATCATTAAACGTAAATTAAAAAACAAACAAACATTTCCTGACTATCCAACATTAACAACAAAAAGGGTTAACGTATTACGTAATTTTATGAGAAACTATGCAGTCTGAGAGTTTCGATGAATAGACAACTTGAGGTGTCCATAATTCTGATTTCATGCGAATGTTTGTTATACGCATAACTGTTTTTTTGGCATATTAGTTTCTGTATGGAATTTTGCCATCTGTATTGTAATTTATGTATTTAATTACACTGTTTTTAGATGATATTAGAAAGGTAATGGCTATGCATTTAAGATAATAAAAATGACATTACGAGAACATTAACGAAACATTATTAAGCACTCGTTCCTGTAATTCGTTGCAACATGAGATTGTGATTACATTTTAGCCGTTATCATTTGTTCTGGTGATGACAAACCATAAATTTACCGAAACATGGGTAAAACGTTGCTTAAGTACCTACAATTCTGGTTACAAAACTTTGCTTAAGTACCTACAATTCTGGTTACAACTGTAATTAAGAAGCCATAAACAAATTACTTCTTTTAAATTTATACTTTCTGGAGATAAGACTTGAGTCTGGAGAGAAATGCATCCTCATGGAAACATTTTTCTAAAATAAAGTGTAATTATAGTCCGGAAAATTCTGATTGCTTTTTAAACATTTTGCATGTTTATTTAGTATACAATCACACACATACATTGTTTTTGCATGATAAATAATGAATTATACTTGAAGAGATATTTCGTATGTCTAGTGCTACCGTTGTTATGAGGCAATTGCCATGGGTTGACACTATTTAAGCACATAATTTGCAATATTTTCGTGTAAAAAATTACAAACACAGTTTATTTCTGTGAATTATACTGTTGGAAACATTACTTCGTATGCTAAAGAAAACTTACGTATTTTCATTCCCTGCGAACAAAACTAAAATGAAGTGAAGGTAATTCAAAAGTATTATTTTCAAATAACGAATGCAGTTTTATTTGAATATTATCTGTTGACTTGGTTTGTTTTTTAATTTCGCGCGAGGCTACAAGAAGGCTATCTACGCTAGCCGTCCGTAATTTAGCAGTGTAAAGCTAGAGGGAAGGCAGCTAGTCATCACCACCCACCGCCAACTCTTGGGCTACTCTTTTACCAATGAATAATGGGATTGACCGCAACATAATATCGTCCCCCACGGCTGAAAGGGCGAGCATGCTTGGTGCGACGAGGATTCGAACTCGTGACCCTCGGATTACGAGTCGAGTGCCTTAACCATCTGGCCATGCTGAGCCCTATTGATTGGGTTTGTTTAAAGACACGTTTCAGTATAAAAAGGATGAGTTGATTCAGTTTTATGAAAACTACATAAGGAGTGGTAATGTGTTGCATAAGACGGGCAGGCTTTCTTTGAGAGAGAATAAAGATTGAAGTTCCAGGAATATAATACAGTCCTCACTTAGTACTGAACATTTTCTCACATCTATGAATTTTTCATTCTATATCTTACACCTTTTTCTTCTTCCGCTACGATACATATCTAAGGTTGTTTTCTCCTTCTGAAGGTACAGAATTATATACTTTTCTTAGCTTCATCTTATTGACGGCTACATTTCTCATAACAAACGAAAGATCCATATTGAAGGATATTAAATATTTTAACATATGTGTTTATATGTAGAAGGCAGTGAGTAGGAAGAAAACAACAATACATAAGTTGGTGAAGAGAAGACTTTGTTTGTTTTGAATTTCGCACAAAGCTACACGAGGGCTATCTGCGCTAGCCGTCCCTAATTTAGCAGTGTAAGATAAGAGGGAAGGTAGCTAGTCATCAACATCCACCGCCAACTCTTGGGCTACCCTTTACTAGCGAATAGTGATATTGACCGTCACATTATAACGCCCCCACGGCTGAAAGGACGAGTATGTTTGGTGTGACGGGGATTCGAACGTGAGACCCTCGGATAACGAGTTGAATGCTTTAACCATCTGGCCATGTCGTGTCAGAGAAGAACTAACACATGATTATTTGCAAAAGGAAATGTGCAGATGAACAGAGAATACAGCAGCTAATGACCATAATGGACAATGGAGAGGTTTGCAAATGGAAAGGTTAAAGAAAAATGAGTCAATAGAAGAAGAAATACCACGTGTTTCAGCTGTTTGTTTTGATGAAAAGTGAATCATTGAATTAGTGAGCGATTGAAGATAGGTTGATTAAAAGGTAGGCAAGAAACAGTGAAACCTTGGAGGAGGTTGTTTTTCTTTGGAACGGGAAGTGCATTGGAAAGTGGTTAACTGAACAGATGGTTAAGTGTATATGACGGAAGTATGAAAAATGAGGCGATGGATAATGGATATTTGTTAATATGACAATTTCTAGCCACGAATTTAAATTAAACTGTGTATGTTTAAAAAATATTTTTATGTAAGACAAAGGCTTTTGGTTTACCCAACTAAACTTCTTTTATTTTGTCCATTGATGAGCGTTCGTATGTGATTCATGAACTAACTACTCCCAGCCCAATTTTGAAAACAATTTACAAATCCCTGTTATTAACTACAGTACCCCATTTGCAAAGGTGTGCAATATATTCCTTTTAGGGATTGAATTCCGAATTTTAACGTTATAGAACCTCAAACTTATCCCTAAACAACGAATCTATCTTCGCCCTTCGTTTCCTGGTTCCCATAAAATAAACTAGCGACAGCTGTTTTAGTTGCTTCTTAGATAACATATAAAAATCAATAAATTAAGAATTCTATTCATGTTTTACTTTGAACTGAATGTTTATCGTAAATAAATTATCTTTGCTCTGTTTCTTTAACGAACTTGTTCAGAAAACGAAGAGAAGAAATATGCTGGTTGAAAACAAATATTTCAGATGAAAGAAATTCAAGTTAATATTCATCCCATAAAGTCAAGGACAGCAGGAGAGAAAATATTTCCGAGAAAACTATTAATACCACTATTTTGTTTTATTACAAAAAGGAAATTTGAGAACATAGTTAAGTAAAATGCGTGTTGGAAACCGATGCGTGCGAGTTGATGTGTAATACGAGTGTTAGATGATGATAAAATAATATATTGATATTTAATATACATTTACACTGTTGTCTTTGTTGATAAAGAGTTTCGAATGAACGTGTTTTTTGTAGTTTTATATCGGTAGTTTTATATTTTTATATATTTAAAAATATATATTTATATGCTATAAGGCTTAGAAAGTCATTTGTATTCGTTACTACTCGCGCTTAGTAACAGTACAGAACAGTCTTAATATTATTTCATTAAACCTGAGTTTTAAGCCTAATTATTAGGTTGTGAAGAAGGTGGAATGAAATTTTATCCAGTGCATGCTCATTAAGTGAAAAATATACTTCAGGTTTGTGCTTTCTCCGAGATACACTTGCTCCTCATTTGAGATTCAACAATGAAGTTAAAAATAATATCAAAATGGGGGGTCTATTGTCTTAACTTATTTCAAGTAGAATAATTAAAATAAAAGATGAAGAATCGTAGTGCTTACAAATTTTATCATCAGGAAACAAGTTTCATAAACACTTTCATCCATTTTTACTAACAAATATGAGTACAAAAATAAAAAAAAACAGTAAAAAACAGTTCTATGCGTATCGTGGGCCTCTTTACATACATCGGACGTTTGTTTGTTTTTATCGAATTTCGCGCAAAGCTACACGAAGGCTATCTGTGCTAGCTGTCACTAATTTAACAGCGTAAGACTCGAGGGAAGGCAACTACTCATCACCACCCACCGCCGACTCTTGTATTATTCTTTTACCAACGAACAGTGGGATTGATTGTTACATTATAACGCTCCTACGGCTAAAAGGACAAGCATGTTTGGTGTCACGGGGATTCGAACTTTGACTTTCGGATTAAGAGTATAGCGCCCTAGCCACCTGACCATGCAGGGCCGACAATAATCTGAAACCATACGTATAGATACCTTATATATTGGAATTATTTCTTTACACGTTTTAATGAAACTGAAAACTACACATGAGTTGGGGTACTAACACACTGCTTCTGCTGCGTCCTATTTCTATAACACCTACAGATCACTTATATTTACATTTCATTGTTCTGAGTCCTATTTTTATAACTCCTTCAGATTACTGATATTTGTATTTAATTGTTCTGAGTTCTATTTCTATAACTCTTTTAGATTAATGATATATGTATTTAATTGTTCTGAGTTCTATTTCTATAACTCCTTCAGATTACTAATATATGTATTTAATTGTTTTGAGTCCTATTTCTATAACTCCTTCAGATTACTGATATATGTATTTAATTGTTCTGAGTTCTATTTCTATAACTCCTTCAGATTACTGATATTTGTATTTAATTGTTCTGAGTTCTATTTCTATAACTCCTTCAGATTACTGATATATGTATTTAATTGTTCTGAGTTCTATTTCTATAACTCCTTCAAATTACTAATATATATATGTATTTAATTGTTCTGAGTTCTATTTCTATAACTTCTTCAGATTACTGATATTTGTATTTAATTGTTCTGAGTTCTATTTCTATAACTCCTTCAGATTACTAATATATGTATTTAATTGTTCTGAGTTATATTTCTATAACTCCTCCAGATTACTGATATATGTATTTAATTGTTCTGAGTTCTATTTCTACAACTCCTTCAGATTACTGATATTTGTATTTAATTGTTCTGAGTTCTATTTCTATAACTCCTTCAGATTACTGATATTTGTGTTTAATTGTTCTGAGTTCTATTTCTATAACTCCTTCAGATTACTGATATATGTATTTAATTGTTCTGAGTTCTATTTCTATAACTCCTTCAAATTACTAATATATATATGTATTTAATTGTTCTGAGTTCTATTTCTATAACTTCTTCAGATTACTGATATTTGTATTTAATTGTTCTGAGTTCTATTTCTATAACTCCTCCAGATTACTGATATTTGTATTTAATTGTTCTGAGTTCTATTTTTATAACTCCTTCAGATTACTGATATTTGCATTTAAATTGGATATTTTATATGAATGTTGAAGACAGATATTGATTTGGATGGTTCAGTTCATCCCTAAGTTTTTGAAATATTTGTTGTTTTATATTGTTACGTTACACTTTAAAAAGCACAGCAACCTCATGTTCTTCTCTCAAAAATGTACGGTATGTTTGACGTCATCAGTAAAGAGCGCAGATGGCCCTCGTGTAGCTTTTCGCGAAATTCTAAAAGAAAGAAACAAAGTACCAGTAAATATTACTTCATTAAACGATTCTTTTTAATTAATTACAAATTAAATGTAAAGAAAGTAACAAAGTTACTTACAGTAGCTCGATAATAGAGACTTACATCTCCAAGTTTTGTAGCGGAAGTTTGGATAACGATGACTTATTGGGCAATTTAAATAATAAACATAAGTGATTAAACACACCAACTGTTTGTCTGTTTGTGTTACATCGAAGAAAGTTTTAAGTAAACAAATCTTTAACAACACCAATATTTCCGGTTTTTATATTTTTTGTCAGGATTTCTAGAGATTACAGTTTCAAAGACATAAACTATTTTGATGTATGTTTTTCTATTACTGTTCATGATCGTTTGTTTGGTTTGAATTTCGTGGAAAGCTACACGAGGGCTATCTGCGCTAGCCGTCCCTAATTTAGTAGTGTAAGACTAGAGGGAAGGCAACTAATCATCACCAACCACCGCCAACTCTTGCTCTACTCTCTTACCAACGAATAGTGGGATTGACTGTCACATTATAACGTCCCCACGGCTGAAAGTGCAAGTATGTTTGGTGCTATGGGGATTCGAACCCGTGACCGTCGGAGTACGAGTAGAATGCCTGCAACATTTGGCCATGCTGGACCCGAAATCGCAATAGGAAAAAAAAAGTACAAAACGTATTGCACCCGAAAATGTGAATCTGAATAACAAAACGTAAAGTGAGAAATCTAAGAATGTTAAGTGTTCCTATGTGTATTTAAGAAGATTGTATATTAGAGTAAAACGGACGTGGCTGTTAACTGAACTGATCTTTCTGTCATTATAATTGTTCACTTAAACATAAAGACAAACCGACAAAAGATGTATTTTCCTGCTGTTTAATCGCTCTAAGAATATACCTATCAGTTCAATGTTTTCCTGCTCAAGTTTTTCGCATACGTATAATGATCATAAATTCTTCTGTAAATGGTGGTCGTCCAATAGTAATTGCTATGATTTTGCGTCATTAGACTAAACTATTCAGTTAGCAATATAAGTAAATAGATGTCATTATAAGTTTATACTGTTGCTGAGACCAAATGATGGATATCAGAGTCATTATACTATAGATGTGTAAGCATACTGAAAATAGTCGTATTAACCTCACTTGACATCCTTTATTGAAACGTTTATAAAACTAGGTGTAATGGTACGCCTCGTGTTCCTTAGTAAATGTATAGTTTTTATACAGTGTAACATCTGATTTATTGGTACTGAGACACCATTAGTTATGTCTCCCGTAAATATAGTTGTAATCACTGAATATTATGTAATCTCACCATTAATACGTTAACACAGTATAATATTATGTTACGATTAGTACGTTAATACGATATAATATCATGTCACCATTAATACGTTAACACAGTATAATATTATGTCACGATTAGTACGTTAATACGGTATAATATCATGTTATCTCACCATTAATACGTTAACACAGTATAATATTATGTCACGATTAGCACGTTAATACGTTAACACAGTATAATATTATGTCACGATTAGTACGTTAATACGGTATAATATCATGTTATCTCACCATTAATACGTTAACACAGTATAATATTATGTCACGATTAGCACGTTAATACGGTATAATATCATGTTACCATTAATACTTACATCCAGTAACATGTTAAGTAATCATGAATACGTTACATCTAGTAATATGTTATGTAACCATTAATACGTTACATCCAGTAACATGTTATGTACCATTAATAATTTACATTCAGCAACATGTTATGTTACCATTAATACGTTAGAGTATTACTTACAAAGTTTTGAATGGATTCTTTCATCAGTTGGACACCATTGCTGTCCATTATATTTTCGGTTGTTTTTAAGGTATTCAACAGAATTTTATGTTTGTTTCATGTCTATGAGGTACGAAAGTCCTACTTTTAAAGCACGTGTCAGTCTAGGGAACGCTGATATATTTCCATTTCTTGAATGTACACTGTAACTTCATGTTACCCATACTTTGCTAGGTTTATACTTTGTCATATAGAAACGAATTATTCACTGTAGCTTCATGTTACCCATACTTTGCTAGGTTTATACTTTGTCATATAGAAACGAATTATTCCATACCTACAAATTCCCGTAATCCAATTTATGTTTATGAATCTCTTTATTCTAATACCTGGTAATCCAATTTTTTCGTGATTTTTGACGATGTTTCAAGCTGTTCATTGTTTCCTTGAAGATAGGTTTGCTAATTTATGTTCCATTTCATCGTGTTCACACTGCTTCAAGAAGCTCGTTTTCCAAAGTTCCCCCCCCCACTCATTATTCTGCTTGACATGCGTGGGACAGACATGAAATATCTGCACGCGATTCGAACGTTATCTGGAAGAGGTCGATGGGTAACTGCAGATATAAGTTATACGCTTTGATAACCGTACGCGAGTAGGAAAGCTATCTCACCTATTGGACTTAGTTTTTCGTACTTAGTTGTATCCATTGGTTAAGATCACCGATGTTAACATTTCTATTTATCCGTTTGACTTGAAAAATCATTATACTACTGATTTTATTAAGTATGCATACAATGATTTTGCTTATAAGTCAGTCATTTGTAATTTAGTTAGTTATTAAGTGCCAAGCTACACAATGGGCTATCTGTGCTCTGCCCGTAGCGAGTATCGAAACCAGAATTCTGGCGTGATAAACCCACTGATTCAATGCTGAACCACAGGGGAGGCTGATGAAATTATATTAAGCAGACGATTATTTTATATGATTTTAGGCCTTAACTGACGCCTCGACAAGAACATAACATTAATTATAAACTAATGTAACTCGTAGAAAGTGAGTGTTAATTCGAAATCCCCATACATTCAGAGTTACTGGAATTGTGGTTTGTTTCAACTTCGTACAAAGTGATTAGGAACGTGAACTCATTTTCAGGATCGCTAATTTTGGATAAGTTACTGTTGATCCATAATTATTTTATGTGTCAGTGCAACCTAAAATTCCCGATATAGCCTCTAGAACTGGAAAACAGTGGATTAATTTGAATTTCGCTCGATCAAAACGAAACTAACTGATTAATCAAGTTACCGTTTTCATGTCTGCTAAGACAACATTAAACGTTTCCACATTCTTTCAAGATGTCACAAGTAGATGTGCCACATGGAAAACTCAAATAATAGTTTCATTTGTATCTATTCTATATAAACTACAATAAAGTTACTTCTACAAGGTGCATTAGGATATGAAAAAGGAAATACCTTGGATGATTTAAAAGCCAGTTTGTGTGGTAAACTGTAAGAGAGGTAGACCTAATTGAACGAAATGAACGGTTATAGAATGATAAATAATTTCAGTATAACAGTCACATGTCAAGCATACTCTCAGAAGGACGGCAGTTTTCTACTGTTAGTTCAGACTGTGCTAATTCTGTTTCATATCAAACCAATCATAATGTTTGATGATTTCTCTGAAAATGGAGTACCCAACTTCCCCGATTTCAACTATTTTCTTTTACTACCTGGCTGTTGTTTCTTGTCAGTGTTAAGTGTTGTGAACTCCCGGGCAGAGTGGAAATCTGTCTCACGGCTTATAGAAATACGTCTGTGTGAAAGCGAGTATTTCAATAGACACACGATGATGCGGTTTGCATGTCAGGTCAGGCTTAATTGTAAACAAGAGATTGGTGATATAAGACAGGTTTTATGGGTTTTTTAATTTCGCGCAAAGCTACATGAGAGCTATCTGTACTAGCCGTTTTTAATTTAGCAGTGTAAGACTAGAAGGAAGGCAGCTAGTCATCACCACCCACCGCCAAGTCTTGGGCTACTCTTTTACCAATGAATAGTAGGATTGATTGTCACAACATAATGCCCTTACGGCTGAAAGGGCGAGCATGTTTGGTGTGACGGGGATTCGAACCCGCCAGTCGAGTGCCTTAACCACCTGGTCATGCCGGGTCACTAAATTAGGTATGGCTAGCGCAGATAGTCCTCGTGTAGCTTTACGCAAAACTAAAACAAACAAATAAACAAACAAACAAATTTCGTCTTTACCTCTCACTTAAACTACATGTTTGATAATGTATCACAATGCTAAAAAGTGAGTATAATTACAATATATCCAACTATATGTTGGATATGATTCTGTAGATGATATGATAAAGACAATAATTTACCAGTGTCGACATCCATACAAACGAACTAATATAGGCACCAGTTTTATACAAGTATGGCGACCGTCTCTCGTAAAATAACATGGATAACGATTTCTAGAATGAACAAACCTTTTTGTTTTTCACCAAAGTCAACACCCAATCACGTGAAACATTACGGGAAGTTGTTTCTATCACGTAATATGTTTTCTAGAATCGTCAAATACCCACGTGAGATACGAGGGCTGTTCAAAAAATACGCGGACTGTTTGAATTGCGCGGCTCCAGTTGGTTCCAGGGGAATCCGTTGGTGTCGCTAGGTTCGCACAGATCAGCTGATTACAACGCCATTCCCCGATTGCAGATATCTTCATTTATGTATTAGCTACGCGGTTTTAAGTGAAGTGCGATTTTTTCGTTTGGCGGATTTCAGAATGAATGACCTGAAGGAGCAACGACTTGCTGTGAAATTTTGTGTTAAACGTGGAAAATCTGTGAGTGAAACCTTTGCCATGCTTAACACGGCTTACGGTGATGTTGCTATGAAGCGTACGACATGTTTCAAGTGGCATGAACGTTTTAAGGATGGTCGACAGTCCATTGAAGATGATGAGCGTTCTGGACGTCCTTCCACGTCAACTGACGACCCACACGTCGACAAAATCAACACCCTGGTGCGGGCAAATCGACGTCTGACTGTCATGGAGCTTGCTGAAGAATGTGGGATATCAGTTGGATCTTGTTACGAGTTTTTGACTGAAACATTGAAGATGCACCGCGTTGCTGCGAAATTCAGCCTTCAGAACTCGTGAGTTTTTGGCCAAACACTCGATCACTGTTCTTCCCCACCCCCCTACTCACCTGACCTTGCTCCTTGCGATTTTTTCTTGTTCCCCAAACTCAAAAGACCCTTGAAAGGAAGAAGATTTGAGACGATTCCCGAGATTAAGGCAAATGCGACGAAGGAGCTGGAGGACATTACAAAAGAAGCGTACCAGGACTGTTTCAACAAGTGGAAACACCGTTGGGATAAGTGTGTGCGTTGGGGAGGAGAGTACTTTGAAGGGGTCCCAGACCTGTAACTTCTAAATAAAGTACATTTTGTTTTAAGACGTCAGTCCGCGTATTTTTTAAACAGACCTCGTATTACAGGGGGTCGCTTCTAACATGTAAAAGTACTTTTTCTATTGTCGCCACATACCTAAGTGAAGTAATACGCATAGTAATTTTTCGTATGTATAAATATTTCTTTTTCCAGTGTCGCCACGATACGACGTGAAATAATACGGGCAGTAGTTTCTATCATATATAAACTTTACATATTTGAGTTTAAAATATAACAAATTCAGGAGTTATGAACGCTGCAAGAAAATTGTTACATCTAGCATCAAAGCTAAGGTGACGTAACAAGTTTCATAACTACAAACCACTTAAATTCAGAATAGAGACTCAGTTTCTCATGCGCCATATCCTGGGGATCTGAAAATGAAAGATTTTCTAACAATATCTACAGAAAAATGTACAATATATTCAACCAAGTACACTTACGTATACACATTTTCTGTTTCAACCAAGTACACTTACGCATATACATTTTTTTGTTTCAACCAAGTACACTTACGCATATACATTTTTTTGTTTCAACCAAGTACACTTACGCATATACATTTTTTTGTTTCAACAAAGTACACTTACGCATAAGTATTTCCTATTTCAGCATTGAGATTAAATCAGTCGAAACTTCTCTGCCAGTCGCCATGTTTTGTTATGTAATTGATTGATGGATGTTTTAAAATACAGTTACGTATTAAAGTACACTTACGCATACACATTTTCTGTTTCAACCAAGTGCACTTACGCATATACATTTTGGTTTCAATAAAGTACACTTACGCATACACATTTTCTGTTTCAACCAAGTACAATTAGGCATAAACACTTCCTGTTTCAACAAAGTACACTTACGCATACACATTTTTTGTTTCAACAAAGTACACTTACGCATAAGTATTTCCTATTTCAGTATTGAGATTAAATCAGTCGAAACTTCTCTGCCAGTCGCCATGTTTTGTTATGTAATTGATTGATGGATGTTTTAAAATACAGTTACTGATCACAATTAAAGTTTTCCAGAAAAACAAATTGGATAGAATAAACTAACGTTATGGGAAAAAAGTGATTCCAAGTTGTGTAGCAGTGTATAATTGTAACACGAAGATAACCTTATTCTGAGGGGGCGCTCTAAAGAATGGTTATGTTAATGTGGTGTAGACGCGGATGTAGGCGAACTATAAACAGGAAAAGATCGATATCCAATGTACGCTTATGACGCTAAAGTTAAACAGATTGTAGGTCCAGTAGCAAACGAAGAGCGTATTTATATATGTGAGTTACTATAATTTAGTCTACACTTCACAGACAAAATGAAGGGTAATCAGTGTCAACTTTTTATTGCTTATCTTTTACGGTGGGGCATTTCTATTACATTAGTTCGTTTAACAAGTAATTATACCACTCTTTCTTCTGTTTAACAAGTAATGACACTACTCGTCCCTCTGTTTAACAAGTAATTATACCACTCTTTCTTCTGTTTAACAAGTAATGACACTACTCGTCCCTCTGTTTAACAAGTAATTATACCACTCTTTCTTCTGTTTAACAAGTAATTATACCACTCTTTCTTCTGTTTAACAAGTAATGACACTACTCGTCCCTCTGTTTAACAAGTAATTATACCACTCTTTCTTCTGTTTAGCAAGTAATTATACCACTCTTTCTTCTGTTTAACAAGTAATTATACCACTCTTTCTTCTGTTTAACAAATAATTATACCACTCCTTCTTCTGTTTAAAAAGCAATGACACTACTCGTCCCTCTGTTTAACAAATAATTATACTACTCTTTCTTCTGTTTAAAAAGCAATGACACTACTCGTCCCTCTGTTTAACAAGCAATTATACCACTCTTTCTTCTGTTTAACAAGTAATGACACTACTCGTCCCTCTGTTTAACAAGTAATTATACCACTCTTTCTTCTGTTTAACAAGTAATTATACCACTCTTTCTTCTGTTTAACAAGTAATTATACCACTCTTTCTTCTGTTTAACAAGTAATTATACCACTCTTTCTTCTGTTTAACAAATAATTATACCACTCTTTCTTCTGTTTAAAAAGCAATGACACTACTCGTCCCTCTGTTTAACAAGTAATTATACCACTCTTTCTTCTGTTTAAAAAGCAATGACACTACTCGTCCCTCTGTTTAACAAATAATTATACTACTCTTTCTTCTGTTTAAAAAGCAATGACACTACTCGTCCCTCTGTTTAACAAATAATTATACTACTCTTTCTTCTGTTTAAAAAGCAATGACACTACTCGTCTCTCTGTTTAACAAATAATTATACCACTCTTTCTTCTGTTTAACAAATAATTATACTACTCTTTCTTCTGTTTAACAAATAATTATACTACTCTTTCTTCTGTTTAAAAAGCAATGACACTACTCGTCTCTCTGTTTAACAAGTAATTATACTACTCTTTCTTCTGTTTAACAAATAATTATACTACTCTTTCTTCTGTTTAACAAATAATTATACTACTCTTTCTTCTGTTTAAAAAGCAATGACACTACTCGTCTCTCTGTTTAACAAGTAATTATACCACTCTTTCTTCTGTTTATAAAGCAATGACTCTACTCGTCTCTCTGTTTAACAAATAATTATACCACTCTTTCTTCTGTTTAAAAAGCAATGACACTACTCGTCTCTCTGTTTAACAAATAATTATACTACTCTTTCTTCTGTTCAAAAAGCAATGATACTACTCGTCTCTCTGTTTAACAAGTAATTATACTACTCTTTCTTCTGTTTAACAAATAATTATACTACTCTTTCTTCTGTTTAACAAATAATTATACTACTCTTTCTTCTGTTTAACAAGTAATTATACCACTCTTTCTTCTGTTTAAAAAGCAATGACACTACTCGTCTCTCTGTTTAACAAGTAATTATACCACTCTTTCTTCTGTTTAAAAAGCAATGACACTACTCGTCTCTCTGTTTAACAAATAATTATACCACTCTTTCTTCTGTTTAAAAAGCAATGACACTACTCGTCTCTCTGTTTAACAAATAATTATACTACTCTTTCTTCTGTTTAACAAATAATTATACTACTCTTTCTTCTGTTTAACAAATAATTATACTACTCTTTCTTCTGTTTAAAAAGCAATGACACTACTCGTCTCTCTGTTTAACAAGTAATTATACCACTCTTTCTTCTGTTTAAAAAGCAATGACACTACTCGTCCCTCTGTTTAACAAATAATTATACTACTCTTTCTTCTGTTTAAAAAGCAATGACACTACTCGTCCCTCTGTTTAACAAATAATTATACTACTCTTTCTTCTGTTTAAAAAGCAATGACACTACTCGTCTCTCTGTTTAACAAATAATTATACCACTCTTTCTTCTGTTTAACAAATAATTATACTACTCTTTCTTCTGTTTAACAAATAATTATACTACTCTTTCTTCTGTTTAAAAAGCAATGACACTACTCGTCTCTCTGTTTAACAAGTAATTATACTACTCTTTCTTCTGTTTAACAAATAATTATACTACTCTTTCTTCTGTTTAACAAATAATTATACTACTCTTTCTTCTGTTTAACAAGTAATTATACCACTCTTTCTTCTGTTTAAAAAGCAATGACACTACTCGTCTCTCTGTTTAACAAGTAATTATACCACTCTTTCTTCTGTTTATAAAGCAATGACACTACTCGTCTCTCTGTTTAACAAATAATTATACCACTCTTTTTTCTGTTTAAAAAGCAATGACACTACTCGTCTCTCTGTTTAACAAATAATTATACTACTCTTTCTTCTGTTCAAAAAGCAATGATACTACTCGTCTCTCTGTTTAACAAGTAATTATACTACTCTTTCTTCTGTTTAACAAATAATTATACTACTCTTTCTTCTGTTTAACAAATAATTATACTACTCTTTCTTCTGTTTAACAAGTAATTATACCACTCTTTCTTCTGTTTAACAAGTAATTATACCACTCTTTCTTCTGTTTAACAAATAATTATACCACTCTTTCTTCTGTTTAAAAAGCAATGACACTACTCGTCCCTCTGTTTAACAAGTAATTATACCACTCTTTCTTCTGTTTAAAAAGCAATGACACTACTCGTCCCTCTGTTTAACAAATAATTATACTACTCTTTCTTCTGTTTAAAAAGCAATGACACTACTCGTCCCTCTGTTTAACAAATAATTATACTACTCTTTCTTCTGTTTAAAAAGCAATGACACTACTCGTCTCTCTGTTTAACAAATAATTATACCACTCTTTCTTCTGTTTAACAAATAATTATACTACTCTTTCTTCTGTTTAACAAATAATTATACTACTCTTTCTTCTGTTTAAAAAAACAATGACACTACTCGTCTCTCTGTTTAACAAGTAATTATACTACTCTTTTTTCTGTTTAACAAATAATTATACTACTCTTTCTTCTGTTTAACAAATAATTATACTACTCTTTCTTCTGTTTAACAAGTAATTATACCACTCTTTTCTTCTGTTTAAAAAAACAATGACACTACTCGTCTCTCTGTTTAACAAGTAATTATACCACTCTTTCTTCTGTTTATAAAGCAATGACTCTACTCGTCTCTCTGTTTAACAAATAATTATACCACTCTTTCTTCTGTTTAAAAAGCAATGACACTACTCGTCTCTCTGTTTAACAAATAATTATACTACTCTTTCTTCTGTTCAAAAAGCAATGATACTACTCGTCTCTCTGTTTAACAAGTAATTATACTACTCTTTCTTCTGTTTAACAAATAAGTATACTACTCTTTCTTCTGTTTAACAAATAATTATACTACTCTTTCTTCTGTTTAACAAGTAATTATACCACTCTTTCTTCTGTTTAAAAAGCAATGACACTACTCGTCTCTCTGTTTATCAAGTAATTATACCACTCTTTCTTCTGTTTAAAAAGCAATGACACTACTCGTCTCTCTGTTTAACAAATAATTATACCACTCTTTCTTCTGTTTAAAAAGCAATGACACTACTCGTCTCTCTGTTTAACAAATAATTATACTACTCTTTCTTCTGTTTAACAAATAATTATACTACTCTTTCTTCTGTTTAACAAAAAATTATACTACTCTTTCTTCTGTTTAACAAATAATTATACTACTCTTTCTTCTGTTTAAAAAGCAATGACACTACTCGTCTCTCTGTTTAACAAGTAATTATACCACTCTTTCTTCTGTTTAAAAAGCAATTACACTACTCGTCTTTCTGTTTAACAAATAATTATACTACTCTTTCTTCTGTTTAAAAAGCAATGACACTACTCGTCCCTCTGTTTAACAAATAATTATACTACTCTTTCTTCTGTTTAAAAAGCAATGACACTACTCGTCTCTCTGTTTAACAAATAATTATACCACTCTTTCTTCTGTTTAACAAATAATTATACTACTCTTTCTTCTGTTTAACAAATAATTATACTACTCTTTCTTCTGTTTAAAAAGCAATGACACTACTCGTCTCTCTGTTTAACAAGTAATTATACCACTCTTTCTTCTGTTTATAAAGCAATAACACTACTCGTCTCTCTGTTTAACAAATAATTATACCACTCTTTCTTCTGTTTAAAAAGCAATGACACTACTCGTCTCTCTGTTTAACAAATAATTATACTACTCTTTCTTCTGTTCAAAAGCAATGATACTACTCGTCTCTCTGTTTAACAAGTAATTATACTACTCTTTTCTTCTGTTTAACAAATAATTATACTACTCTTTCTTCTGTTTAACAAATAATTATACTACTCTTTTCTTCTGTTTAACAAGTAATTATACCACTCTTTCTTCTGTTTAAAAAAGCAATGACACTACTCGTCTCTCTGTTTAACAAGTAATTATACCACTCTTTCTTCTGTTTAAAAAAAAGCAATGACACTACTCGTCTCTCTGTTTAACAAATAATTATACCACTCTTTCTTCTGTTTAAAAGCAATGACACTACTCGTCTCTCTGTTTAACAAATAATTATACTACTCTTTCTTCTGTTTAACAAATAATTATACTACTCTTTCTTCTGTTTAACAAATAATTATACTACTCTTTCTTCTGTTTAACAAATAATTATACTACTCTTTCTTCTGTTTAAAAAGCAATGACACTACTCGTCTCTCTGTTTAACAAGTAATTATACCACTCTTTCTTCTGTTTAAAAAGCAATGACACTACTCGTCTCTCTGTTTAACAAATAATTATACTACTCTTTCTTCTGTTTAAAAAGCAATGACACTACTCGTCTCTCTGTTTAACAAATAATTATACTACTCTTTCTTCTGTTCAAAAAGCAATGATACTACTCGTCTCTCTGTTTAACAAGTAATTATACTACTCTTTCTTCTGTTTAACAAATAATTATACTACTCTTTCTTATGTTTAACAAATAATTATACTACTCTTTCTTCTCTTTAAAAAGCAATGACACTACTCGTCTCTCTGTTTAACAAGTAATTATACCACTCTTTCTTCTGTTTAAAAAGCAATGACACTACTCGTCTCTCTGTTTAACAAATAATTATACTACTCTTTCTTCTGTTCAAAAAGCAATGATACTACTCGTCTCTCTGTTTAACAAGTAATTATACTACTCTTTCTTCTGTTTAACAAATAATTATATTACTCTTTCTTCTGTTTAACAAATAATTATACTACTCTTTCTTCTGTTTAACAAGTAATTATACCACTCTTTCTTCTGTTTTAAAAGCAATGACACTACTCGTCTCTCTGTTTAACAAGTAATTATACCACTCTTTCTTCTGTTTAAAAAGCAATGATATTACTCGTCCCTCTGTTTAACAAGTAATTATACTACTCTTTCTTCTGTTTAAAAAGCAATGACACTACTCGTCTCTCTGTTTAACAAATAATTATACTACTCTTTCTTCTGTTTAAAATGCAATGACACTACTCGTCTCTCTGTTTAACAAATAATTATACTACTCTTTCTTGTGTTCAAAAAGCAATGATACTACTCGTCCCTCTGTTTAACAAATAATTATACTACTCTTTCTTCTGTTCAAAAAGCAATGATACTACTCGTCCCTCTGTTTAACAAATAATTATACTACTCTTTCTTCTGTTTAAAAAGCAATGATATTACTCGTCCCTCTGTTTAACAAGTAATTATACTACTTTTTCTTCTGTTTAGCGAATAATGGTATTACTCGTCCCTCTGTTTAACAAGTAATTATACTACTCTTTTTTCTGTTTAACAAATAATTATACTACTCTTTCTTCTGTTTAAAAAGCAATGATACTACTTGTCCTTCTGTATAACAAGTAATTATGCTACTCTTTCTTCTGTTTAGCGAATAATGATACTACTCGTCCCTCTGTTTAACAAGTAATTATACTACTCTTTCTTCTGTTTAGCGAATAATGATACTACTCGTCTCTCTGTTTATCAACTTATGATACTATTCGTCCCTCTGTTTGACAACTTATGATACTACTCGTCCCTATATTTACTAACTTATGATACTAATTGTTCCTCTGTTTAACAACTTATGATACTACTCGTCCTTCTGTTTAACAACTTATGAAACTAATTGTTTCTCTGTTTAACAACTTAAAATACTAATTGTTCTTCTGTTTAACAATTTATGATATTACTCGTCCCTCTGTTTAACAACTTATGATACTACTCCTCCCTCTGTTTAACAACTTATGATACTACTCGTCCTTCTGTTTAACAACTTATGAAACTAATTGTTTCTCTGTCTAACAACTTGTGATACTACTCGTTACTCTGTTTAACAACTTATGATACTACTCGTCCTTCTGTTTAACAACTTATGATACTACTCGTCCCTCTATTTAACAACTTATGATACTATTCGTCCTTCTGTTTAACAACTTATGATACTAATTTTTCCTCTGTTTAACAACTTGTGATACTACTCGTTTCTCTGTTTAACAACTTATGATACTACTCGTCCTTCTGTTTAACAACTTATGATACTACTCGTCCTTCTGTTTAACAACTTATGAAACTAATTGTTTCTCTGTTTAACAACTTAGGATACTAATTGTTCCTCTGTTTAACAATTTATGATATTACTCGACCCTCTGTTTAACAACTTATGATACTACTCCTCCCTCTGTTTAACAACTTATGATACTACTCGTCCTTCTGTTTAACAACTTATGATACTAATTGTTCCTCTGTTTAACAACTTATGATATTACTCGTCCCTCTGTTTAACAACTTGTGATACTACTCGTTTCTCTGTTTAACAACTTATGATACTACTCGTCCTTCTGTTTAACAACTTATGAAACTAATTGTTTCTCTGTCTAACAACTTATGATACTACTCGTCCTTCTGTTTAACAACTTATGAAACTACTCGTCCTTCTGTTTAACAACTTATGAAACTAACTGTTTCTCTGTTTAACAACTTATGATACTACTCGTCCGTCTGTTTAAAATCTTATGATTCTAATTGTTCCTCTGTATAACAACTTATGATATTAGTCGTCCATCTGTTTAAAACTTATGATACTACTCGTCCCTCTGTTTAATAACTTATGATTCTAATTGTTACTCTCTAAGTTGCTACTGATTGAAGAACCTCAATATTAAATTTATTAATTTTCTATTTAAAGCAAGTGAAGCATTGTTGATTGGCCAGCTTGTTTGAACTTGTGACTATAACTTTTGTCTTATGCATTTTTATATTGGTATATCTTATTTCTGCCTTTACAATACATATCAGCTTTCTTCCTTTGCAATATATCATTTTTCTATTCTTACAATATATCATCTTTCTTCCTTTACAATATATCATCTTTCTTCCTTTACAATATATCATCTTTCTATCTTTACAATATATCATCTTTCTACCTTTACAATATATCATCTTTCTATCTTTACAATATATCATCTTTCTATCTTTACAATATATCATCTTTCTTCCTTTACAATATATCATCTTTCTTCCTTTACAATATATCATCTTTCTATCTTTACAATATATCATCTTTCTATCTTTACAATATATCATTTTCTATCTTTACAATATATCATCTTTCTTCCTTTACAATATATCATCTTTCTTCCTTTACAATATATCATCTTTCTATCTTTACAATATATCATCTTTCTACCTTTACAATATATCATCTTTCTATCTTTTACAATATATCATCTTTCAATCTTTACAATATATCATCTTTCTATCTTTTACAATATATCATCTTTTCTTTCTTTACAATATATCATCTTTCTATTTTTTTATATATCATCTTTTCTATCTTTTACAATATATCATCTTTCTATCTTTTACAATATATCATCTTTCTCCCTTTTACAATATATCGTCTTTCTTTCCTTTACAGTATATCATCTTTCTATCTTTTACAATATGTCATCTTTTCTACCTTTACAATATATCATCTTTTCTTCCTTTTTACAATATATCATCTTTCTATCTTTACAATATATCATCTTTCTACCTTTTACAATATATCATCTTTTTTATCTTTTACAATATATCATCTTTCTATCTTTTTTACAATATATCATCTTTCTTCCTTTTACAATATATCGTCTTTCTTCCTTTACAATATATCATCTTTCTATCTTTTACAATATGTCATCTTTCTACCTTTTACAGTATATCGTCTTTCTTCCTTTTTTACAATATATCATCTTTTCTATCTTTACAATATATCGTCTTTCTGCCTTTACAGTATATCATCTTTTTTCTCTTTACAATATATCATTTTCTGCCTTTACAGTATATCGTTTTCTATCTTTACAATATATCGTCTTTCTGCCTTTTACAATATATCATCTTTCTACCTTTTACAATATATCGTCTTTCTATCTTTTACAATATATCATCTTTCTACCTTTTACAATATATCGTCTTTCTATCTTTACAATATATCATTTTCTATCTTTTTACAGTATATCATCTTTCTTTCCTTTTACAGTATATCATCTTTCTTCCTTTACAATATATCATCTTTCTATCTTTTACAATATATCATCTTTCAATCTTTTTGCAATATATCATCTTTCTATCTTTTTGCAATATATTATCTTTCTTTCTTTTTTACAATATATCATCTTTCTATTTTTTTTCAATATATCATCTTTCTATCTTTTTACAATATATCGTCTTTCTATCTTTACAATATATCATCTTTCTTCCTTTTACAATATATCATCTTTCTTTCCTTTTTAATATATCATCTTTCTATCTTTTACAATATGTCATCTTTCTGCCTTTTACAGTATATCATCTTTTTTTCCTTTTTTATATATCATCTTTCTATCTTTTTAATATATCGTCTTTCTACCTTTACAATATATCGTCTTTTTCTTTAGAATATATCATTTTCTGCCTTTACAGTATATCAACTTTCTATCTTTTACAGTATATCGTCTTTCTATCTTTTACAATATATCATCTGTCTGTTTTTTTGAATATATCATCTTTCTTCCTTTTTTAATATATCATCTTTCTATCTTTACAATATATCATCTTTCTGTCTTTTACAATATATCATCTTTCTATCTTTTACAATATATCATCTTTTCTTCCTTTTACAATATATCATCTTTCTATCTTTTACAATATGTCATCTTTCTACCTTTACAATATATCATCTTTCTACCTTTACAATATATCATCTTTCTATCTTTACAGTATATCATCTTTCTACCTTTACAATATATCATCTTTCTACCTTTTACAATATATCATCTTTCTACCTTTTCAGTATATCATCTTTCTTCCTTTTACAGTATATCATCTTTCTCCTTTTACAATATATCATCTTTCTACCTTTACAATATATCGTCTTTCTATCTTTTACAATATATCGTCTTTTCTTCCTTTTACAATATATCATCTTTTCTTCCTTTTTTACAATATATCATCTTTTTTTCTTTTACAATATGTCATCTTTCTACCTTTACAATATATCATCTTTGTTCCTTTACAGTATATCATCTTTCTATCTTTACAATATATCATCTTTTCTGCCTTTTACAATATATCATCTTTTTTATCTTTTACAATATATCATTTTCTACCTTTACAATATATCATCTTTCTGTCTTTTTACAATATATCATCTTTCTATCTTTACAATATATCATCTGTCTATTTTTACAATATATCATCTTTTTCTTCCTTTTACATATATCATCTTTTATTCATTTTTACAATATATCGTCTTTCTATCTTTTTACAATATATCGTCTTTCTATCTTTTTACAATATATCGTCTTTCTGTCTTTTACAATATATCATCTTTCTTCCTTTACAATATATCGTCTTTCTATCTTTTTTTTATATGTCGTCTTTCTGCCTTTTACAATATATCATCTTTCTACCTTTACAATATATCGTCTTTCTGCCTTTTTTACAATATATCGTCTTTCTACCTTTTACAATATATCATCTTTCTACCTTTTCAATATGTCATCTTTTCTTCCTTTACAATATATCATCACTTTCTATCTTTACAATATATCGTCTTTCTATCTTTTTTTATATATCATTTTCTACCTTTACAATATATCATCTTTCTATTTTACAATATATCATCTTTCTACCTTTACAATATATCATCTTTCTGCGGCACAATATACCATCTTTCTACCTTTTTACAATATGTCATCTTTCTATCTTTACAATATATCATCTTTTCCACCTTTTAAATATATCATCTTTTGTTTTTTACAATATATCATCTTTCTACCTTTACAATATATCATCTTTTCTATCTTTACAATATATCATCTTTCTATCTTTACAATATATCATCTGTCTATTTTACAATATATCATCTTTCTTTCCTTTACAATATATCATCTTTTCTTCCTTTACAATATATCATCTTTTCTATCTTTACAATATATCATCTTTCTATCTTTACAATATATCATCTTTTCTATCTTTTTAATATATCATCTTTTCTTCCTTTACAATATATAATCTTTCTATCTTTACAATATGTCATCTTTCTACCTTTTACAATATATCATCTTTTCTACCTTTACAATATATCATCTTTCTATCTTTTTTACAATATATCATCTTTTTGTACCTTTTACAATATATCATCTTTCTACCTTTACAATATATCATTTTCTACCTTTACAATATATCATCTTTTCTATCTTTACAATATATCATCTTTCTATCTTTACAATATATCATCTTTCTATCTTTACAATATATCATTTTCTACCTTACAATATATCATCTTTCTTCTATTTTTACAATATATCGTCTTTCTGCCTTTTACAATATATCATCTTTCTACCTTTTACAATATACCATCTTTCTACCTTTACAATATATCATCTTTCTATCTTTACAATATATCATCTTTCTTTTCTTTACAATATATCATCTTTTCTTCCTTACAATATATCATCTTTTTTCTTTTTACAATATGTCATCTTTCTACCTTTTTACAATATATCATCTTTCTTTCCATTTACAATATATCATCTTTCTATCTTTTACAATATATCATCTTTCTTACCTTTTTACAATATATCATCTTTTATCTTTACAATATATCATTTTCTACCTTTTTACAATATATCATCTTTCTATCTTTTACAGTATATCATCTTTTCTATCTTTTTACAATATATCGTCTGTCTGTTTTTTTGCAATATATCATCTTTTCTTCCTTTACAATATATCATCTTTTCTTCCTTTACAATATATCATCTTTTCTATCTTTACAATATATCATCTTTCTATCTTCACAATATATCATCTTTCTATCTTTTACAATATATCATCTTTCTTCCTTTACAATATATCATCTTTCTATCTTTACAATATGTCATCTTTCTACCTTTACAATATATCATCTTTCTACCTTTACAATATATCATCTTTCTATCTTTACAATATATCATCTTTCTACCTTTACAATATATCATCTTTCTACCTTTACAATATATCATCTTTCTACCTTTTCAATATGTCATCTTTTCTTCCTTTTACAATATATCGTCTTTCTATCTTTACAATATATCATCTTTCTGCCTTTTAGAATATATCATCTTTCTATCTTTACAATATATCGTTTTCTACCTTTTACAATATATCATCTTTCTATTTTTGCAATATATCATCTTTCTACCTTTACAATATATCATCTTTCTACCTTTACAATATACCATCTTTCTACCTTTTACAATATGTCATCTTTTCTACCTTTTAAATATATCGTCTTTCTACCTTTTAAATATATCATCTTTCTATTTTTTAATATATCATCTTTTCTACCTTTTACAATATATCATCTTTCTATCTTTTACAATATATCATCTTTCTATCTTTTACAATATATCATCTGTCTATTTTTACAATATATCATCTTTTCTTTTCTTTACAATATATCATCTTTTCTTCCTTTACAATATATCATCTTTCTATCTTTTCAATATATCATCTTTCTATCTTTACAATATATCATCTTTCTATCTTTTTTAATATATCATCTTTCTTTCCTTTTTTTACAATATATCATCTTTCTCTATCTTTACAATATGTCATCTTTCTACCTTTTTTTACAATATATCATCTTTCTACCTTTTACAAAATATCATCTTTCTATCTTTACAATATATATCGTCTTTTTGTACCTTTTACAATATATCATCTTTCTACCTTTACAATATATCATTTTCTACCTTTACAATATATCATCTTTTCTGTCTTTTACCATATATCATCTTTCTATCTTTACAATATATCATCTTTCTATCTTTACAATATATCATTTTCTGCCTTTACAATATATCATCTTTCTATTTTTTTAATATATATCATCTTTCTACCTTTACAATATATCATCTTTCTACCTTTACAATATATGCCATCTTTCTACCTTTACAATATGTCATCTTTTCTGTCTTTTGAATATATCATCTTTCTACCTTTTAATATATCATCTTTCTATTTTTACAATATATCATCTTTCTACCTTTACAATATATCATCTTTCTATCTTTACAATATATCATCTTTCTACCTTTACAATATATAATCTTTCTTCCTTTACAACATATCATCTTTCTATCTTTACAGTATATCATCTTTCTTCCTTTACAATATATCATATTTCTATCTTTACAATATATCATCTTTCTACCTTTACAATATGTCATCTTTCTACCTTTACAATATATTATCTTTCTTCCTTTACAATATATCATCTTTCTATCTTTACAATATATCATCTTTCTATTTTTTACAATATATCATCTTTCTACCTTTACAATATATCATCTTTCTACCTTTACAATATATAATCTTTCTATTTTTACAATATATCATCTTTCTTTCTTTACAATATATCATCTTTCTATCTTTACAATATATCATCTTTCTACATTTACAATATATCATCTTTCTATTTTTACAATATATCATCTTTCTACCTTTACAATATGTCATCTTTCTATTTTTACAATATATCATCTTTCTTTCTTTACAATATATCATTTTCTCTCTTTACAATATATCATCTTTTCTTTCCTTTTTACAATATATCATCTTTCTTCCTTTACAATATATCATCTTTTTATCTTTACAATATGTCATCTTTCTACCTTTTACAATATATCATCTTTTCTTCCTTTTACAATATATCATCTTTCTATCTTTACAATATATCATCTTTCTACCTTTTACAATATATCATCTTTTTTCTTTACAATATATCATTTTCTACCTTTACAATATATCATCTTTCTATCTTTACAATATATCATCTTTCTATCTTTACAATATATCATCTGTCTATTTTTACAATATATCATCTTTCTTCCTTTACAATATATCATCTTTCTTCCTTTACAATATATCATCTTTCTATCTTTTACAATATATCATCTTTTCTATCTTTACAATATATCATCTTTCTATCTTTTACAATATATCATCTTTCTTCCTTTACAATATATCATCTTTCTATCTTTACAATATGTCATCTTTCTACCTTTACAATATATCATCTTTCTACCTTTACAATATATCATCTTTCTATCTTTACAATATATCATCTTTCTACCTTTACAATATATCATCTTTCTACCTTTACAATATATCATCTTTCTACCTTTTCAATATGTCATCTTTCTTCCTTTACAATATATCATCTTTCTATCTTTACAATATATCATCTTTCTACCTTTAGAATATATCATCTTTCTATCTTTACAATATATCATTTTCTACCTTTACAATATATCATCTTTCTATTTTTACAATATATCATCTTTCTACCTTTACAATATATCATCTTTCTACCTTTACAATATACCATCTTTCTACCTTTACAATATGTCATCTTTCTACCTTTTAAATATATCATCTTTCTACCTTTTAAATATATCATCTTTCTATTTTTACAATATATCATCTTTCTACCTTTACAATATATCATCTTTCTATCTTTACAATATATCATCTTTCTATCTTTACAATATATCATCTGTCTATTTTTACAATATATCATCTTTCTTCCTTTACAATATATCATCTTTCTTCCTTTACAATATATCATCTTTCTATCTTTACAATATATCATCTTTCTATCTTTACAATATATCATCTTTTCTATCTTTTTACAATATATCATCTTTTCTTCCTTTTACAATATATCATCTTTCTATCTTTACAATATGTCATCTTTCTACCTTTACAATATATCATCTTTCTACCTTTACAAAATATCATCTTTCTATCTTTACAATATATCATCTTTGTACCTTTACAATATATCATCTTTCTACCTTTACAATATATCATTTTCTACCTTTACAATATATCATCTTTCTATCTTTACAATATATCATCTTTCTATCTTTACAATATATCATCTTTCTATCTTT
Source organism: Tachypleus tridentatus (assembly GCF_004210375.1). Taxonomy (NCBI): domain Eukaryota; kingdom Metazoa; phylum Arthropoda; class Merostomata; order Xiphosura; family Limulidae; genus Tachypleus; species Tachypleus tridentatus. Next base: position 3,577,395 of record NC_134826.1, on the reverse strand, counting down.
ACAATATATCATTTTCTACCTTTACAATATATCATCTTTCTATTTTTACAATATATCATCTTTCTACCTTTACAATATATCATCTTTCTACCTTTACAATATACCATCTTTCTACCTTTACAATATGTCATCTTTCTATCTTTACAATATATCATCTTTCTACCTTTTAAATATATCATCTTTCTATTTTTACAATATATCATCTTTCTACCTTTACAATATATCATCTTTCTATCTTTACAATATATCATCTTTCTACCTTTACAATATATAATCTTTCTTCCTTTACAACATATCATCTTTCTATCTTTACAGTATATCATCTTTCTTCCTTTACAATATATCATATTTCTATCTTTACAATATATCATCTTTCTACCTTTACAATATGTCATCTTTCTACCTTTACAATATATTATCTTTCTTCCTTTACAATATATCATCTTTCTATCTTTACAATATATCATCTTTCTATTTTTTACAATATATCATCTTTCTACCTTTACAATATATCATCTTTCTACCTTTACAATATATAATCTTTCTATTTTTACAATATATCATCTTTCTTTCTTTACAATATATCATCTTTCTATCTTTACAATATATCATCTTTCTACATTTACAATATATCATCTTTCTATTTTTACAATATATCATCTTTCTACCTTTACAATATGTCATCTTTCTATTTTTACAATATATCATCTTTCTTTCTTTACAATATATCATTTTTCTCTCTTTACAATATATCATCTTTCTTCCTTTACAATATATCATCTTTCTATTTTTACAATATATCATCTTTCTACCTTTACAGTATGTCATCTTTCTATCTTTACAATATATCATCTATCTACCTTTACAATATGTAATCTTTCTACCTTTTGGAAAGTACACGATTAATGCTTTTTTAAAGTAAACCACGTTCCCCTTCGCCATGTATAATGTGTGTACTATGTACATATGTGTATATTGTGTATAATATGTAATATTACCATGTATAATATATGTAATATGTATTGCTATGTACATATGTGTTTTTACCATGTATTAATATAATGTACCATGTATAATAATATGTGCCATACCATGTACCATGTATGTGTGCAACCATGTATATATTGTTGTGCCATGTATAATATGTTGGTATTACTATGGACGTTATATGTGTAAAATTAAATGTATGCATGTATTATTATTGAGCCATGTATAATGTATTATTACTATGTATGTAATATTGTGTGTACCATGTATGTGTGTACCATGCATATATGTGTGAACCATGTATAATATGTGTGTACCATGTATAATATGTGTGTTCTATGTACATATGCGCGCGTTCGTATGTATGATTTTGGCATATATGTAACCATTGCTGTTGCTCGTGTGTGTATTGTATGGTGTAACCATGTATTAATGGTGCACTATGTATATTGTATGTCCGTACCATATGTGCTACTATGTATATATTGATTGGCACCATGTATATCCATCTGTGTGTACCATTGCGCACGTATGTGTGCATTATTATGTATATATGCGTATGTATTATGCATATTGTGGCACCATGTATATATGCGCACCATGTATGTTGTATTGCATGTATTGTATTGTTGCCGTAATACGTGTATGCTTATGTATTATCCATGTGTACCACGTATGTATATATATGTATACTATGTATGTATGTACGTACCATGTATATACGTGTGCACCACGTATGTACGTGTGTACTATGTATGTATGTACGTACCACGTATGTATGTGTGTACTATGTATGTATATATGTATACTATGTATGTATATATGTATACTATGTATGTATGTACGTACTTTGATTTTCGTAGCGGAATTTTATGCAAAGAAAACTGAAACGCCCAAAACATATTTCTTTCAAAATTTACATAGATATAAATAGTGGATTTACGTTTTTCATCGTCTCCCAAAAACCCTATTATGGAGAAGAAAGAAAAGTTAGTAAAACATATCTCCTAAATTTATTATTTTCGAGAACGTTCTTCAGGTCAATCATCTCTACAGACACTCAAACAAACATTTCATGAACGAAAAAACCAAAACAAAAACAACATAACAAAACAATACACACCACATGGAAGAGTTTATTGTTCTTTTACTAAAGTACCAATTGTTTCCGCACGCAAACACAATTCTCTCCTAACCCGCGAAATGCTTTCTCGGTCTTCTCTCTGAAGACCCTTTTCCCGAGAAAGTGGAGTCGTACTTGATGTGCCGTCATTAGGATGTAAGTTTCTATGGACTTTCCGAGTCCAAATATTGACTGAGAAAATAGACGTTATCCATTTTCTTCAACACCGCAAGTTTCTGACCGTTGATTTTTCACTCTCCATCGGACAGCCGCTACAAACAATATTCGTATGCGTGTCTACGTACTCGGACAAAAATAAAAGAAACAAACATGGTAACTGTTTTAATAAAACAACTCAGAAGTAAAATTAGGTTTGTATTCGTGATTGAAATTTCGGATTTCCTGAGTTAACAAAACAGTAATATGCTCCACAAAACTAATAAAGGTAACTGTTTCCCTCTGAATTTTCATTTTCGGATCTTTATATTATTATGGCTCCTTTTAAAAATTTAACTTTGAAATCGATAAGTTATTAAACATTAGACCATACAAGAAATGAAACTTAAGACGTTGTGGGAGTACTTATATCAACTTAAACGATGAATTTTCAAAATTCCATTCTTAAATATTTAAAACATTGTAAGAAGATTCGAAAAATAATACGAAATTCACAACAAGAATGTGTACTGTCGGAACGTTGAATATTTTAATAACAGGTAAAATATAAAGAAAAATACACATGCGAGTGTTTCAACGACCATATGTCATTATTTTCAAGGACCTGCTAAGAACGTTCAGGACTTCGTAGTCAACATGTAAACACAAAAGAAAACCCAAGAGATGGCGCGTTGGATAAAATTTAGGGCAATATAAAGGTTTGTAAGTATATGGGAAAGACTGCAGACATACATTTCTATTCATTAAGTGTTCATGGTTCTTTGGGATATGCCAGGCTTTGAGGAAATCCTCACGTGGTAAAGTTGGAGTAATTGTAAATAATTTTGATATTGTTCCAATTAATTTTAAGTTTTTTTTAAAATGTAAAATTTGCAATCGCGAATTCAAAATATTTTCATTATTAAAAGTTTTTTATGTTAATTATTACGCATTTTTAACTAACATTCGCGTTTTCCTATGTCAGAGGATTCAAAATCACCATATATAATTTCATATACATGTACTACACCAAGTTTTCCAATGTCAGAGGGTTCACAATCACCATATATAATTTTATATACTGCACCAGGTTTTCCAATGTCAGAGGGTTCACAATCACCATATATAATTTTATATACATGTACTACACCAAGTTTTCCAATGTCAGAGGGTTCACAATCACCATATATAATTTTATATACTGCACCAGGTTTTCCAATGTCAGAGGGTTCACAATCACCATATATAATTTCATATACTGCACCAGGTTTTCCAATGTCAGAGGGTTCACAATCACCATATATAATTTTATATACTGCACCAGGTTTTTCCAAAGATCATCCAACATCTTTAGGCGAACAACATTCTCTCGTAACGAGGAACCTAGAATTCCAGTAATCCACTTCACTGAACATGGTACAGTTACGTGAGCTTCGAGCGAATTTTGTTTTTGAGGAGCGTTATTAATCTTGGAATTTGAGCACATTTCCGACGACGGTTCCGGAAAACACTTTGTTTTAAAAACCTGTGTAAAATGAATGCGTTACCTCTTCATATTGCATGAATCTCTGTTTGAGGTTGCAATTAAAGGACAGTTTTGGTTTTTTTTTCAGTGATTGTTAAATCACAAGAATATAACTTGATGAACTTATTGGTACGAGTAGGTTTACAGTAAACACTTGAAGTGAAAGTGTTTTATGGTAAACGTGTGATTCAAAATGACGTATTTTTAATGATACAAAAGTATTATCTCTATATCTACGTCAGGTTTTAATTTTTCCTCTAAAAGTGTTCATGTCAAAGACTTCAATTTATTACTTAGACAGCGACAACAGTAGAAATGTGATGTCCTACATTCGTTCTGTGTAATATTTTATGTACTACATCCGTCCAGTCTATTCGTTTATGTACTACATCCATTCTGTGTATTATTTTATGTACTACATCCGTTCTGTGTATTCGTTTGTGTAATACATCCGTTCTGTCTGTTTGTTTATGTACTACATTCGTTCTGTGTATTATTTTATGTACTACATCCGTTCTGTGTATTCGTTTATGTACTACATCCGTTCTGTCTGTTTGTTTATGTACTACATTCGTTCCGTGTATTCTTTTATGTACAACATCCGTTCTGTGTATTATTTTATGTACTACATCCGTTCTGTGTATTTGTTTATGTACTACATCCGTTCTCTCTGTTTGTTTATGTACTACATTCGTTCCGTATATTCTTTTATGTACTACATCCGTTCTGTGTATTTGTTTATGTACTACATCTGTTCTGTCTGTTCGTTTATGTACCACATTCGTTCTGTGTATTCTTTTGTGTACTATGTCCGTTCTGTGTATTCGTTTATGTCAGACTTCCGTTCGGTGTAGTTGTTTAGGACACAGACTTCTAAACACAAACTTTAGACAACCCCAAAGTTTGGAAACTGTGATGTTTGAGAATATAACTTTTATATAACGATTTTCACATGGGTTACTTCAAGAGCTAAAGAAAGGGATCCAAGAGGTTAACTATTTACAATTCATGAATCGTATCTGTAATTAATTAAACTTTGGAAACTGTGATGTTTGAGAATATAACTTTTATATAACGATTTTCACATGGGTTACTTCAAGAGCTAAAGAAAGGGATCCAAGAGGTTAACTATTTACAATTCATGAATCGTATCTGTAATTAATTAAACTTAGAACATTGAAGAAGTGGTGTTAAAATGTTAGCGAAATTCCTCGATGACGTTTAGGTGGATGAACCAGTAAACTAGACGAGAGGGTAGAGTAGAATGGAATATTCATGTATTTTAGAATAATATAGAAAAGTTGTAATTAACCCGTTAAAAAAAAAAAAAAAAAAAAAACTAATATAATAATTTGGTAATATGTCCGTTTATGAGTACTTACACGTCGAAGCTTGGCGTGGCACGGTGGTTAAGGCGCTCGACTCACTCTGCGAGGGTCGTGAGTTCGAATCCCTGTCGCACCAAAGATACTCGCTTTTTTTTTTTAGCCGTTGGGACGTTATAATGTGACGGTCAATCCAACTATTCGTTGGTAAAAGAGTCTACGAAGAGTTAGTAATGGGTAGTGATGACTAGCTGCTTTCCCTTTAGTCTTACACTACTAAATTGGGATCTGCTAGCGCAGATAGACCTGGTGTAGCTTTGCGTGAATTCCAAAAACAAACAAACATTTATTCACGTCTCTTTCAGTTCTGTGTACTGACTTTGTTTTTAATATTTCTGTCATTTAGTAGACCTGGAACTTTAGTATCATAATAATTAGAGTCAATCAGTAAACTGCACAATCATTAATATTTGTTGATAATATCAAACACTAGCTTTGGTGTCGTTATGTTTAGAATAAATCAGAAAACGATCGTCAGTAACTTCGATACTTTCAGGCAGAATTGGAGTAAATTAATCCAAGATACCCGGTTTTTCTATATTTATTAGAGTAAATTAATCCAAGATACCCTGTTTTTCTATATTTATTAGAGTAAATTAATCCAAGATACTCTGTTTTTCTATAATTATTAGAGTAAATTAATCCAAGATACCATGTTTTTCTATATTTATTAGAGTAAATTAATCCAAGATACCCGGTTTTTCTATATTTATTAGAGTAAATTAATCCAAGATATCCTGTTTTTCTATATTTATTAGAGTAAATTAATCCAAGATACCCTGTTTTTCTATATTTATTAGAGTAAATTAATCCAAGATACCCTGTTTTTCTATATTTATTAGCTACATTTTTGTGCAACATAAATACAAAGTGTAGGACACGGGCATACCTGATCCAATGTCATTACTCATCGTGAGATCTACTAGCCTAAATTAAAATTCTTTCAGATACGGATTACAGTAAATTAATCTATAAGACCTTGGGCGTGGTTAAATATATCAATCTTGAATCGAAAACTGTAATTAGATGTTATATCGGTCGAGAGATGACAGAACTATGAGTTGGAAGTTTGTACTAGAAACAAACAAACAGACAAGAAGAACAGCCCCAGAGCTTTCCTATGAGCCGACAGACAAGAAGAATAGCCCCAGAGCTTTCCTATGAGCCGACAGACAAAAAGAACAGCCCCAGAGCCTTCCTATGAGCCGACAGACAAAAAGAACAGCCCCAGAGCTTTCCTATGAGCCGACAGACTAAAAGAATAGCTCCAGAGCTTTCCTATGAGCCGACAGACAAGAAGAGCAGCCCCAGAACTTTCCTATCAGCTGACAGACAAGAAGAACAGTCCCAGAGCCTTCCTATGAGCCGACAGACAAGAAGAACAGTCCCAGAGCCTTCCTATGAGCTGACAGACAAGAACAGTCCCAGAGCCTTCCTATGAACCGTCAGACAAGAAGAACAGCCCCAGAGCCTTCCTATGAGACGACAGACAAGAAGAGCAGCCCCAGAGCCTTCCTATGAGACAACAGACAAGAACAGCACCAGAGCCTTCCTATGAGTCGATAGACAAGAATAACAGCCCCAGAGCCTTCCTATGAGCCGACAGACAAGAAAAACAGCCCCAGAGCCTTCCTATGAGCCGCTACGCGTGGCTACTGAGAGCAATACCTTTATTAGGTTTGTTTCTAGGTAAGCACAAAGCTACACAATGGGCTATCTGAAGTCTGCCCACTACGTGTATCGAAACGCGGTTTCTAGCGTTTTAAGTCCGCAGACATACCACTGGTGAGCAACTTTATCACCCGGTAAAATCACAGAGTAAATCAAGAGAATTAGCATCGTAATCGTAAGAGTAAGTGAGGACAAATGAGTTACTTTATAAATATTCTGAAACGTATGCACGTTAAACGTTCTAAGTTGTAAAATAATCAAGCATAATATAATTCGTTTTATGAGTCATAGTTTTACGGCATACATGACAAACTGTCAAAGCCAATATCAGCTTTTAGCTCGAAATGACGCAAAACAATAAAAACGTTAGTTGGAAACGTTCGAAAAGTGTGATCTTGCTACTGAGCAGGTGTAGGAACTTTATTTAATAAACTCATTGCTTATATTCGTCACTGCTGTGAAATTTACTTTCTACGGGCCCTAACAAACAGGTTGTCATAAAAACTAAGAAAGATCAAGGGATATTGATTGAGATTACCTTGTATTATATCTCATATAAAAACTAACAGTGACTTATGTATACCACAATCCAACGTATATATCGTGGCTAATGAAATACTTGAAAGTAATATTTGTTTGCATAAATCGATATAGTTTATACAGTCGAAATTGTATTATACAGTTTTTATTCAAGTCTCGCCCTTTGTTTCTCGTATTCTCAAGTTAAATGATTAGATTACGCTGTTTTCAAAGACGGGGTAGAAAAAAATAAGTTGGCAGCGTTGGAAACTTACAAAAAAAAACTAACTTTCATCTTGTGTTAAATTAACTGGATAAATTAAGTGTTTTATTCAGCGGGCGCAGATATGTACAGAAGGTTATGTCAATTATACAAAACTCGAGAGTAAAGATAGGGGAATGGCGAACGTTAGAATTTCAAAGATATGCTAGATATAAGAAAATAAAATGAACGTTCGTTTTATATCCGATAAAATACAAAGACGTTTTAAAACGAGACAAAAACTCCTCGCTTTGAGTGAATATATTTAGCTGAAAACCTATAATGTAATAGAAATAAAAACGAAAATAAAAACATTAGCTTTAATATAATTTGTAAAGCACAAGGAAACATTTAAATAATGACGTTGTGTCCATTAAATTTATAGAAACTGCTTAGTTATTTGGTGAATATGTTTTATTGTCGAAAATAAATTTGGAATTTGAGCGAAATATATGCAAGCAGTTCCTCTACGTAACGTTTGAAAGTGCATGTACGGCGTTATAAGTGCAACATTGTTCCAATACTTAAGAAACAACTAAATAATTATTTTTTACAGCCTTTAAATTTACATGTACAGTGTTATATATGCAACAACTTTCACGTATGTAAGACTCAGGTAAATAATTATGTTAATGGCCTTTAGACGTTTGTTTGTTTTTGAATTTCGCGCAAAGCAGTGTAAAACTAGAGGGAAGGCAGCTAGTCATTACCACCCACCGCCAACTCTTGGGCTACTCTTTTAGCAACGAATAGTGGGATTGACCGTCGCATTATAATGCCTCCACGGCTGAAAGGGCGAGCATGTTTGGTGTGACGGTGATTCGAACCCGCGACCCTCGGATTACGAGTCGCAAGCCTTAACCCACCTGGCCATGTCGGGCCTGTAATTATATGACAATGCCGTCTGTAGGTAGATGTAACGCAGATGTAATTCAGCGTTAAGTTATTGCATAATAATCTATTACCGTGTTAGCGTGACGTAATTTTCTCAGTTGTTCACCTCCTGGTTATAACGTAAAGTAAGAGTGGTTATACCTTTAATTATCGAAGGAGTCGTTAAAAATTCGCAGGGGGAGGGGTAGTAAATGTGGGATTAATTTTTGTTGTTGTAGAATTTCGCGCCAAGATACTACAGAGTCACTAGCGATAGTCGTCCCTAATTTTAGTTACTACAGAGTCACTAGCGATAGTCGTCCCTAATTTTAGTTACTACAGAGTCGCTAGCGATAGTCGTCCCTATTTTTAGTTACTACAGTGTCACTAGCGATAGTCGTCCCTAATTTTAGTTACTACAGAGTCACTAGCGATAGTCGTCCCTAATTTTAGTTACTACAGAGTCGCTAGCGATAGTCGTCCCTAATTTTAGTTACTACAGAGTCACTAGCGATAGTCGTCCCTAATTTTAGTTACTACAGAGTCGCTAGCGATAGTCGTCCCTATTTTTAGTTACTACAGAGTCACTAGCGATAGTCGTCCCTAATTTTAGTTACTACAGAGTCACTAGCGATAGTCGTCCCTAATTTTAGTTACTACAGAGTCACTAGCGATAGTTGTCCCTAATTTTAGTTACTACAGAGTCACTAGCGATAGTCGTCTCTAATTTTAGTTACTACAGAGTCACTAGCGATAGTCGTCCCTAATTTTAGTTACTACAGAGTCACTAGCGATAGTCGTCCCTAATTTTAGTTACTACAGAGTCACTAGCGAAAGTCGTCCCTAATTTTAGTTACTACAGAGTTGCTAGCGATAGTCGTTCCTAATTTTAGTTACTACAGAGTCGCTAGCGATAGTCGTCCCTAATTTTAGTTACTACAGAGTCACTAGCGATAGTCGTACCTAATTTTAGTTACTACAGAGTCGCTAGCGATAGTCGTCCCTAATTTTAGTTACTACAGAGTCACTAGCGATAGTCGTCCCTAATTTTAGTTACTACAGAGTCACTAGCGATAGTCGTCCCTAATTTTAGTTACTACAGAGTCACCAGCGATAGTCGTCCCTAATTTTAGTTACTACAGAGTCACTAGCGATAGTCGCCCCTAATTTTAGTTACTACAGAGTCACTAGCGATAGTCGTCCCTAATTTTAGTTACTACAGAGTCACTAGCGATAGTCGTCCCTAATTTTAGTTACTACAGAGTCGCTAGCGATAGTCGTCCCTAATTTTGAAGTAATAAAGTAGATGCAAGTGTACCTAACTCGACAAGGAGAAGATGAATTAGTTAACAACGACCATCGCCAGCTCTCGGGCTACTCTTTAGAGTTTTGTTAGGTAGGACGAGCATGTTCCGCGACGAGTTTGGATCCCACGCATAAGCGTAATAACTAACCAGGTACTCTCCAGGTAAAATGCATCCACATGTGTATAAAACATATTCAAAAAATATATCAGTGCAAATGACAAAATTTGACCTTGTGGGGCGTCGTTCTGTTGGTTTTTGTTATCATGCACAAAGACACAGAAAGGGCTGTCTGTGGTTTGCCCACCACAGGTATCGAAACTCGGTTTTTAGTAGTACCAGTCCATGTGGGGCGTTTCCCCAGATTCTCACCCTCACTATGGCCGAGTCGCTTGTTTCCAATTTCTTTCAAAAGTACCCCGCATCATCTTTTAGATTTCTACATATGTCTCTGTAGTAAGTTTTGTTTTGCAATAATTTTGCACCGTACAAAACAAAAGATTTGCATACCTTAAAAGTTATATAAATATATATATATATGTTTAACTTTTATTTCTCTGAAAATAAATATTATTGCAGGTGTGAAGTATATTCATTAGAAGTAAGCATTGCATCCTGTGAGGGTGAACGTGTTTACTCTAAAGCCAATATTTATTTACAATGAAAAACAACCACGATAAAGGAGCCGGTCAATAGAAGTGAACTGAGTAAAGCTGTTTTGAAACACAATACTTACTTATCAATTTTAATATAAATTATTTATTTTCTGCTTTGTTGTCGGCAGTTGTGATTTTATTTCCATTCTAAATGTTTTATGTACTTAGTTTCTAATCCTAACTACTTCAATGTTTTTCCATTCTAAATGTTTTATGTACTTAGTTTCTAGTTCTAACCACTTCAATGCTTTTTCATTCTAAATGTTTTATGTACTTAGTTTCTAGTCCTAACTACTTCAATGTTTTCCATTCTAAATGTTTTATGTACTTAGTTTCTAGTCCTAACCACTTTAATGTTTTTCGCTTTGACGTTATAAATTGCTTTTCCCTTGAGGGATTTAGGGTGGTGAATACAAGTTTCATAAATGCTGTTTTCAGAGCGTTCAAAGCAAATTAACGCCCAACTTTATATATGGTTTTACGTGGTCATTAGTGCTGGCTCATTGAAACTTAAAAAAGCACTGTTTTTTTCACCTACTCTATTCTGACGTCTTTCTCCTTTTAAATCTACTAATTTTCTTCTGTACTCTAATTAAGAAACGTTTTTGCATGTTATGGTAATGTTCGTAAAAAAAAAATACATTTTCGTTATAGTACTCTAACGAATTTTAAGAGCGTTTTGAAAGTTTTTCACGCGGTGAATGATTGCGCTGTTATCTAATGGTGAGTTTCGAGTTGAATCAGTTATAGGATATCTAAGTTATTACGACAAAAATCAGGTCTGCACAAATATAAATATGGAACTTGTATTATCTGTACTGTAAAATATATTGCATGTTGTTTACATCAAAACCTGAAATGATATGTAGCGCTTTTCTTTCAGATACCAGTTTATCAAACAATATGTACATAAAACTTACAACGTCTTATCAGCTACTCTGTTTATCGAGCTATATAAAAAACATATGATGCCTCATAAGATATTCTATCTAGCTAAATAAAAACAACAACATATGATGCCTCATAAGATATTCTATCCAGCTAACTAAAAACAACAACATATGACGCCTCATAAGATATTCTATCTAGCTAAATAAAAACAACAACATATGACGCATCATAAGATATTCTATCTAGCTAAATAAGAACAACAACATATGACGCCTCATAAGATATTCTATTTATCCAGTGTTGTAAAAATATACAGCACTTTATCAGCTACTCCATTTAGCAAGATATTTAAAGACGTATGAAGTTTATAAGATAACGTGAAGAGAGCGTCCTCGGTTGGTTGTTGGTTGGAATTAAGCACAAAACTACACAAAGGACTATCTCTAATCTGCCCACATGGGTATCGAATCCTCGTTTCTAGTGGTATAAGTCCGCAGACATAATACTATGCCACTGGGGTCCAACCCACAGGGGCAGCTATAAGCTTACGGACTTATATATCGTTGAAGAGTGGGATTTTATACTGGACAAAGTAATTAGTCCACTGTGGATTTATTCTAACCGAACCAATACCTAGTGGGAAAATTTTGAAAGGGTAACTGTAAAAATTGTTATATATATATATAAACACTGATCTTTTGAAAGGCCTTAATGTCAGTTTCCAAAATGAAATTGAATTCGATTCGTGGTTCGTAACTTTACCTAAGGCACCGTTTGGAAAGGACGCATTGAATAAACGTCACCTAGCTGGAAGGTATATGTGTTCTGAACTTCGCTAGAAGGTTTATGTGTTCCGAACCTAGCTAAAAGGTATATGTGTTGTGAACCTAGCGAAGCCACGTGTAAAGTTCTACCCGTCAGCTGTTTACTCAAAGCCCAAATTAACTGATATCCGTGGCGCCTGCGAACTGCTTGTTTCTTAGACCAACATGTTTACTTTTATCGAACTCATGGTGTCTGTAAGGAATTTGTTTAAAAAACGATCATTAACTATATCCAAAGAAGATTGAAATAAATAATTTAATCACACCCATGGGCGTTTGTGTGTGTTATAATACACGTCGATACCGCAAAAGTTGCACGAAAAATTCGACAAATATTTTTGTTTGTTTGTTTGGGAATTTCGCACAAAGCTACTCGAGGGCTATCTGTGCTAGCCGTCCCTAATTTAGCAGTGTAAGACTGGAGGGAAGGCAGCTAGTCATCACCACCCACCGCCAACTCTTGGGCTACTCTTTTACCAACGAATAGTGGAATTGATCGTCACATTATACACCTCCACGGATGGGAGGGCGAGCATGTTTAGCGCGACGCGGGCGCGAACCTGCGACCCTCGGATTACGAGTCACACGCCTGACGCGCTTGGCCATGCCAGGCCTCGACAAATAAGCCAAGCTTTACTCTGAAAGTCCGTAAGGCTTAACTCTACTGAGCAAAGATTTTAATTACATCGTTCCACAGAATTGAACGAACAAGGACACGAATTGTTCCAAACATGCTAGTCTGAGGACTGTTTACTCTTGCCAGTGACTTAGCAATAAGTTTGAGGGTTTATACCATTAAAAATTAGGTTTCTATACCTTCGTTGGTCAGAGTTCGGGTAGCCAATTATGTGGCTTTGCACATAACAACAAAAAGTAAGGTTTACTTGCAATGTGTATAGTTAGCAGTTAATGAAATAGTTGGTCGTATTTGAGTGCGTTTGTTTTTCTTATAGCAAAACTATGTCGGGCCATCTGCTATGTCCACCAATCGGGCCATCTGCCACCAAGAGGAATCGAATTCCTAATATTAACATTGTAAATCCTGAGACTTACCACTGTCGCAGCGAGCGACAAATAGTCGAGTTTTACAGGAATATTTTTCATATTCATATCACATGCCGATGACGTCATGTTACAATCCTTTTGTTAATATTGGCATCCATTTTGTTAAAATATTTGTGATTCTGTTACTATCGTATATCCTTTTATTTAATGAATCCTATCTTTTAGTCATGAGAAACCACGTGATAGTAATTCTTGACAGTACATTTGTTTGTTTAGTTTGTTTTTGAATTTTGCGCAAAGCTGCACGGGGGCTATCTGCGCTAGCCGTCCCTAATTTAGCAGCGAAAGACAAGACGGAAGGCAGCTAATCATCACCACCCACCAACAACTCTTGGGTGTTTGTATTTTTCTTATAGCAAAACCACATCGGGCTATCTGCTGAGCCCATCGAGGGGAATCGAACCCCTGATTTTAGCATTGTATATTTGTAGACTTACCGCTGTACTAGCGGGAGGCCCAACAACTGTTTTACCAACGAATAGTGGGATTGTCCTTCATATTATAACGCCGCCAAGTCTGAAAGGGCGAATATGATTGGTGGCGTGGATTAATTAGGTGGGTCTGGCATGGCCTAGCGCGTTAAGGCGTTCGCTTCGTAATCTGAGGGTCGCGGGTTCGAGCCCGAGTCGCCCCAAACATGCTCGCCCTACCAGCCGTGGGGGCGTTATAATGTGACGGTGAATCCCACTTTTCGTTGGTAAAAGAGTAGCCCAAGAGTTGGCGGTGGGTGGTGATGACTAGCTGCCTTCCCTCTAGTCTTACACTGCTAAATTAGGGACGGCTAGCACAGATAGCCCTCGAGTAGCTTTGTGCGAAATTTTAAAACAAACAAACAAAATTAATTAGGTCGTGCACTATTTTTTGAGAATTATAGGTGGTGCACTATTTCTTGACAATTGCATAATGTTGGTTTAAATTCTTTCGGAATTCTAATCACACTAGTACAAAACTTGTGAACCAAAATTTTAGAATGCTCTTACAAAAACAGCACGATATTTTTAATTTATAAATGTTGAAATTAAAAAGTAGGTAGAACATGTTCTGTGTCGAAGTTTGACCCCACCACACGCAGATTGCGTGATAAGCATACACCATATGAGTTAAGAATTTCGATATAATCAGAGGACGTGAAAATTAATACACATTGATGGGTACTAATTAGTAGTAAATTGAAGTGATATTTAAGAAGCGGTATATTCGTGTTAGGGTTGTACTTGTAGTGTGTTATTAATGAGACACCTGAAATGAATTCCCGACGTTAAATGACCAGGAAGATTGTAAACCATTCTGTGTATATGGATGAATAATTTCGTGTCAAGCTAGCATGATCGATTAGTGTTATTACGGAAACATAATAACGAAATTTCATGTATTTATGACATTTAGCAAAAAATATATGTACATAAATTTTAAAATTGCTACAATTGTGGAGCAACCACATGTTTATTAAATACTTTTCTCTGTGGTTTGTTCGGCTTGTTTTAAATTTCGCGCAAAGCTACACAAGGGCTATCTGCGCTAGCCGTCCCTAATTTTGCAGTGGAAGACAACTCTTGAGCTACTCTTTTACTAACGAATAGTGGGATTAACCGTCATTTTATAACGCCCCGACGGCTGAAAGGACAAGCATGTTTTGTGTGACGGGGATTCGAACCCGGGATCGTCAGATTACAATTCTAGTACCTTAAGCACCTGGCCATGCCGGGTCCTCTCCTCTGTGAGAAGGCGGTAAACATTAGTACTCATGACTCTAAAAACTAGGGTTCAATTTCATGTGATAAACAGAGCAAATAGTCTAATATTTATATTCTCAAGACGGCTGGTGCGGACACTAAAACTTTAATTAAAATAAAAACAGAACAAAGTTTCGCATGTCTTATGGATTAAAGTATAAGCGGGTAAGAGACTGTAGGGTGCATTGTTGTTAGATGTCAGGATATTAATTAGTATCGGTATAAAGGTGTTCCTTTATATTGGTTTAATTTTGGTTTTAGTTGCTGTACAAGTAGGACTTCTTTGATTTTACGTTTGTTTATGTTTGTTTCTTTATTTAGTATTTGAGTGTTTTCTATGATTATGTTGTGTTTATTTGATTTGCAGTGTTCATAAACGTGTGAAGGTGTTTTTGTTTTCTTTGAATCTGGTTTCTATTTTTCTGCTTGTTTCTCCGATATAGAAGTCGTAGTACTCGTTACATTATATTTTATAAATAATGTTGGTGTTATATGTATTACTGTAGTTTTTACATAGTATGAACTTTAGTTTTGTACCTGGTTTTTGAATCAGTTTGGTGTTTAATGGAATGTTGTGTTTTGTTATAAGTTTTTTTTTCCAAATGTTGGTTATATTTTGCCGATGTCAGGAACATGTGGTATACAGCAGTGTAAGGTTTTGTAGTTTGTTATATCTTGTGATTTATTGTTGTTTGTTTGTTGTTTGTCTAGGTGTGTGTGTATAATTTTTTCCACAGTTTTTTGAGGAAATTTGTTGATGTTGATGAAGTGTTGTTTTATTTTGTTGGTTTCATCATTAATTTTATCAGGTGAACATAGTTTTGTGGTTGTGTTTATTTGGTTTCTTAATATGTTCTTTTGTTTTGTTTCATGTGCTGAGTCCCAGGGAATGTATAATCTAGTGTGGGTGATTTTTCTGTAGATTTCTGTTTTAGATTGTGTATCAGTTCTAGTGATCTTGTCCAATATTTTGCTTCACTCTGAAACAAACAGACAAACTACTTGTTAATTAAATAAAACTGAGACCAATTTTCTGTAAATAGAAATATTATTTACTCTTTGTCAGGAAGGGTGGGTGGGTAGTGAGAGGTAAAATCAAGAAGTTATATTTTTAGATGTCCCCCTTTGGGAGAATGACAAGTCTACGGATTTACAACGCTAAAATCAGGTGTTCAATTCTCCTCGGTGGACAAAGGAGACAACACCATCTGGCTTTGCTGTAATAAAGCACACACACAATTTTTTTAAAAAAGAAAAATAATACATTCAAGAATAATCATATTAAAAATCACATATTAAAAGGTGAATACAATTTTTCTTTAATAATTTTTATTTCTCACATTTTGTTTTATTCGAAATGCTCCCTGACTACAAAAAACAAAACAGGCTAAGTACTTTCAACAAGAGGCTGATGATGAATAATAATTAGGGATAATTCTTTAAAAATCGGTTGTTTTTGAAAAGTTCGCCGTGTTTGAAATATCCAGGAAAGAAAGCTAAGAGAATAATTAATATTGATAATAAATTATAGAATTTATTTAGTAAAATAATTTGTAATATTAAAAGTTGGTTGTGCTAATAATCGCTAACTCCACCGCATTTCGCTTGTGCTAAAGTATATTTTGAGTGCCGAAAACAGTGAATTAATTACGAAACGAAGTCGAAACGAATTTGAACACCTGGCTCAGTTTTTGGATGTTTGAAGTGACAGGTTTTCAGTACTCGCCAAACGGTTATATTCAGAAACTATAAGCTTCTCATACGTTTTTGAATTTACTTGTAAAAAAAAAAAGGAGATAGAAGATGGCTGGTAAATAAATATTCTTTCGCTCAGTTCCCGATGTTTTCAAGAAATTCAAGGAGCTATAAAATATCAAGTCACGTATGAAAGATATTCACGTGAGTGGCCCTTAGTCATTGAACAGCTGTTGTAATGATGTTACTTAAATAGGTTGATTTCAACGTTAAAATGTATGCTTTTTAAAGTACTCGAATATTGGGTATAAATATGAAACATGTTTCACTTATATTGTAGAAACATATGTTTGAACATATCTTTAAGATTTTAGGTAGTTTAATGAAAGTAGATCCGTAGTTAATTATTGTTCTAATTACTTTAAAGTATAAGTAAGTCCAAGTGTGATCTATAGCGTAATAAATAAATTTATTATTCACAAAATTATTCAAATCCTAAATTAAATGAAAGTTCAGTTCAACCGACACTTTCATCAACATGTGTTAGTGGGTTATACTGGGTTAGTGGGTTATACTAGTTTTGTGTTAGTGGGTTATACTAGTTTTGAAGAATTTCACTCTTATGTGTTAGTGGGTTATACTAGTTTTGAAGAATTTCACTCTTATGTGTTAGTGGGTTATACTAGTTTTGAAGAATTTCACTCTTATGTGTCAGTGGGTTATACTAGTTTTGAAGAATCCCACTCTTATGTGTCAGTGGGTTATACTAGTTTTGAAGAATCCCACTCTTATGTGTCAGTGGGTTATACTAGTTTTGAAGAATCCCACTCTTATGTGTCAGTGGGTTATACTAGTTTTGAAGAATCCCACTCTTATGTGTTAGTGGGTTATACCAGTTTTGAAGAATCCCACTCTTATGTGTTAGTGGGTTATACCAGTTTTGAAGAATCCCACTCTTATGTGTTACCAGTTTGGCCCGACATGGCCAGGTGGTTAAGGAACTCGACTCGTAATCCGAGGGTCCCGAGTTCGAATCTCTGTTACACCAAACATGGTCCTCCTTTCAGCCGTGTGGGCGTTATAATGCGACTGTCAATCCCACCGTTCGTTGTTAAAAGAGAAGCCCAAGAGTTGGCGGTCGGTAGTGATGACTAGCTGTCTTCTCTCTAGTCTTACACTGCTAAATTAGGGACGACTAGCGCAGATAGTCATCATGTAGCTTTGCGCGAAATTAAAAAGAAAACAAATATTAAATTTCCCAATAAATGGTTTCGCTGAGTGTTTTTCTGTTCTTTTCATTTCTACGACTGAAACTAAACTTGAAAACAGTAAAGTGTAACATGTAATGTACAGTGTTTAAATCCATATTTTGTTTACGAATGAGTTTTGACTTCATTGAGTATATTATTTTCTGATTTTCTGTTTAAAAGATTACGACAACTTTTCACGCTTTGATTGTACGTCGAAAATTACCTTTACGATGTCACCGATTTTACGCATAATAAAAATGAAAATCAAAACCCATTTACGTCTACAGCAAAGAAGATACGAACTGGTAGAAATGTCTTACTAATGACGAAGCGAATTGCTAATCAACTGGTGTTTAAGGAAAGGGAAGATTTCTGGTCATCCAAGTCGGATTTTGTTTTTTAGGAAATTCTTGTCATCATTATCATCAACCAGAAATCATGATTTCTAGGAAGACATGATTAGGGTCCAAAATTTGATTATCACGAGCACCGCTTGATTATATACAATCCCCAAGTTAAAAAAAAGAACAAATCTTATAATAAGATGTGACGGCTGAAGTGAAGCTATCGCACACACATTGATGAGTTGCTAGTTTATTGGAGTTGCCTAATATTGTTAATAAACTTATATGTTTTTATAAGTTTAAAGCACGTTTAATTAAGCCGCTCTAAACCAAGTGTTATAAAGATATGAAATATTTCTTATTATATGAACGTGGTACCATGGATTCATCGAAATGTAAGCTGATACACGTTATTTTACCTGCCAACCTGCTATCGTATGAAAATGGCCCCCTACGATTTAAATGTTACTAAACGTAAAGTACAGAGTTATAGAATATTCTGTTTATACACACAGAGACACCTGAAAGTATCTCCCCAGATAAGCTGTTTGTTATCCACTTGTTTGTGTGTTTGTTTGTTTTCGGATTTCGCGCAAAGGTACACGAGGGCTATATGCGTTAGCCATCCCTAATCTAGCAGTATAAGACTAGAGGGAAGGCAACTAGTCATCATCACCCACCGCCAACTCTTAAATTAATCTTTTACCAACGAACAAGGCCCGGCATGGCCAGGAGGTTAGGGTGCTCAAATCGTAATCCGAAGGATTGGTTTGGATTGGCATGGCCAAGCGTGTTAAGGCGTGCGACTCGTAATCCGAGGGTAGCGGATTCGAATCCTCGTCACACCAAACATGCTCACACTCTTAGCCATGACGGCGTTATAATGTGACGGCCAATCCCACTATTCGTTGGTAAAAGAGTAGCCCAAGAGTTGGCGGTGGGTGGTGATGACTAGCTTCCTTCCCTCTAGCCTTACACTGCTAAATTAGGAACGGCTAGCGCAGATAGCCATCGAGTAGCTTTGCGCGAAATTCAAACAACAAAGCAAAGACAGTTTGAAATTTATCGCTACTGAGCACATGTCTTGGGGACGAGAAATCAAATGGGTATGAAATTGTAGACGGTGTTGTAGTTAGATGTTATTAATTAGTATAGGTATAAAAAGGTGTTCCTTTATATTAGTTTCATTTTGGTTTAAGTTTTTCTATAAGTAAGGCTTCTTTGATTTTGCGTTTGTTTGTCTTTCTTTCTTTACGTTGTATGTTGGTGTTTTTTATGGTTATGTTGTATTTATTTGATTTGCAGTGTTCAAAAAACGTGGGAAGGTGTTTTTGTGTGTGTTAATTGAATCTGGTTTCAAAATGCCGGCTTGTTTCTCCGACATAGAATTCTGGCAGTTGTCAAATTGAGTTTTATAAATATTATTGGAGATGCTTGCCAGTATAATTTCTACATAGTATGGATTCTAGTTTGTACCCGGTTTTTGAATGAATTTTGTGTTTATTGGAATGTTATATTTTGTTGTAACTATCCTGATTGCTGCGACCCCTATATTCCAGTACTTTCTCACACTCTCGACCCCAAGATATATGCCAAGTAACAGTCAGTTTCAAACTGTTTTTGTTAATCCGAAGATTATTTAGAATGTCGAAATGGTTTTCTTGTACTTTATTTTATTTAAAGTTTTAAATACCAACACCAGGGCTGTCTCTGCAGTACACTTTTATTCCAAGTGCCGTGATTATAAAGAACATGTGTATTCAGTACAACCAAAAATAACTTTGTGTTCAATGACCAAAACTATACACAATTAAATGGCTCAAGTGTGGCCAATCCCGTGTTACCAATTCCAGTCAACGTTTTCATGGCACATATTGAATGTCAAGCGATCAACTTAGCCTCACATCCCTCACTACACTAGTACAGGTATGTTGATGATACAATTGCTGGATACTGCTGCATACCATATATTCCCGACATCAGCAGAGAAATAACCAACGTTTGGCAAAAACTAAAAACAAAATATGACATTCCAGTTAATACCAAATTTATTCAAAAACCAGATGCAAAACTAAAGTCCATGTTATAAAAACTACACTGACAAACACCACACCAACATTATTTTTAAAATACAATGTGTTAACTGCCACGACTTCTATATTGGAGAAACAAACAGGAAAATGGAAGTTATATTGAAATAATACACACACGAACACCTTTGCACGTTTTTGAACACTGCAAATTAAATAAACCCAACATAACCATAGAAAACACCAACATAGTAAATAAGAAAATAAATACAAACTCAAACCCTATTTATATAAGAACTCACACCACAATTAAACCGATATAAAGAAAAACCTTTAAACCTATCCTAATTAATAACTTAACATATAACTACAACGCCCTCTACAATTTCATACCTGTTCATACTTTAATCCCTAAGACACGCACTCAGCAATGGTCAGTTGCACACACTCTTTGTTAACCTGAAGGTGATCTAAGAAGGTCGAAGCTTTAGTTTAATAGTTTAATTAAAGTTTTAATGTTGGTACCAGCCGTCTTTAAGATACATCGTTGTTGGGATAAATCAAGATAAGAGCCAGCCACCGAACACTGCCGCTACGTTACAACCGAACAAACTGTTATGAGTACGAGTTTCTAAGTGATGAAATTGAGTGTTTCTGTCGATTCTATTCTTTACACAAAGAAATGTAAGCAATATACACTGCTGGCCGAAATCTTAAGGCCAATGAACATAAAGAAAAAATATGCATTTTGCGTTGTTAGGCTCAACCACTTATTTGAGTAGAGCTTCGAGAGATGAAAATAAGAAAAGGGAAAATAAAAATAAAAAACTTTGTTAGCATTTAATAGGGAAAATGTGAACACTATGAAATTAGCCTAAATACTAGCTGGTCAAAAGTATAAGAGCATACTAAAACGAAGAGTTAATCGGTAAATATCGGTGATATGCGTTGATTAGCTGCCTTAGCCGGAGAGAAGAAGGTGATATGCGTTGTTTAGCTGCCTTAGCCGGAGAGAAGAAGGTGATATGCGTTGTTTAGCTGCCTTAGCCGGAGAGAAGAAGGTGATATGCGTTGTTTAGCTGCCTTAGCCGGAGAGAAGAAGGTGATATGCGTTGTTTAGCTGCTTAGCCGAAGAGAAGAAGATATGAAGGATTAGCTGCCTTAGCCGGAGAGAAGAAGGTGATATGCGTTGATTAGCTGCCTTAGCCGGAAAGAAGAAGGTGATATGCGTTGATTAGCTGCCTTAGCCGGAAAGAAGAAGGTGATATGCGTTGATTAGCTGCCTTAGCCGGAGAGAAGAAGGTGATATGCGTTGATTAGCTGCCTTAGCCGGAGAGAAGAAGGTGATATGCGTTGATTAGCTGCATTAGCCGAAGAGAAGAAGGTAATATGTGTTGATTAGGTGCATTCCCTGTAGTTTATAATACCTCGAGCGATTTGTGTTGCATAGTTTACTATTAATTAGTCAACTTGGTAAGATTGTGTATTGGGAAAAAGAAATCGCTACCATTTTGGACAGTGGTTCCCAGCCAGGAGTGCGAGATAACATTTGTTTTGGCTACCTTCACCTTTATTCTTAAATAAATAATTACTGTGAGGGGTGCGAGAACATATTAATATTTTTTAGGGGTGCGGGGCATAAAAACGGTTGGGAACCACTGATATAGAAGAAAAGTTTAGTGTCACAGAGAAAAACAAATGTTTTTAGGCTCCGAATAAATACGTGCGTGACGTAGAAAAACAAGTAAAACGCCCACTGTCAACACCATGACGTACACATTACATTCCACGTCCGTTACACCATGTACATAGTTTTGTGTTTCGTTCATCAGAAAAAAAAGTGTTAGAGAAACTAAATGATTATTTTGTAATAGTTTTTGTAGGGAACTAGTTAAGAAAGAAGACAATAGTTTTTGTTGGGAACTAGTTAGGGAAGAAGACAATAGTTTTTGTAGGGAACTAGTTAGGGAAGAAGACAATAGTTTTTGTAGGGAACTAGTTAGGGAAGAAGACAATAGTTTTTGTAGAGAACTAGTTAGGGAAGAAGACAATAGTTTTTGTAGGGAACTAGTTAGGGAAGAAGACAATAGTTTTTGTAGGGAACTAGTTAGGGAAGAAGACGATAGTTTTTGTAGGGAACTAGTTAGGTAAGAAGACGATAGTTTTTGCAGGGAACTAGTTAGGTAAGAAGACAATAGTTTTTGCAGGGAACTAGTTAGGTAAGAAGACAATAGTTTTTGCAGGGAACTAGTTAGGTAAGCAGACAATAGTTTTGCAGGAACTAGTTAGGTAAGCAGAATAGTTTTTTGTAGGAACTAGTTAGGTAAGCAGACAATAGTTTTGTAGGGAACTAGTTAGGTAAGCAGACAATAGTTTTTGTAGGGAACTAGTTAGGTAAGCAGACAATAGTGTTTGTAGGGAACTAGTTAGGTAAGCAGACAATAGTGTTTGTAGGGAACTAGTTAGGTAAGCAGACAATAGTTTTTGTAGGGAACTAGTTAAGAAAGAAGACAATAGTTTATTCCTGTTGATATCTGTGTTACAAGCATCTTTACAAAGAGTTCAACTTTTCATTGCTATTGTTATGGCGGTTATCATTTACTGATGCTTGTGTCAGAACTGACGTTAATCCGCCGTGGCATGGCCAGGTGGTTAAGTCGCTCGACACCTAATCTGAGGATCCCGGGTACGAAGCCCTGTTGCACCAACTATGTTTGTCCTATCAGCCGTGAGGGCGTTATTATGTTATAAGAAATTAAACGCCCATTCAGATAAAATGAAAAATATGGCTAAATTATTTTAAGATTTTAAACGGTTAGAATGAAAACCAACGAGTGACATTTAAAGAAACGTTCGAATTAAAAAAAACGTTGTCTTTCTGCAAAAGAAAACAATAACAAATTTATATGGAACTTAAGAAAAACCATTTCTCAAAAATGATAATTGACTACTGCCATCTAGTGAAGAGAAATGTATTTATATCTGTAAGTGGTATTTTAACCGTAACAAACTGTTAAGTTCCTAACCACCGTGAGCCAGGATATAAGTTAAAAGATATTGAACGATCGCTTGAACGCAAGTTAATATTTTTTTTCTGCAAAGAGTGTGGGGTTTATTAATCTAAACATTTCGTTCTTTGAATGTTTCTTTGCCACTAGAGAGAGATATTTCTATGATGAAACGTTTATTGATGTGTAAAGTTCCAAGAACGCTTAAATCTATCACCAGGGGTTTGGTCTGAGTGTAAAACGATAAGAGTTCTGAACTAGTATATTTCCACTCTACTATGTTTTTATACATAAAACTTGTAGAACGCTATTGATATGAATGATTTAAACATCTAGAAATGGATTGTCCCATAAAGGAACAATTATTTTCTGTTTCTAGTATCGCATGAGTAATGCTCCATTTATTTATGAAAGATTAGTTCCACTCGTTAAATAAACTTAAATGTTTCTTACCTTATGTGGGCCTTTTTTTTCTTTAATAACAAATTTACATTGTATAAACTTCTATGTCTACCTCGGAGAATCGAACTCCCAGATTTTAAGTGGGTAGACTTAACGCTGTCTTATTGGTGACACTGAGACAGTAGAACTAGATAAATTAAGTTTGAAGTGTTTGTTGGTTTGTTTTGAATTTCGCGCAAAGCTGCTCGAGGGCTATCTGCGCTAGCCGTCCCTAATTTACCAGTGTAAGAGGAAAGGCAGCTAGTCATCACCACCCACCGCCAACTTTTGGGCTCCTCTTTTACCATCGAGTAGTAGGATTGACGGTCACATTATAATACCCCCATGGCTGAAAGGGCGAGTATGTTTGGTATAACGGAGACCTACTTATTGTCTTGTCGAGAAGTTATTTTATATTTTTCTGACAGCTTCATCGTATCGTACGTCATTCATTTACACATCTTCTGTGAGACATTTCTGGTTTTAAGTAATGTACTACAGTTATTCGTGTTTTATGGTTTTATCATTATTAATATGTATATTACGAAATATTTGAACCAAGCAAGTACAGCGGTAAGCCTACGGATTTACAACGCTAAAATCACGGGTTCGATTCCGTTCGGTGGGTTCAACAGATAACCCGACGTGGTTTCGTTATAAGAAAACACGCACACTCGAAATATGCTTTGACAAAAGTTGCTTTTTTAAAGAATCCTGATTTGATTACGTTTTGAAAATGCGTGTGGTTATAGGACTGCAGTAGTCCTAATACAACCTTTCTGTCTTCACACAACTACATACCATTCCAGGTTTTAATTTTATAAGACTTCCCTAAAAGTGAAAATGTTGTTCATTATCTACTTAAAATCTAATTAACTAGATTGCTTAATAGAAGTCACGTGTCTGGACAGCCACCAACCGTGAAATAATTCAGTGGTTCGTATTTATTGACATGAATTTTGCACGTAAAGTGTGCTATCTACTCAGACGGGTATATTTGCGTAGGGAGCCATTTTATGCTAATCCAGTGGGTAAGTTAACAGAAAACTATGATATTTATTGTAGAAAACATACCATTGACTTATTACAAGCTACGTAGTGAAATCGAAAAACAAACAAGACAGAGCAACGAGTAAGCTTATGAAAATATATTTATCTTTTGTTTGTTTATTTTAAAGCAAAGCCATATCGGAATATCTGCTGTGTCTAAACCCAGATTTCAACATTATTAGTCTGTAAACTTACCACTGCTATACCCAGGGACTCTCACATTTTTACTTATCAGGATAATCATTTCTTGTTTTATCAGATAAACACTTGGTCTTAACGACATTTTCTGCCATAATCCCAGTAATATTTCCAGAAGTTGGACAGCTACGGAGATTTAGGTTAGTTCTAAATCTGTATCATGTGCCATCGAAGCAAATTATTTATAATAAACAAACACTGTAACATATTAAAGATAATAAGATTATTTGTTTGTTTGTAATTAAGCAGTAAACTACACAATAGGTTACACGCGCACTGGAAAACCTGGATTTTTGCGTTGAAAGTCCGCATACATACCGCTGTTCCAGTAAATGTATTAAAACTTGTATCAACAGTGTCAACAAAATCAACACAAAGGAAATAACAGATCGATCACATACACAGTATTTGTTTTAATTCATGAACCAAGTTCACAATTTAAAATGACCTTAACAACAAAATTACAAGAATAGAGTTAATAAATGCTATTAAAAAGTTACCACCAATAGATATATTAAACATTAAAACAGACTATTCTCACTAAAGTAACTTTTAATAAAGAACAGTGTATATCTTAATTCTTAGTGAGAGATTTTTGCAATTGAATGATTAATTTAAATATACTGTATCAGAAAATTTGACACTGGGGAAGTTCCGAGTTGAATGATTAATTTAAATATACTTTAACAGCAACTTTGAGAGTAGGAAAGTCCCGAATTGAATGATTAATTTAAATATACTGTATCAGAAAATTTGACACTGGGGAAGTTCCGAGTTGAATGATTAATTTAAATATACTTTACAGCAACTTTGAGAGTAGGGAAGTTCCGAGTTGAATGATTAATTTAAATATACTTTACAGCAACTTTGAGAGTAGGGAAGTTCCGAGTTGAATGATTAATTTAAATATACTTTACAGCAACTTTGAGAGTAGGGAAGTTCCGAGTTGAATGATTAATTTAAATATACTTTACAGCAACTTTGAGAGTAGGGAAGTTCCGAGTTGAATGATTAATTTAAATATACTTTACAGCAACTTTGAGAGTAGGGAAGTCCCGAACTGAATGATTAATTTAAATATACTTTACAGCAACTTTAAGTAGGGAAGTAAATGTTTAATTTAAATATACTTTAAGCAACTTTGAAATCGATGAATGATTAATTTAAATATACCAGCAACAGTAACTTTGACATTTAAGAGTAACTTTTAAGTTCCAAATTGAATTATTAATTTAAATATACTTAACACAACTTTTTACAGTAGTAAAGTCTCGAATTGAGTGATTAATTTAAATATACTTAACAGCAACTTTAAGAGTAGGTAAGTCACGAATTGAATGTTAATTTAAATATATTTTAACACAACTTTTACAGCAGGGAAGTCCCAAATTGAATGTTAATTTAAATATACTTTAACAGCAATTTTGAGAGTAGGAAAGTCCCGAATTGAATGATTAATTTAAGTATACTGTATCAGAAAATTTGACACTGGGGAAGTTCCTAGTGGAATGATTAATTTAAATATACTTTAACAGCAACTTTGACAGTAAGGAAGTCCCGAATTGAATGATTATTTAAATATAGTTAAACAGTAACTATTACAGAAGGGTAGTTCCGAATTGAATGATTAATTTAAATATACATTAACAGCAACTTTGACAATAGAGAAGTTCCAAATTGAATGATTAATTTCAAATATACTGTAATAGAAACATTGACAGTGGGGAAGATCAGAATTGAATGATTAATTTAAATATATTTTAACAGCAACTTTTACAGTAGGGAAGTCTCGAATTGAATGATTCATTTAAATATAATGTAACAGCAACTTTTACAGTTTTTTTAACTTATCGTTATCTAATACATTATTATAGTCACCCTTGTGTAAAGATGAGAAACTCATCGTTATCTAATACATTACTATAGTCACCCTTGTGTAGAGATGAGAAACACATCGTTATCTTGTACATTATTATAGTCACCCTAGTGTAGAGATGAGAAACTCATCGTTATCTTGTACATTATTATAGTCACCCTAGTGTAGAGATGAGAAACTCATCGTTATCTTGTACATTATTATAGTCACCCTGGTGTAGAGATGACAAACTCATCGTTATCTTGTACATTATTATAGTCACCCTGGTGTAGAGATGAGAAACTCATCGTTATCTAGTACATTATTATAGTCACCCTGGTGTAGATCTGAGAAACACATCGTTATCTAGTACATTATTATAGTCACCCTGGTTTAGAGAGACAAAAACTCATCGTTATCTAATACATTATTATAGTCACCCTGGTGTAGAGATGAGAAACTCATCGTTATCTAATACATTATTATAGTCACCCTGGTGTAGAGATGAAAAACTCATCGTTATCTAATACATTATTATAGTCACCCTGGTGTAGAGATGAGAAACACATCGTTATCTAATACATTATTATAGTCACCCTGGTGTAGAGATGAGAAAAAACTCATCGTTATCTAATATATTATTATAGTCACCTTTGTGTAGAGATGAGAAAACTCATCGTTATCTAATACATTATTATAGTCACCCTGGTGTAGAGATGAAACTCATCGTTATCTAATATATTATTATAGTCACCCTGGTGTAGAGATGAGAAACACATCGTTATCTAATATATTATTATAGTCACCCTGGTGTAGAGATAAGAAACGCATCGTTATCTAACATATTATTATAGTCGTCGTGGTTTAGAGATGAGAAAATCATCGTTATCTAATACATTATTATAGTCACCCTGGTGTAGAGATGAGAAACTTATCGTTATCTAATATATTATTATAGTCACCTTTGTGTAGAGAGTAAAAACTTATCGTTATCTAATATAATATTATAGTCACCTTTGTGTAGAGAGAAAAAAACTCATCCTTATCTAATATATTATTATAGTCACCTTTTTGTAGAGAGAAAAAACTTATCGTTATCTAATACATTATTATAGCACCCTGGTGTAGAGATGAGAAACACATCGTTATCTAATATATTATTATAGTCACCATTGTGTAGAGAGAAAAAACTCATCGTTATCTAATACATTATTATAGTCACCTTGGTGTAGAGATGAGAAAACACATCGTTATCTAATATATTATTATAGTCACCATGGTGTAGAGATGAAAACTCATCGTTATCTAATACATTATTATAGCACCCTGGTGTAGAGAGAAAAAACTCATCGTTATCTAATACATTATTATAGCACCCTGGTGTAGAGATGAGAAACACATCGTTATCTAATATATTATTATAGTCACCTTTGTGTAGAGAGAAAAACTCATCGTTATCTAATACATTATTATAGTCACCTTTGTGCAGAGAGAAAAAACTCATCATTATCTAATAAATCATTATAGTCACCTTTGTGCAGAGAGAAAAAACTCATCATTATCTAATACATCATTATATTCACCTTTGTGCAGAGAGAAAAAACTCATCATTATCTAATACATCATTATAGTCACCTTTGTGCAGAGAGAAAAAACTCATCATTATCTAATAAATCATTACAGTCACCATTGTGTAGAGAGAAAAAACTCATCGTTATCTAATACATTATTATACTCACCCTGGTGTAGATATGAGAAACACTTCGTTATCTAATATATTATTATAGTCACCATTGTGTAGAGAGAAAAAACTCATCGTTATCTAATACATTATTATAGTCACCCTGGTGTAGAGATGATAAACACATCGTTATCTAATACATTATTATAGTCACCTTTGTGTAGAGAGAAAAACTTCATCGTTATCTAATATAATATTATAGTCACCTATGTGTAGAGAGAAAAAAACTCATCGTTATCTAATACATTATTATAGTCACCCTGGTGTAGAGATGATAAACACATCGTTATCTAATACATTATTATAGTAACTTTTGTGTAGAGAGAAAAACTTTATCGTTATCTAATATATTATTATAGTCACCTTTGTGTCGAGAGAAAAAACTCATCGTTATCTAATACATCATTATAGTCACTTTTGTGTAGAGAGAAAAAACTTATCGTTATCTAATACATCATTATAGTCACTTTTGTGTAGAAAGAAAAAACTCATCGTTATCTAATACATCATTATATTCACCTTTGTGCAGAGAGAAAAAACTCATCATTATCTAATACATCATTATAGTCACCTTTGTGCAGAGAGAAAAAACTCATCATTATCTAATAAATCATTACAGTCACCATTGTGTAGAGAGAAAAAACTCATCGTTATCTAATACATTATTATACTCACCCTGGTGTAGATATGAGAAACACTTCGTTATCTAATATATTATTATAGTCACCATTGTGTAGAGAGAAAAAACTCATCGTTATCTAATACATTATTATAGTCACCTTTGTGTAGAGAGAAAAACTTCATCGTTATCTAATATATTATTATAGTCACCTATGTGTAGAGAGAAAAAACTCATCGTTATCTAATACATTATTATAGTCACCCTGGTGTAGAGATGATAAACACATCGTTATCTAATACATTATTATAGTAACTTTTGTGTAGAGAGAAAAACTTTATCGTTATCTAATATATTATTATAGTCACCTTTGTGTCGAGAGAAAAAACTCATCGTTATCTAATACATCATTATAGTCACTTTTGTGTACAGAGAAAAAAACTTATCGTTATCTAATGCATCATTATAGTCACTTTTGTGTAGAAAGAAAAAACTCATCGTTATCTAATACATCATTATAGTCACCCTCGGGTAGAGGTGAGAAACACATCGTTATCTAATATATTATTATAGTCACCTTTTGTATACAGAGAAAAAACTCATCGTTATCTAATACATTATTATAGTCACCTTTTGTATACAAAGAAAAAACTCATCGTTATCTAATACATTATTATAGTCACCATTTGTGTAGAGATGAGAAACTTATCGTTATCTAATATATTATTATAGTCACCCTGGTGTAGAGATGAGAAACTTATCGTTATCTAATATATTATTATAGTCACCCTGGTGTAGAGATGAGAAAGACATCGTTATCTAATATATTATTATAGTCACCTTTTGTATACAGAGAAAAAACTCATCGTTATCTAATACATTATTATAGTCACCTTTTGTATACAAAGAAAAAACTCATCGTTATCTAATACATTATTATAGTCACCATTTGTGTAGAGATGAGAAACTTATCGTTATCTAATATATTATTATAGTCACCCTGGTGTAGAGATGAGAAACTTATCGTTATCTAGTACATTATTATAATCACCCTGGTGTAGAGATGAGAAACACATCGTTATCTAGTACATTATTATAGTCACCCTGGTGTAGAAAGACAAAAACTCATCGTTATCTAATATATTATTATAGTCACCTTTGTGTAGAGAGACAAAAACTCATCGTTATCTAATACATTATTATAGTCACCCTGGTGTAGAGATGAGAAACTTATCGTTATCTAATATATTATTATAGTCACCCTGGTGTAGAGATGACAAACTCATCGTTATCTTGTACATTATTATAGTCACCCTGGTGTAGAGATGAGAAACTCATCGTTATCTAGTACATTATTATAATCACCCTGGTGTAGAGATGAGAAACACATCGTTATCTAGTACATTATTATAGTCACCCTGGTGTAGAAAGACAAAAACTCATCGTTATCTAATATATTATTATAGTCACCTTTGTGTAGAGAGACAAAAACTCATCGTTATCTAATACATTATTATAGTCACCCTGGTGTAGAGATGAGAAACACATCGTTATCTAATATATTATTATAGTCACCCTGGTGTAGAGATGAGAAACACATCGTTATCTAATATATTATTATAGTCACCCTGGTGTAGAGATAAGAAACGCATCGTTATCTAACATATTATTATAGTCGTCGTGGTTTAGAGATGAGAAAATCATAGTTATCTAATACATTATTATAGTCACCCTGGTGTAGAGATGAGAAACTTATCGTTATCTAATATATTATTATAGTCACCTTTGTGTAGAGAGACAAAAACTCATCGTTATCTAATATATTATTATAGTCACCTTTGTGTAGAGAGACAAAAACTCATCGTTATCTAATACATTATTATAGTCACCCTGGTGTAGAGATGATAAACACATCGTTATCTAATACATTATTATAGTAACTTTTGTGTAGAGAGAAAAACTTTATCGTTATCTAATACATCATTATAGTCACCCTCGGGTAGAGATGAGAAACACATCGTTATCTAATATATTATTATAGTCACCATTTGTATACAGAGAAAAAACTCATCGTTATCTAATACATTATTATAGTCACCTTTTGTATACAAAGAAAAAACTCATCGTTATCTAATACATTATTATAGTCACCATTTGTGTAGAGATGAGAAACTTATCGTTATCTAATATATTATTATAGTCACCCTGGTGTAGAGATGAGAAACTTATCGTTATCTAATATATTATTATAGTCACCCTGGTGTAGAGATGAGAAACTCATCGTTATCTAATATATTATTATAGTCACCTTTGTGTAGAGAGAAAAAACTCATCGTTATCTAATACATTATTATAGTCACCTTTGTGTACAAAGAAAAAACTCATCGTTATCTAATACATTATTATAGTCACCATTTGTGTAGAGATGAGAAACTTATCGTTATCTAATATATTATTATAGTCACCCTGGTGTAGAGATGAGAAACTTATCGTTATCTAGTACATTATTATAATCACCCTGGTGTAGAGATGAGAAACATATCGTTATCTAGTACATTATTATAGTCACCCTGGTGTAGAAAGACAAAAACTCATCGTTATCTAATATATTATTATAGTCACCTTTGTGTAGAGAGACAAAAACTCATCGTTATCTAATACATTATTATAGTCACCCTGGTGTAGAGATGAGAAACTTATCGTTATCTAATATATTATTATAGTCACCCTGGTGTAGAGATGACAAACTCATCGTTATCTTGTACATTATTATAGTCACCCTGGTGTAGAGATGAGAAACTCATCGTTATCTAGTACATTATTATAGTCACCCTGGTGTAGAGATGAAAACACATCGTTATCTAATACATTATTATAGTCACCCTGGTGTAGAGATGAGAAAAAACTCATCGTTATCTAATATATTATTATAGTCACCTTTGTGTAGAGAGACAAAAACACATCGTTATCTAATATATTATTATAGTCACCTTTGTGTAGAGAGAAAAACTCATCGTTATCTAATACATTATTATAGTCACCTTTGTGCAGAGAGAAAAAACTCATCGTTATCTAATACATTATTATAGTCACCTTTGTGTAGAGAGAAAAACTCATCGTTATCTAATACATTATTATAGTCACCTTTGTGCAGAGAGAAAAAACTCATCATTATCTAATACATCATTATAGTCACCTTTGTGTAGAGAGAAA
Organism: Tachypleus tridentatus; assembly: GCF_004210375.1. NCBI lineage: Eukaryota > Metazoa > Arthropoda > Merostomata > Xiphosura > Limulidae > Tachypleus > Tachypleus tridentatus. Next base: position 3,544,977 of record NC_134826.1, on the reverse strand, counting down.
AACTCATCGTTATCTAATACATTATTATAGTCACCTTTGTGCAGAGAGAAAAAACTCATCGTTATCTAATACATTATTATAGTCACCTTTGTGCAGAGAGAAAAAACTCATCATTATCTAATAAATTATTATAGTCACCATTGTGTAGAGAGAAAAACTCATCGTTATCTAATACATTATTATAGTCACCCTGGTGTAGATATGAGAAACACATCGTTATCTAATATATTATTATAGTCACCATTGTGTAGAGAGAAAAAACTCATCGTTATCTAATACATTATTATAGTCACCCTGGTGTAGAGATGATAAACACATCGTTATCTAATACATTATTATAGTCACCTTTGTGTAGAGAGAAAAACTTCATCGTTATCTAATATATTATTATAGACACCTATGTGTAGAGAGAAAAAACTCATCGTTATCTAATACATTATTATAGTCACCCTGGTGTAGAGATGATAAACACATCGTTATCTAATACATTATTATAGTCACTTTGTGTAGAGAGAAAAACTTTATCGTTATCTAATATATTATTATAGTCACCTTTGTGTCGAGAGAAAAAACTCATCGTTATCTAATACATCATTATAGTCACTTTTGTGTACAGAGAAAAAAACTTATCGTTATCTAATACATCATTATAGTCACCCTTTGTGTAGAGAGAAAAACTCATCGTTATCTAATACATTATTATAGTCACCCTCGGGTAGAGGTGAGAAACTCATCGTTATCTAATACATTATTATAGTCACCTTTTGTATACAAAGAAAAAACTCATCGTTATCTAATACATTATTATAGTCACCATTTGTGTAGAGATGAGAAACTTATCGTTATCTAATATATTATTATAGTCACCCTGGTGTAGAGATGAGAAACTTATCGTTATCTAATATATTATTATAGTCACCCTGGTGTAGAGATGAGAAACTCATCGTTATCTAATATATTATTATAGTCACCTTTGTGTAGAGAGAAAAACTCATCGTTATCTAATACATTATTATAGTCACCTTTTGTAGAGAAAAAAAACTCATCGTTATCTAATACATTATTATAGTCACCCTTTGTGTTAGAGATGAGAAAAACTCATCGTTATCTAATATATTATTATAGTCACCCTGGTGTAGAGATGAGAAACTCATCGTTATCTAATACATTATTATAGTCACCTTGGTGTAGAGATGAGAAACACATCGTTATCTAATACATTATTATAGTCACCCTGGTGTAGAAAGAAAAACTCATCGTTATCTAATATATTATTATAGTCACCTTTGTGTAGAGAGAAAAAACTCATCGTTATCTAATACATTATTATAGTCACCCTGGTGTAGAGATGAGAAACTTATCGTTATCTAATATATTATTATAGTCACCCTGGTGTAGAGATGACAAACTCATCGTTATCTAATACATTATTATAGTCACCCTGGTGTAGAGATGAGAAACTCATCGTTATCTAATACATTATTATAGTCACCCTGGTGTAGAGATGAGAAACACATCGTTATCTAATACATTATTATAGTCACCCTGGTGTAGAGAGAAAAAACTCATCGTTATCTAATATATTATTATAGTCACCTTTGTGTAGAGAGAAAAAACTCATCGTTATCTAATACATTATTATAGTCACCCTGGTGTAGAGATGAGAAACACATCGTTATCTAATATATTATTATAGTCACCCTGGTGTAGAGATGAAAAAACTCATCGTTATCTAATACATTATTATAGTCACCTTTGTGTGTAGAGATGAGAAACTCATCGTTATCTAATACATTATTATAGTCACCCTGGTGTAGAGATGAGAAACTTATCGTTATCTAATATATTATTATAGTCACCTTTGTGTAGAGAGAAAAAAAACTCATCGTTATCTAATATATTATTATAGTCACCTTGGTGTAGAGAGAAAAAACTCATCGTTATCTAATACATTATTATAGTCACCCTGGTGTAGAGATGAGAAACTCATCGTTATCTAATACATTATTATAGTCACCCTTGTGTAGAGAGAAAAACTTATCGTTATCTAATATATTATTATAGTCACCTTTGTAGAGAGAAAAAACTCATCGTTATCTAATACATTATTATAGTCACCCTTGTGTAGAGAGAAAAAACTCATCGTTATCTAATACATTATTATAGTCACCCTGGTGTAGAGATGAGAAACACATCGTTATCTAATATATTATTATAGTCACCATTGTGTAGAGAGAAAAAACTCATCGTTATCTAATACATTATTATAGTCACCTTTGTGTAGAGAGACAAAAACTCATCGTTATATAATATATTATTATACTCACCCTGGTGTAGAGATGAGAAACTTATCGTTATCTAATATATTATTATAGTCACCCTGGTGTAGAGATGAGAAACTTATCGTTATCTAATATATTATTATAGTCACCCTGGTGTAGAGATGAGAAACACATCGTTATCTAATATATTATTATAGTCACCCTGGTGTAGAGATGAGAAACTCATCGTTATCTAATACATTATTATAGTCACCCTGGTGTAGAGATGAGAAACTCATCGTTATCTAATACATTATTATAGTCACCCTGGTGTAGAGATGAGAAACTTCGTTATCTAATATATTATTATAGTCACCTTGGTGTAGAGATGAAAACTCATCGTTATCTAATATATTATTATAGTCACCTTTGTGTAGAGAGAAAAACTCATCGTTATCTAATACATTATTATAGTCACCCTGGTGTAGAGATGAGAAACACATCGTTATCTAATACATTATTAGAGTCACCTTTGTGTAGAGAGAAAAAACTCATCGTTATCTAATACATTATTATAGTCACCTTTGTGTAGAGAGAGAAAAACTCATCGTTATCTAATACATTATTATAGTCACCCTGGTGTAGAGATGAGAAACTTTATCGTTATCTAATATATTATTATAGTCACCCTTGTGTAGAGAGAAAAAACTCATCGTTATCTAATACATTATTATAGTCACCTTTGTGTAGAGAGAAAAACTCATCGTTATCTAATATATTATTATAGTCACCCTTGTGTAGAGAGAGAAAACTCATCGTTATCTAATACATTATTATAGTCACCTTTGTGTAGAGAAAAAAACTCATCGTTATCTAATATATTATTATAGTCACCTTTGTGTAGAGAGAGAAACTCATCGTTATCTAATACATTATTATAGTCACCTTTGTGTAGAGAGAAAAACTCTATCGTTATCTAATACATTATTATAGTCACCTTTGTGTAGAGATATGAAAATCTCATCGAAAAACTTATCGTTATCTAATATATTATTATAGTCACCCTGGTGTAGAGATGAAAACTTATCGTTATCTAATATATTATTATAGTCACCTTTGTGTAGAGAGAAAAACTTATCGTTATCTAATACATTATTATAGTCACCCTGGTGTAGAGATGAGAAAAACTCATCGTTATCTAATACATTATTATAGTCACCCTGGTGTAGAGATGAAAACTCATCGTTATCTAATACATTATTATAGTCACCTTTGTGTAGAGAGAAAAACTCATCGTTATCTAATACATTATTATAGTCACCTTGGTGTAGAGATGAGAAACTCATCGTTATCTAATACATTATTATAGTCACCTTGGTGTAGAGAGAAAAAACTCATCGTTATCTAATACATTATTATAGTCACCCTGGTGTAGAGATGAGAAACTCATCGTTATCTAATATATTATTATAGTCACCTTGGTGTAGAGATGAAAAACTCATCGTTATCTAATATATTATTATAGTCACCCTGGTGTAGAGATGAGAAACTCATCGTTATCTAATACATTATTATAGTCACCCTGGTGTAGAGATGAGAAACTCATCGTTATCTAATACATTATTATAGTCACCCTGGTGTAGAGAGAAAGAAACTCATCGTTATCTAATACATTATTATAGTCACCTTTGTGTAGAGAGAAAAACTCATCGTTATCTAATACATTATTATAGTCACCTTTGTGTAGAGAGAAAAACTCATCGTTATCTAATACATTATTATAGTCACCTTTGTGTAGAGAGAAAAAACTCATCGTTATCTAATACATTATTATAGTCACCTTTGTGTAGAGAGAAAAAAACTCATCGTTATCTAATACATTATTATAGTCACCTTTGTGTAGAGAGAAAAAAAACTCATCGTTATCTAATACATTATTATAGTCACCTTTGTGTAGAGAGAGAAAAACTCATCGTTATCTAATACATTATTATAGTCACCCTGGTGTAGAGATGAGAAACTTTATCGTTATCTAATATATTATTATAGTCACCTTTGTGTGTAGAGAGAAAAAACTCATCGTTATCTAATACATTATTATAGTCACCTTTTGTGTAGAGAGAAAAACTCATCGTTATCTAATACATTATTATAGTCACCTTTGTGTAGAGAGAAAAACTCATCGTTATCTAATACATTATTATAGTCACCCTGGTGTAGAGATGAGAAACTTATCGTTATCTAATACATTATTATAGTCACCCTGGTGTAGAGATGAGAAACTCATCGTTATCTAATATATTATTATAGTCACCTTTGTATACAGAGAAAACTCATCGTTATCTAATACATTATTATAGTCACCTTTTGTGTAGAGAGAAAAACTCATCGTTATCTAATACATTATTATAGTCACCCTTTGTGTAGAGATGAGAAACTTATCGTTATCTAATATATTATTATAGTCACCCTGGTGTAGAGATGAGAAACTCATCGTTATCTAATACATTATTATAGTCACCCTGGTGTAGAGATGAGAAACTCATCGTTATCTAATACATTATTATAGTCACCCTGGTGTAGAGATGAAAAACTCATCGTTATCTAATATATTATTATAGTCACCTTTGTGTAGAGAGAAAAACTCATCGTTATCTAATACATTTATTATAGTCACCCTGGTGTAGAGATGAGAAACTTATCGTTATCTAATACATTATTATAGTCACCCTGGTGTAGAGATGACAAACTCATCGTTATCTAATACATTATTATAGTCACCCTGGTGTAGAGATGAGAAACTCATCGTTATCTAGTACATTATTATAGTCACCCTGGTGTAGAGATGAGAAACACATCGTTATCTAATACATTATTATAGTCACCCTGGTGTAGAGAGACAAAAACTCATCGTTATCTAATATATTATTATAGTCACCTTTGTGTAGAGAGACAAAAACTCATCGTTATCTAATACATTATTATAGTCACCCTGGTGTAGAGATGAGAAACACATCGTTATCTAATATATTATTATAGTCACCCTGGTGTAGAGATGAGAAACACATCGTTATCTAATATATTATTATAGTCACCCTGGTGTAGAGATAAGAAACTCATCGTTATCTAATATATTATTATAGTCACCTTGGTGTAGAGATGAGAAACTCATCGTTATCTAATACATTATTATAGTCACCCTGGTGTAGAGATGAGAAACTTATCGTTATCTAATATATTATTATAGTCACCTTTGTGTAGAGAGACAAAAACTCATCGTTATCTAATATATTATTATAGTCACCTTTGTGTAGAGAGACAAAAACTCATCGTTATCTAATACATTATTATAGTCACCCTGGTGTAGAGATGATAAACACATCGTTATCTAATACATTATTATAGTAACTTTTGTGTAGAGAGAAAAACTTTATCGTTATCTAATACATCATTATAGTCACCCTCGGGTAGAGATGAGAAACACATCGTTATCTAATATATTATTATAGTCACCTTTTGTATACAGAGAAAAAACTCATCGTTATCTAATACATTATTATAGTCACCTTTTGTATACAAAGAAAAAACTCATCGTTATCTAATACATTATTATAGTCACCATTTGTGTAGAGATGAGAAACTTATCGTTATCAAATATATTATTATAGTCACCCTGGTGTAGAGATGAGAAACTTATCGTTATCAAATATATTATTATAGTCACCCTGGTGTAGAGATGAGAAACTTATCGTTATCTAATATATTATTATAGTCACCTTTTGTATACAGAGAAAAAACTCATCGTTATCTAATACATTATTATAGTCACCTTTTTGTATACAAAGAAAAACTCATCGTTATCTAATACATTATTATAGTCACCATTTGTGTAGAGATGAGAAACTTATCGTTATCTAATATATTATTATAGTCACCCTGGTGTAGAGATGAGAAAAAACTTATCGTTATCTAATACATTATTATAGTCACCCTGGTGTAGAGATGAGAAACATATCGTTATCTAATACATTATTATAGTCACCCTGGTGTAGAGAGAAAAACTCATCGTTATCTAATATATTATTATAGTCACCTTTGTGTAGAGAGAAAAAACTCATCGTTATCTAATACATTATTATAGTCACCCTGGTGTAGAGATGAGAAACTTATCGTTATCTAATATATTATTATAGTCACCCTGGTGTAGAGATGACAAACTCATCGTTATCTTGTACATTATTATAGTCACCCTGGTGTAGAGATGAGAAACTCATCGTTATCTAGTACATTATTATAATCACCCTGGTGTAGAGATGAGAAACACATCGTTATCTAGTACATTATTATAGTCACCCTGGTGTAGAAAGACAAAAACTCATCGTTATCTAATATATTATTATAGTCACCTTTGTGTAGAGAGACAAAACTCACATCGTTATCTAATATATTATTATAGTCACCTTTGTGTAGAGAGAAAAACTCATCGTTATCTAATACATTATTATAGTCACCTTGGTGTAGAGAGAAAAACTCATCGTTATCTAATACATTATTATAGTCACCTTTGTGTAGAGAGAAAAACTCATCGTTATCTAATACATTATTATAGTCACCTTTGTGTAGAGAGAAAAACTCATCGTTATCTAATACATTATTATAGTCACCTTTGTGTAGAGAGAAAAACTCATCGTTATCTAATACATTATTATAGTCACCTTTGTGTAGAGAGAAAAACTCATCGTTATCTAATACATTATTATAGTCACCTTTGTGTAGAGAGAAAAACTCATCGTTATCTAATACATTATTATAGTCACCCTGGTGTAGAGATGAGAAACTCATCGTTATCTAATACATTATTATAGTCACCCTTGTGTAGAGAGAAAAAACTCATCGTTATCTAATACATTATTATAGTCACCCTGGTGTAGAGATCGTTATCTAATACATTATTATAGTCACCCTGGTGTAGAGATGATAAAACATCTAATACATTATTATAGTCACCTTTGTGTAGAGAGAAAACTTCATCGTTATCTAATATATTATTATAGTCACCTATGTGTAGAGAGAAAAACTCATCGTTATCTAATACATTATTATAGTCACCCTGGTGTAGAGATGATAAACACATCGTTATCTAATACATTATTATAGTCACCTTTGTGTAGAGAGAAAACTTTATCGTTATCTAATATATTATTATAGTCACCTTTGTGTCGAGAGAAAAACTCATCGTTATCTAATACATTATTATAGTCACCTTTGTGTAGAGAGAAAAAACTTATCGTTATCTAATACATTATTATAGTCACTTTTGTGTAGAGAGAAAAACTCATCGTTATCTAATACATTATTATAGTCACCCTGGGTAGAGGTGAGAAACTCATCGTTATCTAATACATTATTATAGTCACCTTTTGTGTAGAGAGAAAAACTCATCGTTATCTAATACATTATTATAGTCACCATTTGTGTAGAGATGAGAAACTTATCGTTATCTAATATATTATTATAGTCACCCTGGTGTAGAGATGAGAAACTTATCGTTATCTAATATATTATTATAGTCACCCTGGTGTAGAGATGAGAAAGACATCGTTATCTAATATATTATTATAGTCACCTTTTGTGTAGAGAGAAAAACTCATCGTTATCTAATACATTATTATAGTCACCTTTTGTATAGAGAAAAACTCATCGTTATCTAATACATTATTATAGTCACCATTTGTGTAGAGATGAGAAACTTATCGTTATCTAATATATTATTATAGTCACCCTGGTGTAGAGATGAGAAACTTATCGTTATCTAATACATTATTATAGTCACCCTGGTGTAGAGATGAGAAACACATCGTTATCTAATACATTATTATAGTCACCCTGGTGTAGAAAGAAAAAACTCATCGTTATCTAATATATTATTATAGTCACCTTTGTGTAGAGAGAAAAACTCATCGTTATCTAATACATTATTATAGTCACCCTGGTGTAGAGATGAGAAACTTATCGTTATCTAATATATTATTATAGTCACCCTGGTGTAGAGATGACAAACTCATCGTTATCTTGTACATTATTATAGTCACCCTGGTGTAGAGATGAGAAACTCATCGTTATCTAGTACATTATTATAATCACCCTGGTGTAGAGATGAGAAACACATCGTTATCTAGTACATTATTATAGTCACCCTGGTGTAGAAAGACAAAAACTCATCGTTATCTAATATATTATTATAGTCACCTTTGTGTAGAGAGACAAAAACTCATCGTTATCTAATACATTATTATAGTCACCCTGGTGTAGAGATGAGAAACTCATCGTTATCTAATATATTATTATAGTCACCCTGGTGTAGAGATGAGAAACACATCGTTATCTAATATATTATTATAGTCACCCTGGTGTAGAGATGAGAAACTCATCGTTATCTAATATATTATTATAGTCACCCTGGTGTAGAGATGAGAAAATCATCGTTATCTAATACATTATTATAGTCACCCTGGTGTAGAGATGAGAAACTCATCGTTATCTAATATATTATTATAGTCACCTTTGTGTAGAGAGACAAAAACTCATCGTTATCTAATACATTATTATAGTCACCCTGGTGTAGAGATGATAAACACATCGTTATCTAATACATTATTATAGTAACTTTTGTGTAGAGAGAAAAACTTTATCGTTATCTAATATATTATTATAGTCACCTTTGTGTCGAGAGAAAAAACTCATCGTTATCTAATACATCATTATAGTAACTTTTGTGTACAGAGAAAAAAACTTATCGTTATCTAATACATCATTATAGTCACCCTCGGGTAGAGATGAGAAACACATCGTTATCTAATATATTATTATAGTCACCTTTTGTATACAGAGAAAAAACTCATCGTTATCTAATACATTATTATAGTCACCTTTTGTATACAAAGAAAAAACTCATCGTTATCTAATACATTATTATAGTCACCATTTGTGTAGAGATGAGAAACTTATCGTTATCTAATATATTATTATAGTCACCCTGGTGTAGAGATGAGAAACTTATCGTTATCTAGTATATTATTATAATCACCCTGGTGTAGAGATGAGAAACACATCGTTATCTAGTACATTATTATAGTAACTTTTGTGTAGAGAGAAAAACTTTATCGTTATCTAATATATTATTATAGTCACCTTTGTGTAGAGAGAAAAACTCATCGTTATCTAATACATTATTATAGTCACTTTTGTGTAGAGAGAAAAACTTATCGTTATCTAATACATTATTATAGTCACCCTTTGTGTAGAGAGAAAAACTCATCGTTATCTAATACATTATTATAGTCACCCTGGTGTAGAGATGAGAAACACATCGTTATCTAATATATTATTATAGTCACCTTTTGTATACAGAGAAAAAACTCATCGTTATCTAATACATTATTATAGTCACCTTTTGTATACAAAGAAAAAACTCATCGTTATCTAATACATTATTATAGTCACCCTGGTGTAGAGATGAGAAACTTATCGTTATCTAATATATTTTTATAGTCACCCTGGTGTAGAGATGACAAACTCATCGTTATCTTGTACATTATTATAGTCACCCTGGTGTAGAGATGAGAAACTCATCGTTATCTAGTACATTATTATAATCACCCTGGTGTAGAGATGAGAAACACATCGTTATCTAGTACATTATTATAGTCACCCTGGTGTAGAGAGAAAAAAACTCATCGTTATCTAATATATTATTATAGTCACCTTTGTGTAGAGAGAAAAAACTCATCGTTATCTAATACATTATTATAGTCACCCTGGTGTAGAGATGAGAAACACATCGTTATCTAATATATTATTATAGTCACCCTGGTGTAGAGATGAGAAACACATCGTTATCTAATATATTATTATAGTCACCCTGGTGTAGAGATAAGAAACTCATCGTTATCTAATATATTATTATAGTCACCCTGGTGTAGAGATGAGAAAATCATCGTTATCTAATACATTATTATAGTCACCCTGGTGTAGAGATGAGAAACTTATCGTTATCTAATATATTATTATAGTCACCTTTGTGTAGAGAGTAAAAACTTATCGTTATCTAATATATTATTATAGTCACCTTTGTGTAGAGAGAAAAAACTCATCGTTATCTAATATATTATTATAGTCACCTTTTGTAGAGAGAAAAAACTCATCGTTATCTAATACATTATTATACTCACCCTGGTGTAGATATGAGAAACACTTCGTTATCTAATATATTATTATAGTCACCTTTGTGCAGAGAGATAAAACTCATCATTATCTAATAAATTATTATAGTCACCTTTGTGTAGAGAGAAAAACTCATCGTTATCTAATACATTATTATATTCACCTTTGTGTACAGAGAAAAAACTCATCGTTATCTAATACATCATTATAGTCACCTTTGTGCAGAGAGAAAAAACTCATCATTATCTAATAAATCATTATAGTCACCTTTGTGCAGAGAGAAAAAACTCATCATTATCTAATAAATCATTATAGTCACCTTTGTGCAGAGAGAAAAAACTCATCATTATCTAATACATCATTATAGTCACCTTTGTGCAGAGAGAAAAAACTCATCATTATCTAATAAATCATTACAGTCACCATTGTGTAGAGAGAAAAAACTCATCGTTATCTAATACATTATTATACTCACCCTTGTGTAGATATGAGAAACACTTCGTTATCTAATATATTATTATAGTCACCATTGTGTAGAGAGAAAAAACTCATCGTTATCTAATACATTATTATAGTCACCCTGGTGTAGAGATGATAAACACATCGTTATCTAATACATTATTATAGTCACCTTTGTGTAGAAAGAAAAACTTCATCGTTATCTAATATATTATTATAGTCACCTATGTGTAGAGAGAAAAAACTCATCGTTATCTAATACATTATTATAGTCACCCTGGTGTAGAGATGATAAACACATCGTTATCTAATACATTATTATAGTAACTTTTGTGTAGAGAGAAAAACTTTATCGTTATCTAATATATTATTATAGTCACCTTTGTGTCGAGAGAAAAAACTCATCGTTATCTAATACATCATTATAGTCACTTGTGTGTAGAAAGAAAAAACTCATCGTTATCTAATACATCATTATAATCACCCGGGTGTAAAGATGAGATACACATCGTTATCTAATACATTATTATAATCACCCTCGGGTAGAGATGAGAAACACATCGTTATCTAATATATTATTATAGTCACCTTTTGTATACAGAGAAAAAACTCATCGTTATCTAATACATTATTATAGTCACCTTTTGTATACAAAGAAAAAACTCATCGTTATCTAATATATTATTATAGTCACCCTGGTGTAGAGATGAGAAACTTATCGTTATCTAATATATTATTACAGTCACCCTGGTGTAGAGATGAGAAACTTATCGTTATCTAATATATTATTATAGTCACCCTGGTGTAGAGATGAGAAACTCATCGTTATCTAATACATTATTATAGTCACCCTGGTGTATAGATGAGAAACTCATCGTTATCTAATACATTATTATAGTCACCCTGGTGTAGGGATGAGAAAGACATCGTTATCTAATATATTATTAAAGTCACCTTTGTGTAGAGAGAAAAAACTCATCGTTATCTAATGCATCATTATAGTCACTTTTGTATAGAAAGACAAAACTCATCGTTATCTAATACATCATTATAGTCACCCTGGTGTAGAGATGAGAAACACATCGTTATCTAATACATTATTATAGTCACCCTCGGGTAGAGATGAGAAACTCATCGTTATCTAATACATTATTATAGTCACCTTTGTGTAGAGAGAGAAAAAACTCATCGTTATTTAATACATTATTATAGTCACCCTGGTGTACGAAATACAATTTTATCGTTATCTAATATATTATTATAGTCACATTTGTGTACAGAGAAAAAACTCATCGTTATCTAATACATCATTATAGTCACCTTTGTGTCGAGAGAAAAATCTCATCGTTATCTAATATATTATTATAGTCACCTTTGTGTCGAGAGAAAAAACTCATCGTTATCTAATCATCATTATAGTAACTTTTGAGTAGAGAGAAAAACTTTATCGTTATCTAATATATTATTATAGTCACCTTTGTGTAGAGAGAAAAACTCATCGTTATCTAATACATTATTATAGTCACCTTTGTGTAGAGAGAAAAACTCATCGTTATCTAATACATTATTATAGTCACCTTTTGTGTAGAGAGAAAAACTCATCGTTATCTAATATATTATTATAGTCACCTTTGTGTAGAGAGAAAAACTCATCGTTATCTAATACATTATTATAGTCACCCTGGTGTAGAGATGAGAAACTTATCGTTATCTAATATATTATTATAGTCACCTTTGTGTAGAGAGAAAAACTCATCGTTATCTAATATATTATTATAGTCACCTTTGTGTAGAGAGAAAAAAACTTATCGTTATCTAATATATTATTATAGTCACCCTGGTGTAGAGATGAGAAACTCATCGTTATCTAATACATTATTATAGTCACCCTGGTGTAGAGATGAGAAACACATCGTTATCTAATACATTATTATAGTCACCTTTTGTGTAGAGAGAAAAACTCATCGTTATCTAATACATTATTATAGTCACACTTGGGTAGAGATGAAAACTCATCGTTATCTAATACATTATTATAGTCACCCTGGTGTAGAGATGAGAAACACATCGTTATCTAATACATTATTATAGTCACCCTGGTGTAGAGATCAGAAACTCATCGTTATCTAATATATTATTATAGTCACCATTGGTGTAGAGATGAGAAACTTATCGTTATCTAATATATTATTATAGTCACCCTGGTGTAGAGATGAGAAACTTATCGTTATCTAATATATTATTATAGTCACCCTGGTGTAGAGATGAGAAACTCATCGTTATCTAATACATTATTATAGTCACCCTGGTGTAGATATGAGAAACACTTCGTTATCTAATATATTATTATAGTCACCTTTGTGCAGAGAGATAAAACTCATCATTATCTAATAAATCATTATAGTCACCTTTGTGCAGAGAGAAAAAATTCATCATTATCTAATACATCATTATATTCACCTTTGTGTACAGAGAAAAAACTCATCGTTATCTAATACATCATTATAGTCACCTTTGTGCAGAGAGAAAAAACTCATCATTATCTAATACATCATTATAGTCACCTTTGTGCAGAGAGAAAAAACTCATCATTATCTAATAAATCATTATAGTCACCTTTGTGTAGAGAGAAAAACTCATCGTTATCTAATACATCATTATAGTCACCTTTGTGTAGAGAGAAAAACTCATCGTTATCTAATAAATTATTATAGTCACCATTGTGTAGAGAGAAAAACTCATCGTTATCTAATACATTATTATACTCACCCTTGTGTAGATATGAGAAACACTTCGTTATCTAATATATTATTATAGTCACCATTGTGTAGAGAGAAAAAACTCATCGTTATCTAATACATTATTATAGTCACCCTGGTGTAGAGATGATAAACACATCGTTATCTAATACATTATTATAGTCACCTTTGTGTAGAGAGAAAAACTTCATCGTTATCTAATATATTATTATAGTCACCTATGTGTAGAGAGAAAAAACTCATCGTTATCTAATACATTATTATAGTCACCCTGGTGTAGAGATGATAAACACATCGTTATCTAATACATTATTATAGTAACTTTTGTGTAGAGAGAAAAACTTTATCGTTATCTAATATATTATTATAGTCACCTTTGTGTCGAGAGAAAAAACTCATCGTTATCTAATACATCATTATAGTCACTTGTGTGTAGAAAGAAAAACTCATCGTTATCTAATACATTATTATAGTCACCCTGGTGTAGAGATGAGAAACACATCGTTATCTAATACATTATTATAGTCACCCTGGTGTAGAGATGAGAAACACATCGTTATCTAATATATTATTATAGTCACCTTTTGTAGAGAGAGAAAAACTCATCGTTATCTAATACATTATTATAGTCACCTTTTGTATACAAAGAAAAAACTCATCGTTATCTAATATATTATTATAGTCACCCTGGTGTAGAGATGAGAAACTTATCGTTATCTAATATATTATTACAGTCACCCTGGTGTAGAGATGAGAAACTTATCGTTATCTAATATATTATTATAGTCACCCTGGTGTAGAGATGAGAAACTCATCGTTATCTAATACATTATTATAGTCACCCTGGTGTATAGATGAGAAACTCATCGTTATCTAATACATTATTATAGTCACCCTGGTGTAGGGATGAGAAAGACATCGTTATCTAATATATTATTAAAGTCACCTTTGTGTAGAGAGAAAAAACTCATCGTTATCTAATGCATCATTATAGTCACTTTTGTATAGAAAGACAAAACTCATCGTTATCTAATACATCATTATAGTCACCCGGGTGTAAAAATGAGATACACATCGTTATCTAATACATTATTATAGTCACCCTCGGGTAGAGATGAGAAACTCATCGTTATCTAATACATTATTATAGTCACCTTTGTGTAGAGAGAGAAAAAACTCATCGTTATTTAATACATTATTATAGTCACCCTGGTGTACGAAATACAATTTTATCGTTATCTAATATATTATTATAGTCACATTTGTGTACAGAGAAAAAACTCATCGTTATCTAATACATCATTATAGTCACCTTTGTGTCGAGAGAAAAATCACATCGTTATCTAATATATTATTATAGTCACCTTTGTGTCGAGAGAAAAAACTCATCGTTATCTAATCATCATTATAGTAACTTTTGTGTAGAGAGAAAAACTTTATCGTTATCTAATATATTATTATAGTCACCTTTGTGTAGAGAGAAAAATTTCATCGTTATCTAATACATTATTATAGTCACCTTTGTGTCGAGAGAAAAATCTCATCGTTATCTAATACATTATTATAGTCACCCTGGTGTAGAGATGATAAACTTATCGTTATCTAATATATTATTACATTCACCTTTGTGTTAAGAGAAAAAAACTCATCGTTATCTAATATATTATTACAGTCACCTTTGTGTTAAGAGAAAAAACTTATCGTTATCTAACATATTATTATAGTAGCCCTGGTTTAGAGATGAGAAACTCATCGTTATCTAATACATTATTATAGTTACCCTGGTTTAGATATGAGAAAGACATCGTTATCTAATACATCATTATAGTCAGTTTTGTCTAGAGAGAAAAACTCATCGTTATTTAATACATTATTATAGTCACACTCGGGTAGAGATGACAAACTCATCGTTATCTAATACATTATTATAGTCACCCTGGTGTAGAGATGAGAAACACATCGTTATCTAATACATTATTATAGTCACCCTGGTGCAGAGATCAGAAACACATCGTTATCTAAAATATAATTATAGTCACCATTGGTGTAGAGATGAGAAACTTATCGTTATCTAATATATTATTATAGTCACCCTGGTGTAGAGATGAGAAACTTATCGTTATCTAATATATTATTATAGTCACCCTGGTGTAGAGATGAGAAACTCATCGTTATCTAATACATTATTATAGTCACCCTGGGGTAGAGATGAGAAAGACATCGTTATCTAATATATTATTAAAGACACCTTTGTGTAGAGAGAAAAAACTCATCGTTATCTAATACATTATTATAGTCACTTTTGTGTACAGAGAAAAAACTCATCGTTATCTAATACATCATTATAGTCACTTTTGTGTACAGAGAAAAAACTCATCGTTATCTAATACATCATTATAGTCACTTTTGTGCACAGAGAAAAAAACTTATCGTTATCTAATGCATCATTATAGTCACTTTTGTGTACAGAGAAAAAAACTTATCGTTATCTAATACATTATTATAGTCACCTTTGTGTAGAGAGAGAAAAAACTCATCGTTATTTAATACATTATTATAATCACCCTGGTGTACAAAATAGAATTTTATCGTTATCTAATATATTATTATAGTCACATTTGTGTACAGAGAAAAAACTCATCGTTATCTAATACATCATTATAGTCACTTTTGTGTCGAAAGAAAAATCTCATCGTTATCTAATACACTATTATAGTCACCTTTGTGTCGAGAGAAAAATCTCATCGTTATCTAATACATTATTATAGTCACCTTTGTGTCGAGATGAGACACACATCGTTATCTAATACATTATTCTATTCACCTTTGTGTCGTGAGAAAAATCTCATCGTTATTTAATACATTATTATAGTCACTCTGGTGTAGAGATGAGAATTTTATCGTTATCTAATATATTATTATAGCCACATTTGTGTAGAGAGAAAAAATTTATCGTTATCTAATACATTATTATAGTCACCCTGGTGTAGAGATGAGAAACTCATCGTTATCTAATACATTATTCTAGTCACCTTTGTGTAGAGAGAAAAAACTCATCGTTATTTAATACATTATTATAGTCACCGTTGTGTAGAGATGAGAAACTCATCGTTATCTAATACATTATTATAGTCACCCTGGTGTAGAGATGAGAAACTTATCGTTATCTAATATATTATTAAAGTCACCCTGGTGTAGAAATGAGAAAGACATCGTTATCTAATATATTATTATAGTCACCCTGGTGTAGAAATAAGAAACTGATCGTTATCTAATATATTATTATAGTCACCCTGGTGTAGAGAGAAAAAATTCATCGTTATCTAATACATTATTATATTCACCCTGGTGTAGAGATAAGAAACACATCGTTATCTAATATATTATTATAGTCACCCTGGTGTAGAGATGAGAAACTCATTGTTATCTAATACATTATTCTAGTCATTTTTGTGTAGAGTGAAAAAAACTCATCGTTATTTAATACATTATCATAGTCACCGTTGTGTAGAGAGAAAAAGCTTATCGTTATTGAATACAATATTATAGTCACCCTGGTGTAGAAATAAGAAACTTATCGTTTTCTAATATATTATTATAGTCACCCTGGTGTAGAGATGAGAAAGACATCGTTATCTAATATAGTATTATAGTCACCTTTGTGTAGAGAGGACAAACTCATCTTTATCTTATACATTATTATAGTCACCCTGTTGTAGAGATGAGAAACTCGTCGTTATCTAATACATTATTATTGTCACCTTGGTGTAGAGATGAGAAACACATCGTTATCTAATATATTATTATAGTAACCTTTGTTTAGAGAGAAAAAACTCATTGTTATCTAATACATTATTATAGTCACCCTGGTGTAGAGATGAGAAACTTATCGTTATCTAATACATTATAATATTCACCCTGGTGTAGAGATGAGAAACACATCGTTATCTAATATATTATTATAGTCACCTTTGTGTAGAGAGAAAAACTCATCGTTATCTAATATATTATTATAGTCACCTTTGTGTAGAGAGAAAAAACTTATCGTTATCTAATACATTATTATAGTCACCTTTGTGTCGAGAGAAAAATATCATCGTTATCTAATACATTATTATAGTCACCCTGGTGTAGAGATGAGAAACACATCGTTATCTAATATATTATTATAGTCACCTTTGTGTCGAGAGAAAAATCTCATCGTTATCTAATACATTATTATAGTCACCTTTGTGTCGAGAGAAAAATCTCATTGTTATCTAATACATTATTATAGTCACCTTTGTGTCGAGAGAAAAATCTCATCGTTATCTAATACATTATTATAGTCACCTTTGTGTAGAGAGAAAAAACTCATCGTTATTTAATACATTATTATAGTCACCCTGGTGTAGAGATGAGAATTTTATAGTTATCTAATATAGTATTATAGTCACATTTGTGTAGAGAGGACAAACTCATCGTTGTTGAATACATTATTATAGTCACTCTTGTGTAGAGATGAGAAACTCATCGTTATCTAATACATTATTATAGTCACCCTGGTGTAGAGATGAGAAACTTATCGTTATCTAATATATTATTATAGTCACCTTTGTGTAGAGAGAAAAAATTCATCGTTATCTAATACATTATTATATTCACCCTGGTGTAGAGATAAGAAACACATCGTTATCTAATATATTATTATAGTCACCTTTTTGTAGAGAGAAAAAACTTATCGTTATCTAATACATCATTATAGTCACCCTGGTGTAGAGATAAGAAACTTATCGTTATCTAATATATTATTATAGTCACCCTGGTGTAGAGATGAGAAACTCATCGTTATCTAATACATTATTATAGTCACCCTGGTGTAGAGATGAGAAACTTATCGTTATCTAATACATTATTATAGTCACCCTGGTGTAGAGATAAGAAACTTATCGTTATCTAATATATTATTATAGTCACCCTGGTGTAGAGATGAGAAACTGCTCGTTATCTAATACATTATTATAGTCACCCTGGTGTAGAGATGAGAAACTCATCGTTATCTAATACATTATTGTAGTCACCCTGGTGTAGAGATGAGAAACTCATCGTTATTGAATACATTGTTATAGTTACTCTTGTGTAGAGATGAGAAACTTATCGTTATCTAATATATTATTATAGTCACCTTTGTGTAGAGATAAAAAACTTATCGTTATCTAATACATTATTATAGTCACCTTTGTGTAGAGAGAAAAAACTCATCGTTATTTAATACATTATTATAGTCACCCTGGTGTAGAGATGAGAATTTTATAGTTATCTAATATATTATTATAGTCACATTTGTGTAGAGAGGACAAACTCATCGTTGTTGAATACATTATTATAGTCACCCTTGTGTAGAGATGAGAAACTCATCGTTATCTAATACATTATTAGAGTCACTCTTGTGTAGAGAGGAGAAACTCATCGTTATCTAATACATTATTAGAGTCACCCTGGTGTAGAGATGAGAAAGACATCGTTATCTAATATATTATTATAGTCACCTTTGTGTAGAGACAAAAAATTCATCGTTATCTAATGCATTATTATATTCACTCTGGTGTAGAGATAAGAAACACATCGTTATCTAACATATTATTATAGTCACCTTTTTGTAGAGAGAAAAAACTTATCGTTATCTAATACATCATTATAGTCATCCTGGTTTAGAGATAAGAAACTTATCGTTATATAATATATTATTATAGTCACCCTGGTGTAGAGATGAGAAACTCATCGTTATCTAATACATTATTATAGTCACCCTGGTGTAGAGATGAGAAACTCATCGTTATTGAATACATTGTTATAGTCACCCTTGTGTAGAGATGAGAAACTCATCGTTATCTAAAACATTATTATAGTCACCCTGGTGTAGAGATAAGAAACTTATCGTTATCTAATATATTTTTTAGTCACCCTGGTGTAGAGATGAGAAACTGCTCGTTATCTAATACATTATTATAGTCACCCTGGTGTAGAGATAAGAAACTTATCGTTATCTAATATATTTTTTTAGTCACCCTGGTGTAGAGATGAGAAACTGCTCGTTATCTAATACATTATTATAGTCACTCTGGTGTAGAGATGAGAAACTCATCGTTATCTAATACATTATTATAGTCACCCTGGTGTAGAGATGAGAAACTCATCGTTATTGAATACATTATTATAGTCACCCTTGTGTAGAGATGATGAAACTCATCGTTATCTAAAACATTCTTATAGTCACCCTTGTGTAGAGATGAGAATCTTATCGTTATCTAATATATTATTATAGTCACCATTGTGTAGAGAGGAGAAACTTATCGTTATCTAATACATATTATAGTCACCCTGGTGTAGAGATGAGAAACTTATCGTTATCTAATACATTACTATAGTCACCCTGGTGTAGAGATGAGAAACTCATCGTTATCTAATACATTATTATAGTCACCCTGGTGTAGAGATAAGAAACTTATCGTTATCTAATATATTATTTTAGTCACCCTGGTGTAGAGATGAGAAACTGCTTGTTATCTAATGCATTATTATAGTCACCCTGGTGTAGAGATGAGAAACTCATCGTTATTGAATACATTGTTATAGTCACCCTTGTGTAGAGATGAGAAACTCATCGTTATCTAATACATTATTATAGTCACCCTGGTGTAGAGATGAGAAACTCATCGTTATTGAATACATTGTTATAGTCACCCTTGTGTAGAGATGAGAAACTCATCGTTATCTAAAACATTCTTATAGTCACCCTTGTGTAGAGATGAGAATCTTATCGTTATCTAATATATTATTATAGTCACCATTGTGTAGAGAGGAGAAACTTATCGTTATCTAATACATATTATAGTCACCCTGGTGTAGAGATGAGAAACTTATCGTTTCTAATACATTACTATAGTCACCCTGGTGTAGAGATGAGAAACTCATCGTTATCTAATACATTATTATAGTCACCCTGGTGTAGAGATGAGAAACTCATCGTTATCTAATACATTATTATAGTCACCCTGGTGTAGAGATGAGAAACTCATCGTTATCTAATACATTATTATAGTCACCATTGTGTAGAGAGGAGAAACTTATCGTTATCTAATATATTATTCTAGTCACTTTTATGTAGATAGGAGAAACTCTTCATTATAATCGACTACAGGATTTTTAAGGTATTTGTATATTTAACAATGACAGCGACAGGTTTTAGAACCAACGTTGGTTTGTTATTACTATATATGTGGAATAAAACTTAAATTGGTACAAAAGGGTTAACACGTTTACAATTGAGAAATGTCGGCTCCGAGTATAACACTAGCATCGGGCTAGAAACATATTAATATCGAGCTTGAAAGAAAAGCCCAGATCGCTATGTTTTCCTTTGAAGTGAATTATAACAGAGGTATACAGTAGTCATTGCAACCAGAGTTTTGATAAAGCAAATGCCATTATTTCAATCTGTTTAATATAGTTGTTTTTTTCCAACGTTAAAACAACTGCTTTGTTTTACACCTTCTGTTATCTGTAACATTTTCTTGTATGCTATATTGTCTTAAATTCGACAGTCCTGTTTTTTGGAGGTTTCTTTTACGATATAACCTTATATCAAAGATATTTTATGACCTTTTAGCCTAAGATTGTATGTTACTTTCTTTACAGAAGAGACTTCTATTTACTAATACCAATTAATATTGTAAATCTTTACGATTAATATAACATCCAACAGTTAATTATCTTTTATTGTGTTTTTTTTTTATCTCTTGCGTGTAGTATTGAAAACTCTGAAGAACATTCATATATCTTTTGTTCAGGTTTTTAAGACCAATCAAACAAGTAAGGGATCAGTTATGTATCTACTGTTTAGGTTGTTTTTAGCTTGATACTTGTCGTAAATGAAAATTTACCGCTGGTCAGCTTCTCTACATTCAAAGAGCCACATTGCGAACTTCACTGATCTTCTGATGTGCTAACACATCTTCTCCATTAATGGTTTTTAGCCGACGTTGCTACGAGGTTTGCTCTGTAATTTGCGCTAATACGATTCATGCTACAACATCAATAAAATATTCTTCCGTGTTACTTAACGTTGCTGGAAAGCTTTTGTCTCTCTACTCATTAAGATGATAAAACCGTGAAAGTAAAATTCGTACCATTCAGTTAAGTTGAATAAAAAATACATCAACTCTTAAACTACTGCTTAAGGTATCAAACTTTATGTGTAATTAATTTGTTGTTCAAGACACTAAACTTAGGCATAATTCTTGTTGTTAATAACAAACTTTAGGTGTGGCTTTTGTTGTTAGTAACAAACTTGAGAAATAGTTCTTGTCGATAATAAAAATCTTTAGGTGTAGTTCTTGTTAATTAAAAACTTTAGGTGTAGCTCTTGTTGTTAATAACAAACTTTAGGCGTAGCTTTTGTTCTTAGTAACAAATTTTAGATATAATTATCGATGTTAATAATAAACGTTAGGTGTAACTCTTGTTGTTAATAATAAACGTTAGGTGTAACTCTTGTTGTTAATAACAAACGTTAGGTGTAACTCTTGTTGTTAATAACAAACGTTAGGTGTAGCTCTTGTTGTTAATAACAAACGTTAGGTGTAGTTCTTGTTGTTAATAACAAAATTGAAGTATAGTTCTTGTTAATAACAAACTTTAGGCATAATTCTCGTTCTTAATAACAAACTTTAGGTGTAGCTCTTGTTGTTAGTAACAAGCTTTAGGCATAATTCTCGTTGTTAATAACAAACTTCAGGTGTAATTCTTGTTGTTAATAACAAACTTGAGGTGTAATTCTTGTTGTTAATAACAAACTTGAGGTGTAATTCTTGTTGTTAATAACAAACTTGAGGTGTAATTCTTGTTGTTAATAACAAACTTGAGGTGTAATTCTTGTTGTTAATAACAAACTTGAGGTGTAATTCTTGTTGTTAATAACAAACTTGAGGTGTAATTCTTGTTGTTAATAACAAACTTGAGGTGTAGTTCTTGTTGTTAATAACAAACTTGAGGTGTAGTTCTTGTTGTTAATAACAAACTTGAGGTGTAGTTCTTGTTGTTAATAACAAACTTGAGGTGTAGTTCTTGTTGTTAATAACAAACTTGAGGTGTAGTTCTTGTTGTTAATAACAAACTTGAGGTGTAGTTCTTGTTGTTAATAACAAACTTGAGGTGTAGTTCTTGTTGTTAATAACAAACTTGAGGTGTAGTTCTTGTTGTTAAGAACAAACTTGAGGTGTAGTTCTTGTTGTTAAGAACAAACTTTAGGTGTAGTTCTTGTTGTTAATAACAAACTTGAGGTGTAGTTCTTGTTGTTAATAACAAACTTGAGGTGTAGTTCTTGTTGTTAATAACAAACTTTAGGTATAATTCTCGTTGTTAATAACGAACTTTAGGTATAATTCTCGTTGTTAATAACGAACTTTAGGTATAATTCTCGTTGTTAATAACGAACTTTAGGTATAATTCTCGTTGTTAATAACGAACTTTAGGTATAATTCTCGTTGTTAATAACGAACTTTAGGTATATTTCTCGTTGTTAATAATAACGAACTTTAGGTATATTTCTCGTTGTTAATAATAACGAACTTTAGGTATATTTCTCGTTGTTAATAATAACGAACTTTAGGTATATTTCTCGTTGTTAATAATAAAGAACTTTAGGTATATTTCTCGTTGTTAATAACAAACTTGAGGTGTAATTCTCGTTGTTAATAACGAACTTTAGGTATAATTCTCGTTGTTAATAACGAACTTTAGGTATATTTCTCGTTGTTAATAACGAACTTTAGGTATATTTCTCGTTGTTAATAATAAAGAACTTTAGGTATATTTCTCGTTGTTAATAACAAACTTTAGGTGTAGCTCTTGTTAATAACAAACTTGAGGTGTAATTCTTGTTGTCAATAACACACTTTAGGTGTAGCTCTTGTTGTCAATAACGAACTTTAGGTGTAGTTCTCGTTGTTAATAACGAACTTTAGGTGTAGTTCTCGTTGTTAATAACGAACTTTACTTACTTCTCTTGTTATTATTGTTCAATACACTGGTGCCACTTAGAAACGTTTATTTTCGTTTTATTATTTTACGAATCTTTGGAGTGAGGAACGTGACATGACAGTGGTTCCAATAGAGACACATTTTCACCACAGCTGCCGGAGTATCACTATTATAAGATCGAATATTTTTTTCTAATTTACATTTTTTCTACAAGTACGTGATTCATAGCTCAGTTGGGAAAGTGGTTTAATAAGTAGTTTAAGGTGTAGACTACATTGTGGGACTGACCAAGATTGTTTATCTGAACCAGATATAGAGTGAACTACGTGACAACACACACAGTCTGACAAAATGTCTATTCTAAATAAATATCCTTTTGAATTTATGTACACACATAAATCTTCGAAACATGAAATTACGGAGTTTCTCAGAAAAATTTTGAAATAGGAAGACCCGCCACGTGTTTGTCTAACAAGAAAGTGATCATCATGACGAAATGTCATAATCCAATAAGCACTGTACAATAATGTTTACTTAAGTTCGAGGAAAGGAAGTCCGACTAATGAAATGACTTGACAAAAGATAATAACATACAAGTCATCTACAGTTCTTAGACGATTAAGTATTGAACTGTGAGTAAGCATGGTTAATTTAACATGGTATATTTAAATTAACTGTGGGTGTATATGGATGAATTGCTTTAAGAAAAAAAATCCATACCTTTACTAAGAACTGCTGAGATTCATTAATTAAAAGAGGAAGGAAGAAAAGATAAAAGAAAAACTGATAAACATTAATGTAAGAGAATATTGTTCTAAACAAATTCATTGTTATCTGTCAGTGAGGTGGTTCGTGATAGTGTTTCGGAAGGATATGAGTAATCAGGAAATGTGGTGTTTTTCAAAGCCAGCGCCAAACTAAAGATTAATTGCAGTTTTTTCTTTTATGGTTCACTTACAGTAAACTTCAATGTAGCGAAATTATGTGTAGGGAAACCAGCGTCGAGTCTAAAGACTTATGACGCTAAAATCTGTACTTTGATTGGGCACAGCACAAATTTTGTTTGCTTAGAATTAAGCACAAAGCTACACAATGGGTTATCTGTGCTCTGCCTACCATGGGTATCGAAACCTGATTTTTAGCGGTACGAGTCTGCAGACATTCCGCTGTGCCACTGTGGGGCCACAGCATCGCTAACCAGTTGTGTATCTTTGCGCTTAACCACAAATGAAACAAATCAAATGGCATGATTTCGTACTATAACAAATAGCAGCATGAATGATAGTATAGGGTTCGCTTGAAAACATCGCTTTATCAAATGTCTCTAACTAACTAGTTAACACAAGTAATCTAAGGTAACGCATAGAAAACACCAACTCAGGTTTCGTGAATAACACAACTACAGGGCCCGGCATGGCCTAGCGCGTTAAGGCGTGCGCTTCGTAATCTGAGGGTCGCGGGTTCGCATCCCCGTCGCGCCAAACATGCTCGCCCTCCCAGCCGTGGGGGCGTTATAATGTGACGGTCAATCCCACTTTTCGTTGGTAAAAGAGTAGCCCAAGAGTTGGCGGTGGGTGGTGATGACTAGCTGCCTTCCCTCTAGTCTTACACTGCTAAATTAGGGACGGCTAGCACAGATAGCCCTCGAGTAGCTTTGTGCGAAGTTCCAAAACAAACACAACTACAAATACACTCAAATCAGGGAACGAGTTATTTTAAGTAAACGAAAATGCTCAGTTAAAAAAAATGAGTTATTCATGTCTTATGGAATAATTTTCGTTTTAGTTTAGAAACGAATTCTAAGGAGTGTCTATATTTTTTGTAGATTATATATTATAGTGTTTATTTATGAAAGAAATGGACTTTAATTTTTTGTACCTGAAATCAGTACATATATACATAATATTACAAGGAAAATATGTGTATTTGCTAGCTTCTTTATTATACGCAAAATATTCAAATATGTTTGTCTGAAGCTAGTTTCGAATATTCTGTTTTATAGACACAACAAGTATGGAAGCGCCCCCGCGTTTTTCCTTTTTTTTAATACAGAAAAAGCAGTAAATAAATCATCTATTTCATCATAACAGATGTACCTTAGTTCAAGAATAAGGGTACAGCTGTATTTTGTTGTATAGAACAACAATAACTTACTGCGTTTGTATTAAAAGTGCCCGAGTTTTGAATTCTACGTTTTTAATTAATTCCTTGTAGTCTTAAGCGGCTCTTTGTCTAGATAGGTATCTGATTCTTTGTTCATAAGTACATACACGTTGCCATAGGGTAGGAGCTGAAACTAATTATTACTAGTAATTGCTAAAAAAATTCGATATTATCCTGCAGACAGAATAATTAACTGGGTTTGTAGCATAAGGGTTTTATTTGTTCAAGTGAGTTTCAATTTTTTTAATGTTTGTCTTTCGCCTAATGAACATTTGGATCATTTCCCACATAATGGTATATCTACTCTAGTATATCTACTGTAGCACTGGCTTTGAACATTTCAGAGATATGTTGATACATATAAAGTTCAACAAACTAAGTTCTCTTGTCTAGTTTTATTCGCTTTTAGAATCTATGTTATTCAGTATCTAACGAATTTTTGTAGGCTATATTTTCATCATCGTAAATGAAATTATTATTTATTATAAACATAGTGGCTGTAAAAGAAAACTTAAAATTCCAAGAATTTGTATAGAAACTGACTGAAAAACTTCAGTGTTTGAGAGCATGATTTTGATAACAACACCAAACAATTTGTTTCTTCACAAAACTGGAAATAGCTTGACGTACTATTGAACGGTTCTTTTCGTTAGTAATACGTAACAAATCTCTTATTGCAGTTTCGATAACAGGAATTGAGCCACTTTATATCTTTCAAAATATATAAAAACATAAATTACTAAACGATTCTGTCGATAATGACAACAGAACAATCCAAATGAGTTTTACCTCTTCTCTTAAAGTTATTACGTATATATTAGACCTAGATATAAGAAGAAAAATAAACCTGAAGCTATTATATTACTTTATATTCATGTTTGTACATCACTTCCACATACCAGAACAAAAGGACAATTTTTTTACTATTTACAAGTTTTTATGACTTGTAAAAATATACTCGACTCCATGACAGATGAAAACTAGAACCTAATGTTTTGAATACGCTTTGATTATAAACACAAATACTAACTACTATTACAAACAGTGAAATGCCATTTTTTAATGTTAAATAAAGCTTTTTTGGTTTCTTTTTTGTTCACAAAAAATAATTTAAGAAAATGAAGTCATTTGGATTTCTTATCATTCTCACATTAAAGCCTAGTGAAGATTAAAGTTTTATCGAACTCAATATTAAGTTTCTAAAATAGTAATGAATGTGAACAAATATCCAAACTACCATATATCAAACTGTGCACTCTTTAGTATTTTCTCAAACTCAGTGGGCGACTCTTCCAGACATCCTGTGCTGTTAAAATTATGTTTCAGTGTGAACAGAGAAACTGACAATTTGGTGTGCTCGGTAGACGTAAGTCCATCATGCAATCTTCCTTGATTCAACCGTATAATCAACGAGCCACTGCATACGTCCATCACGTAGACTTGTGTGGTGATTTTTAATATTTAACTAACATAGAAACGTGTAGATTTATTAATATCAATATCGTATCCTACTTGTGTATAAAATTCTCTACTTGAAAATTATCCACCTATTACTTAATTTTACACTTTTTCTCATGTGTATCTACTCAGCAAACTAATTATCAACGCATTGCTTGTTAAGCTTTTGTGTTTTACTGTTTTTCAGTAAAACAACTACGTCCTATAAACATGTAAACTTCTAATCCTAGTCACTTGTGGTTTTCAACGATTTTTATCAATACTACTGTCTAGGTAATTTAGCTTTTCAACAGTTCTACTACTACACCAATTTAGATTTTCAACAGTACTATTACTACACTAATTAATGTTTTCAACAATACTATTACTACACTAATTTAGGTTTTCAGCAGTACTATTACCACACCAATTTAGGCTTTCAACAGTTCTACTACTACACCAAATTAGGTTTTCAACAGTACTATTACTACACTAATTAATGTTTTCAACAGTACTATTACTACACTAATTTAGGTTTTCAGCAGTACTATTACCACACCAATTTAGGGCTTTCAACAGTTCTACTACTACACCAAATTAGGTTTTCAACAGTACTATTACTACACTAATTAATGTTTTCAACAGTACCATTACTACACTAATTTAGGTTTTCAGCAGTACTATTACCATATCAACTTGGGTTTTCAGCAGTACTATTACCATATCAACTTGGGTTTTCAGCAGTACTATTACTACACCAACTTAGCTTTTCAACAGTTCTACTACTACACCAAATTAGGTTTTCAACAGTTCTACTACTACACCAAATTAGGTTTTCAACAGTTCTACTACTACACCAAATTAGGTTTTCAACAGTACTATTACTACACTAATTAATGTTTTCAACAGTACCATTACTACACTAATTTAGGTTTTCAGCAGTACTATTACCATATCAACTTAGGTTTTCACCAGTACTATTACTACACCAACTTAGGTTTTCAACAGTATTACCACTACACTAATTTAAATTTTCAATAGCACTATTACTACCACAATTTAGGTTTTCAATAGTACTATTACAACCACAATTTAGGTTTTCAATAGTAGTATTACCACTACACTAATTTAGGGTTTTCAACAGTACTATTACCACACCAACTTAGGTTTTCACCAGTACTATTACTACACTAATTTAGATTTTCAACAGTACTATTACTACCACAATTCAGGTTTTCAACAGTATTACCACTACACTAATTTAGGTTTTCAACATTACTATTACCACACCAATTTAGGTTTTCACCAGTACTATTACTACACCAATTTAGGTTTTCAGCGGGTACTATTACTACACAAATTTAGGTTTTCAACACTAGTATTACTACACCAATTTAGATTTTCAACAGTACCATTACTACACAAATGTATGTTTTCAAGATTACTACTACACTAGATTAGGTTTTCAGCAGTACTATTACTTCACCAATTTATATTTTCAACATACTATTACTACACTAATTAGGTTTTCAACAGTAATACTACTACACTAATTTAGGTTTTCAACAGTACTACTATTACACTAATTTAGGTTTTCAGGAGTACTATTACTATACGAATTTAGATTTTGATCAGCACTATTACTACACCAAGTTAGGTTTTCAGCAGTACTATTACTACACGAATTTGTTTTCAACAGGACTATTACTTTACTAATTTAGGATTTCAGGAGTACTATTACTACACCAATTTAGGTTTTCAGCAGTACTATTACTACACCAAGTTAGGTTTTCAGCAGTACTATTACTACACCAAGTTAGGTTTTCAGCAGTACTACATTTTGTTTAGGTTTCAATTATTACCTTTACTGCAGTTTCTTAGGTTTTAATGAATATCATTACTACACATCTGTAGGTTTTAACAAATACTGTTACTACTAATTCAGCGTAATGAGATAGATATCGCAGTATTTCTTTTTTCTTGATGCGAATGAAACATTTCAATTATATGTTATTAACGTTTATAATTTTATTAGTAATATAATATTCATAACCATCTTGTTTTGATTGAACAATATGAGAATAATTATAATATCAATTAGATAGAATTTTAATACGATCATTTTTTGTCGTTTTCCAACAGGTAAAAAATATATCTCGAAATTTCTTTCCTCCATATTGATTAGCTGATGTTCTGATATTTCGTCACATAGCAACGAAAAGCCTACTCGCCTGGCTGATTTGGAATTTGCGGCATGGAATTTTGGCGGCTGTTCAACTTTCACAAACAACCTACCCACTCCCTGGATGTTCATTTACTTTTGATTTTGCTCATAAGAGGTTAGTGAAAACATTTTAGTTTTGACTTTTTGACTCCATCGAAGAATTATTTTCAAAGTATTATGGGTATTGCAGTGTTTTTTGTTTTATTTAAAAATAAAACTAAACGTTTACTGTAACTGTTTAGAAAGAAAGTATGACCAGAAAGAACAAAGATGTATAATAGTCTCTAAGTTTATAATTATTATGCGCTTACAAAAAAGAAATATGAAGCTTTATGTACAGTGGTATGTTTCAAGTGTCATTTTCATCATTTTGGGGATACATTGAATGTTTTTTTGTAAAACCTACTTTAACTCTTTAGATTAACTACTGTCGTTGTTGTTGTTGTTTTGAATTAAGCACAAAGCTACACAATGGGCTATCTATGCTCTGCCCACCACGGGTATCTAAACCCGGTTTTTAGCGTTGTAAGTCCGCAGACATACCACTGAGCCACTGGGGCTAATTATTGTTATTTTGATATATTTTAGGTACCTAATTGAAAGCAATGCAATTGCAAGATTTTTTTATATGTAATGCGTTTTGCTCAAATATAAAATTAATATACACAGATTGGAGATAATACTTAGTATAAAGCCATCAAAGCACTGTGCTGTTAAGACGAACTGAATTTTAGGTTGTACTTACAGAAATATTGATTACGAATCACTTTGTATATACTTAAAACATGGGATGTAATGTGTGATGGACAAGGTGACTTTGTAGGAAGAGGTAGTGGTCAAAGTAGTTACCCTTTTTCAACACAGAGCTCTTAATGTTTTTCCACAATGTTTCATCTTATTAATTAGTTGATGGTCATCGGCCGCAGAAGTGTATTATTTGATGAAGTTGTAAAGTCACAGTTCAAAGTAGGAAGATAATATAACTAATGAAACGGCTTTTCATATCAACCTTGTGGTAACTATTGGAGTAAAAACTTAAGCTGAATTTATGTATTATTGGAATAGTTATGTCTGCTGTTTCATTGCACTCTCTCATAGAGAGTGCTAGTGTACTTGCTGAGACATATAAGGCATTTGTGTATCCTTCATCTGTACTGTATGTCGTGTCATAGAAAACTTAAATGTATATTTGATTTGTTTTGTGGTCGTAGCGCCATCTATGAGTGTAGTTAATATAAACTTACTTCAAAGATAATAACTTCTCAATATACAACATTAATAATAAGGGGCGTAAGGTGTTATGAGACCCCATTAACATGCTGCTTTTTCTAAACTATCATTCCAATAGTGTTTTGTTGAGATTGGCCTAACGACCTAGGGGTAGTTACAAACTTCACCTAGTGAGCGTGGACTTCGCCTTTGCAGACTTTGGATGTTCAGCAGTGAATGTGCAAAGTTTCACACATGTCACACAGAACTACCCGGAATAAACTTGTTAACAATTTGTCTCAAATTTTGCCTTTTGCGTTTCTTTTTTTAAAGACTATATTTTGTGCTTTATGAAATGAATAGCTACAGAGCATCTGTATGAGGTGTTTGAGATTGTAAGGCGTGTTTATACATCATCACTTTCTTACTTAACGTGGAGAATGGTAGGACTAGGGAACACAAAGATAAATCTTAGCAAGATAGAACTCATCTTTAACTAAGACAGGATGGTTTGTCTCTGGAATATGTTGCCTTTGGATGTTGTAGATTCGTTACGAGAGTGTTATTCCATTTGAATAGCTAAGGACTTTGCGATGGATATGTTAACTGTCTTCCTGCTAGTCTGTTAGTCTAAGATTAAGGCCGACCAACATGGATAACCCTTGACTAGATTTGTGCCAATACTCAAATCAAACAAACAGTAGAATAGCTTAATCTGATGTGAATAAATAGTATTCGAATAACTGCGTCTCTGACACACGAAAGAATAATCTAACTTGATATGGAGGATCGTAGATATTCTACGTTTGTTATATTCGGATTTGATAGAGATAATGTATTTTTTATTTGCGTACAGATATTTTATGTGGTCTGTATATCTGTGCATTAAAAATATTATAGATTGGCTAAGAACATTTGCTTCTAATATGTACGTAGGTGTACTTTTGATTGACATGGAGAACTGCAGTTCTGATAAATGCAAAACAGTTTCTACATTGACTTAAAACTATACTTCTGAATCATGTAAGAACACTTTAGAATATCAGAAAAAATGGGCTTTTAAAACACATAAGAACATATTAAATCGATATCTCGAAAATGAACTTCTAACATATGTAAGAACAATTGATAGTAATATCTGAGAAAAACGAGTTTCTAATAGATGTAAGAACACTTTAGATCGATATATAAAACTATTTTTTGAAAAATATATTGCTCGAGCTCATAAATCGTTTGGGACTGAGACTGATATCTGGAAAACAATGCCCCTGACTAATGTAAAACACTTTGAACTGATATCAGAAACTATGTGTCTGACTAATGTAAAACACTTTGAACTGATATCAGAAACTATGTATCTAACTAATGTAAAAACACTTTAAACTGATATCAGAAACTATGTATCTAACTAATGTAAAAACGCTTTGAACTGATATCAGAAACTATGTATCTAACTAATGTAAAAACGCTTTGAACTGATATCAGAAACTATGTATCTGACTAATGTAAAACGCTTTGAACTGATATCAGAAACTATGTATCTGACTAATGTAAAAACACTTTGAACTGATATCAGAAACTATGTATCTGACTAATGTAAAAACACTTTGAACTGATATCAGAAACTATGTATCTGACTAATGTAAAAACACTTTGAACTGATATCAGAAACTATGTATCTGACTAATGTAAAAACACTTTGAACTGATATCAGAAACTATGTATCTGACTAATGTAAAACACTTTAAACTGATATCAGAAACTATGTGTCTGACTAATGTAAAAACACTTTAAACTGATATCAGAAACTATGTGTCTGACTAATGTAAAAACACTTTAAACTGATATCAGAAACTATGTATTTGACTAATGTAATAACACTTTGAACTGATATCAGAAACTATGTATCTGACTAATGTAAAACACTTTAAACTGATATAAAAAACTATGTGTCTGACTAATGTAAAAACACTTTGAACTGATATCAAAAACTATGTATCTGACTAATGTAAAAACACTTTGAACTGATATCAGAAACTATGTATTTGACTAATGTAAAACACTTTGAACTGATATCAGAAAACTATGTATCTGACTAATGTAAAACACTTTGAACTGATATCAGAAACTATGTATCTGACTAATGTAAAAACACTTTGAACTGATATCAGAAAACTATGTATCTGACTAATGTAAAACACTTTGAACTGATATCAGAAAACTATGTATCTGACTAATGTAAAACACTTTGAACTGATATCAGAAACTATGTATCTGACTAATGTAAAACACTTTGAACTGATATCAGAAACTATGTATCTGACTAATGTAAAACACTTTGAACTGATATCAGAAAACTATGTATCTGACTAATGTAAAACACTTTGAACTGATATCAGAAAACTATGTATCTGGCTAATGTAAAACACTTTGAACTGATATCAGAAAACTATGTATCTGACTAATGTAAAAACACTTTGAACTGATATCAGAAAACTATGTATCTGACTAATGTAAAAAACACTTTGAACTGATATCAGAAAACTATGTATCTGACTAATGTAAAACACTTTGAACTGATATCAGAAAACTATGTATCTGACTAATGTAAAAACACTTTGAACTGATATCAGAAAACTATGTATCTGACTAATGTAAAACACTTTGAACTGATATCAGAAACTATGTATCTGACTAATGTAAAAACACTTTGAACTGATATCAGAAACTATGTATCTGACTAATGTAAAAACACTTTGAACTGATATCAGAAACTATGTATCTGACTAATGTAAAAACACTTTAAACTGATATCAGAAACTATGTATCTGACTAATGTAAAACACTTTGAACTGATATCAGAAACTATGTATCTGACTAATGTAAAAACACTTTGAACTGATATCAGAAACTATGTATCTGACTAATGTAAAACACTTTAAACTGATATAAAAACTATGTGTCTGACTAATGTAAAAACACTTTGAACTGATATCAGAAACTATGTATTTGACTAATGTAAAACACTTTAAACTGATATCAGAAACTATGTGTCTGACTAATGTAAAACACTTTGAACTGATATCAGAAACTATGTGTCTGACTAATGTAAAACACTTTGAACTGATATCAGAAAACTATGTATCTGACTAATGTAAAACACTTTGAACTGATATCAGAAAACTATGTATCTGACTAATGTAAAAACACTTTGAACTGATATCAGAAAACTATGTATCTGACTAATGTAAAAACACTTTGAACTGATATCAGAAAACTATGTATCTGACTAATGTAAAAACACTTTGAACTGATATCAGAAAACTATGTATCTGACTAATGTAAAAACACTTTGAACTGATATCAGAAAACTATGTATCTGACTAATGTAAAAACACTTTGAACTGATATCAGAAAACTATGTATCTGACTAATGTAAAACACTTTGAACTGATATCAGAAAACTATGTATCTGACTAATGTAAAACACTTTGAACTGATATCAGAAAACTATGTATCTGACTAATGTAAAACACTTTGAACTGATATCAGAAACTATGTATCTGACTAATGTAAAAACACTTTGAAACTGATATCAGAAAACTATGTATTTGACTAATGTAAAACACTTTGAACTGATATAAAAAAACTATGTGTCTGACTAATGTAAAAACACTTTGAACTGATATCAGAAAACTATGTATCTGACTAATGTAAAAACACTTTGAACTGATATCAGAAACTATGTATCTGACTAATGTAAAAACACTTTAAACTGATATCAGAAACTATGTATTTGACTAATGTAAAACACTTTAAACTGATATAAAAAATTATGTGTCTGACTAATGTAATAACACTTTGAACTGATATCAGAAAACTATGTATCTGACCAATGTAAAAACACTTTGAACTGATATCAGAAAACTATGTATTTTACTAATGTTTCTCAACATTTTAGAACACTTTATAGTTATTTGGAAAGTGTGGCTTGTTTCTGGAGCTTACAAGAACAACATGGACAGATTTGGAAAACTGTGCTTCATGTACATTTAGGAATGCTTCAGAGGGACCTTGAAAATGTTTCTTCCCACGCATGCAAAAACAATTTAGCCTGCTCGTGAAATCTAAAACTATTTAGAATGATGTGGAAAACTGCTTCTGACACTTGTATGAACACTGGAGACAGATATGGAAAAGAACAGTGCTTCTAACGCATGTAAGAACACTTGATATTTATCTGAAGATTCCGTTTCTGAAACCTGTAGACGTTTCCGAAAAACGTTCTGACACTTGTAAGAATAATCAAGTTTGATCTACGTAACTGCTCTTTTGTTAACAACATTAATAATTAACTCAAATAGACGTATCTCTGTTCCAGACGTCAATATTAATCTGACATTAAAGAAAAATTAACTATAAAGCCTACAGTTAACAAATTAGATATTAATAAAAATATAATTATATTCGTATTACTGAAATGCCATAGTGCTACCAAACAAGGAAAACATTTGTAGTTGATTGTATCAATCGAGTGCCATCTATCACCATAAAGAACTCTTATTTGATATTGGACGTCTTTTTGGAGTTGATTGTAATAATCGAGTGCCATCTATCACCATAAAGAACTCTTATTTGATATTGGACGTTTTTTGGAGTTTATTGTAACAATCGAGTGCCATCTATCACCATAAAGAACTCTTATTTGATATATGACTTTACCACAGAGATCAAACTGTTATCACTCGAGAAAAAAAGTGTGTGACTTTACCATAGAGATCAAACTGTCATCACTCGAGAAAAAAAGTGTGTGACTTTACCATAGAGATCAAACTGGCATCACTCGAGAAAAACAGTGTGTTACTTTACCATAGAGATCAAACTGGCATCACTCGAGAAAAACAGTGTGTGACTTTACCATAGAGATCAAACTGTCATCACTCGAGAAAAACAGTGTGTGACTTTACCATAGAGATCAAACTGTCATCACTCGAGAAAAACAGTGTGTGACTTTACCATAGAGATCAAACTGGCATCACTCGAGAAAAACAGTGTGTGACTTTACCATAGAGATCAAACTGGCATCACTCGAGAAAAACAGTGTGTGACTTTACCATAGAGATCAAACTGGCATCACTCGAGAAAAACAGTGTGTGACTTTACCATAGAGATCAAACTGGCATCACTCGAGAAAAACAGTGTGTGACTTTACCATAGAGATCAAACTGTCATCACTCGAGAAAAACAGTGTGTGACTTTACCATAGAGATCAAACTGTCATCACTCGATATTAGATTTTTTGATATAACTTTGCTTTACTTATCTTGTTCCTAAGCAAAAGAATTCTAAACATAGAGCTTAGAACAAAAAACTCATTTTTTTTATCGATAAAAAACAAATTATTAAAGGCTTGTCTGGTCTTATGTGGTATATATTACGTATCATTACTGTTTTCAACGTGGTTACGTCCAATGATGAATTAAAGTGGCTGTTATTAAGCAAGTAGCATCTTCTAAAGATCTGTTAGGATAAAATAAAGACGTATCCACATCATAAGGCTAAAGATCCAGCTGTTAGGATAAAATAAAGACGTATCTACATCATAAGGCTAAAGATCCAGCTGTTAGGATAAAATAAAGACGTATCCACATCATGAGGCTAAAGATCCAGCTGTTAGGATAAAATAAAGACGTATCTACATCATAAGGCGATTGATATCATAAAATACATTTTCAAAAATGCATATGATAGAAAAGTAAAAACTGAATGAGAAGCGCCTTTAAACACGAACGTTAGTAATGGATGAATACAGTAACTCCTTGTTTTATATTATGAAATATTTCCAAGTTAACAGTGACTAGAAAGATGATAGATGCTTTTCTGAAATGTTTACAGAAGAGACGAAACGAGTTTCTGCTGAGTTCAATTGATTTTAAAACCATCTTCAGTTATTCGTAAGAAATAACGAATCTATTACTAGCGAAGAGCTCGTGCAGCGTAACAGTTACTATCAGTTATTAAATGAATTTATGAATGTTAATTAATTGAAGAAGAAACGCAATTATGCATTGGAAAAAGTTGAATAATTATCAAATTAAAGTTAACTTTAAAGTGGAAACAGTACCGTTTATTCTTAAGCTGAATTTTTTTCTGTATTTTTACTGTTGATAAAGATATGATAAAATATTAGTGTTAATTACACAGTGTAGCACACATTTTGTTCCTACATTTGCATAAGGTCTGAATAAAACAACATATGAATCAAGATTTACATGTATTTATACTAAAGTTATACAAAAATGTTTAGAAGTGAGTAATTTCGAAATTTGCGACTGTAATGTAAATAACTTTCATCTATCAGCCCCAGATATAGTCTCCCATCATGTTTTCGTTATACTCTCCTAGATCACAAAAGCAAATATTTGAAGAGAAAAATAGGTCTTTTCCATTTACTTTAGGCATAAGCAATTGGGAAATAACACTTTCTCTCCAGGAACAAGAATAAGTAAAAATTATGTTACATAGTGTTTCTTGATAAACAGTGATGTTTGTACTGACAGGTGCATTTTTTGTTATACAGTGATGTTTGTGTTGATAAGTGTATTTCTTGCTATATGGTGATGTCTGTACTGACAGGTGTGTTTCTTGTTACACAATGATGTTTGTGGTGATAGGTGTTTATCCTAGTTATACGCCTCCCGCTAGTACAGGGGTTAGTCTACGGATTTACAAAGCTAAAATCAGGGGTTCGATTCCCTCGGTGGGCTCAGCAGAGAGCTCGACGTAATTTTGCTATAAGAAAAGCACACACAAACACGCATTTTAGGCCCGCCATGTCCAGATTGTTGAGGCACTCGACTCGTAATCCGAGGGTCGCGGGTTCGAATCCCCGTCACACCAAACGTGCTCGCCATTTCAGCTGTGGGGGCGTTATAAAATGACGGTCTATTACATTATTCGTTGATAAAAGAGTGGCCCAAGAGTTTGCAGTGGGTGGTAATGACTAGCTGCCTTACCTCTAGTCTTACAATGCTAAATTAGGTACAGCTAGCGCAGATAGCCTTCGTGTAGCTTTGCGCAAAATTCAAAATAAACCAAACCAAGTTATTCAGTGACACTTTGGATTAAAAATGGCTTCCTTGTTCTACAGTGATGTTTGTACTGGCAGGTGTGTTTCTTGCTCTTCAGTGATGTTTGTGCTGACAGGTGTGTTTCTTGCTCATCAGTGATGTTTGTGCTGACAGGTGTGTTTCTTGCTCATCAGTGATGTTTGTACTGACAGGTGTGTTTCTTGCTCTTCAGTGATGTTTGTACTGACAGGTGTGTTTTTTGCTCTTCAGTGATGTTTGTACTGACATGTGTGTTTCTTGTTCTTCAGTGATGTTTGTACTGACAGGTGTATTTCTTGCTCTTCAGTGATGTTTGTACTGACAGGTATATTTCTTGCTCTTCAGTGATGTTTGTACTGACAGGTGTATTTCTTGCTCTTCAGTGATGTTTGTACTGACAGGTGTATTTCTTGCTCTTCAGTGATGTTTGTACTGACAGGTGTATTTCTTGCTCTTCAGTGATGTTTGTACTGACAGGTGTATTTCTTGCTCTTCAGTGATGTTTGTACTGACAGGTGTATTTCTTGCTCTTCAGTGATGTTTGTACTGACAGGTGTATTTCTTGCTCTTCAGTGATGTTTGTACTGACAGGTGTATTTCTTGCTCTTCAGTGATGTTTGTACTGACAGGTGTATTTCTTGCTCTTCAGTGATGTTTGTACTGATAGGTGTATTTCTTGCTCTTCAGTGATGTTTGTACTGAAGGTGTGTTTCTTGTTCTACAGTGATATTTGTGCTGAAAGTGTGTTTCTTGTTCTTCAGTGATGTTTGTACTGACAGGTGTTTTTCTTGTTCTTCAGTGATGTTTGTACTGACAGGTGTATTTCTTGCTCTTCAGTGATGTTTGTACTGACAGGTGTATTTCTTGCTCTTCAGTGATGTTTGTACTGACAGGTGTATTTCTTGCTCTTCAGTGATGTTTGTACTGACAGGTGTATTTCTTGCTCTTCAGTGATGTTTGTACTGAAGGTGTGTTTCTTGTTCTACAGTGATATTTGTGCTGAAAGTGTGTTTCTTGTTCTTCAGTGATGTTTGTACTGACAGGTGTTTTTCTTGCTCTTCAGTGATGTTTGTACTGACAGGTGTGTTTCTTGCTCTTCAGTGATGTTTTTACTGACAGGTGTATTTCTTGCTCTTCAGTGATGTTTTTACTGACAGGTGTGTTTCTTGCTCTTCAGTGATGTTTTTACTGACAGGTGTGTTTCTTGCTCTTCAGTGATGTTTTTACTGACAGGTGTGTTTCTTGCTCTTCAGTGATATTTTTACTGACAGGTGTGTTTCTTGCTCTTCAGTGATGTTTTTACTGACAGGTGTGTTTCTTGCTCTTCAGTGATGTTTGTACTGACAGGTGTGTTTCTTGTTCTACAGTGATGTTTGTGCTGAAGGTGTGTTTCTTGTTACACAACGATGTTTGTGGTGATAGGTGTTTATCCTAGTTATACGCCTCCCGCTAGTACAGGGGTTAGTCTACGGATTTACAAAGCTAAAATCAGGGGTTCGATTCCCTCGGTGGGCTCAGCAGAGAGCTCAACGTGGCTTTGCTATAAGAAAAGCACACACAAACACGCATTTTAGGCCCGCCATGTCCAGATTGTTGAGGCACTCGACTCGTAATCCGAGGGTCGCGGGTTCGAATCCCCGTCACACCAAACGTGCTCGCCATTTCAGCTGTGCGGGCGTTATAAAATGACGGTCTATTACATTATTCGTTGATAAAAGAGTGGCCCAAGAGTTTGCAGTGGGTGGTAATGACTAGCTGCCTTACCTCTAGTCTTACAATGCTAAATTAGGTACAGCTAGCGCAGATAGCCTTCGTGTAGCTTTGCGCAAAATTCAAAATAAACCAAACCAAGTTATTCAGTGACACTTTGGATTAAAAATGGCTTCCTTGTTCTACAGTGATGTTTGTACTGGCAGGTGTGTTTCTTGCTCTTCAGTGATGTTTATGCTGACAGGTGTGTTTCTTGCTCATCAGTGATGCTTGTGCTGACAGGTGTGTTTCTTGCTCATCAGTGATGCTTGTGCTGACAGGTGTGTTTCTTGTTCTTCAGTGATGTTTGTACTGACAGGTGTGTTTCTTGTTCTTCAGTGATGTTTGTACTGACAGGTGTGTTTCTTGTTCTTCAGTGATGTTTGTACTGACAGGTGTGTTTCTTGTTCTTCAGTGATGTTTGTACTGACAGGTGTGTTTCTTGTTCTTCAGTGATGTTTGTACTGACAGGTGTGTTTCTTGTTCTTCAGTGATGTTTGTACTGACAGGTGTGTTTCTTGTTCTTCAGTGATGTTTGTACTGACAGGTGTATTTCTTGCTCTTCAGTGATGTTTGTACTGACAGGTGTATTTCTTGCTCTTCAGTGATGTTTGTACTGACAGGTGTATTTCTTGCTCTTCAGTGATGTTTGTACTGAAGGTGTGTTTCTTGCTCTTCAGTGATGTTTGTACTGACAGGTGTGTTTCTTGCTCTTCAGTGATGTTTGTACTGACAGGTGTGTTTCTTGCTCTTCAGTGATGTTTGTACTGACAGGTGTATTTCTTGCTCTTCAGTGATGTTTGTACTGACAGGTGTATTTCTTGCTCTTCAGTGATGTTTGTACTGACAGGTGTGTTTCTTGCTCTTCAGTGATGTTTTTACTGACAGGTGTGTTTCTTGCTCTTCAGTGATGTTTTTACTGACAGGTGTGTTTCTTGCTCTTCAGTGATGTTTTTACTGACAGGTGTGTTTCTTGCTCTTCAGTGATGTTTTTACTGTCAGGTGTGTTTCTTGCTCTTCAGTGATGTTTTTACTGTCAGGTGTGTTTCTTGCTCTTCAGTGATGTTTGTACTGACAGGTGTGTTTCTTGTTACACAACGATGTTTGTGGTGATAGGTGTTTATCCTAGTTATACGCCTCCCGCTAGTACAGGGGTTAGTCTACGGATTTACAAAGCTAAAATCAGGAGTTCGATTCCCTCGGTGGGCTCAGCAGAGAGCTCAACGTGGCTTTGCTATAAGAAAAGCACACACAAACACGCATTTTAGGCCCGCCATGTCCAGATTGTTGGGGCACTCGACTCGTAATCCGAGGGTCGCGGGTTCGAATCCCCGTCACACCAAACGTGCTCGCCATTTCAGCTGTGGGGGCGTTATAAAATGACGGTCTATTACATTATTCGTTGATAAAAGAGTGGCCCAAGAGTTTGCAGTAGGTGGTAATGACTAGCTGCCTTACCTCTAGTCTTACAATGCTAAATTAGGTACAGCTAGCGCAGATAGCCTTCGTGTAGCTTTGCGCAAAATTCAAAATAAACCAAACCAAGTTATTCAGTGACACTTTGGATTAAAAATGGCTTCCTTGTTCTACAGTGATGTTTGTACTGGCAGGTGTGTTTCTTGCTCTTCAGTGATGTTTGTAATGAAGGTGTGTTTCTTGTTCTACAGTGATATTTGTGCTGAAAGTGTGTTCTTGCTACACAGTGAGACTTTTGTTGTAACTGTCGATTTTACTCCATGGTGATAATATTTGTACCACAAGATGCCATACAGTGATGTTTGTGTTGCGAAACGATAAAAATATAATTGTGTAACTAAATGGTTGTAGTAACACGCGGCTTCTTGATATATACAGGGATTTTGACACTGATTTCACTTACAGTTCGTCCAGGATTTTGTTTGCAGTCTGAGTTCTGATAATTTCCAACATTCTTATTATTGTCTAGGAATGTAGTTTGTTTGTTAGTTCTAGAGTTTCCTTTTCACTAGGTTAAAAGGCTGGTATCGCCTAAACCAAAACTGATAGTCTATAAGACGTGGACAGGATGAATCTATTTCATAGCGAAAAAAAGAAGAAAATAACTATTAATCGGATTGACTCTGATAATCCGATAAAGCCCCATCTTACAGCACGGTTCACTAGAACTCTTGTTCCAATGGAAAACACCTTATGAAAGGTTGTTCGTACGAAACGTTTGACCTGCGACCTTAAAAGAGCTGTTAGACGATGATATCGTGACTTTAAGCAGTTAAAAAGAGATATACTTGTGTGACGATTCGAACCTGTTGAACGGTTTGGAATATAAGCTTTTCAAATGCGTGAGTAATCATACACCTCAGTGAAAACGTTTCGGTAAATCATTGTAGTTTCTTTTTTTGTAACGATCTCAGCCGAAAGAAAAGTTTTATATACATGAACATTTATAATGTCTGTGAAACCTATATTTAATTCTGGAGAAATCTTTTTTTTTTTTTATAAATTGTATCCAGTAGACATGAATTCGACATCAGCTGCTGCAAAGTACAAACGTTAATGTCTATAAATATACATGTACGTCTAGATTTTGTATATCACGAGACACTCGTAAGACTCTTAAAATATATTTAGGCTTAAGAAAAGAAAAGAAACAAAACAATTCGACTAAGCTTCGCCACCAGGACCACCTGTGCAAGCGATCCATAATTTAGAAGTAGTGAATTAGAGGATAACTGGTTAAGAGGATGACAGAAATCATGAACTTTTAGGCTGCTCTAAGGAAATAGTTGGACTGACCGTCGCATTATAAGTCGCCATACCTGAAATGGTGACCATATTTGGTGATGATATTCGAGCTAGTTTGCGAAACGAGTTAGTTAGTCTGTTTGTAGTCAACCACAAAGCTCCACTCATCAAGGGTATGGAAAGCAGATTTCAAGCTGCACAAGTCCGCAGATATATCGCCGTCCCTCTGGGGTTTTGCGAGACGATTGATTGAATATTTAGAATTAAATACAAAGCTACACAACGGGCTATTTGTGCTTTGCCCACCATATCGAAACCCGATTTTTAGCAGTGTGAGTCCGCAAATATATACGCTGTGCCTCTGGGGCTGGGGGGCGATTTGCGAGATGAAGGCTTAGTAAGAAAAGAAAAAGACACAGATGGTGAATTATTTCAAGTTGGTTACAGGTCGAATTGGAGAAAACACCAGTGAACTTAAAGTGGTTATTAGAATTTGGAAAGATTATAACGCACGGTGGTTAGAACCCAAAACTTCAAATTTTAAAATAAAATTATAGTTTCGTAAATGTGAATTTTATAAAGACACTGATGGTTAAAAGAAAAGACCCCCGCAGCGGCATGTCTACGGATTTACTACGCTAAAATCAGGGGTTCGACTCCTATTCGGTGGACACAGCAGATAACCCGATGTGGCTTTGCTGTAAGTAAACACACTAAGAACAGTAACAGGAATATTACTGGAACAAAATTTGACAGTTTTTGAATGCTGCTGAGAAAACTATTAAACCCGAGAACGACTTATTTGCTGGTTTTTTCGTTGTTTCATATGTCAGATTTGATATTAAAGTGCCAAATGACCTTCCTGACCTGCGGGGTACGTCGTTTGTGTTTTCTTTGTTTGAATTCCAAATGCACTCCAACAATTCTCACTTTTTCTAGGTTCCAACATGTAGAAAATATAACGTGTCATTCTCCAAAGTTTTCTGTAGAAACCTGCTCGAACATGTCTTATTTTGATTTTAAATGTAAGAAATTCTCAAATGAAATAGTTATGAGTAGTTTCTGTGTGCATTTAAACTTCTTCACATAACATATTGTAAGAAAAGAACAATTGAAAACACACAATGCATTAGCACCATTTAGGAAA
This sequence comes from Tachypleus tridentatus, assembly GCF_004210375.1. NCBI lineage: Eukaryota > Metazoa > Arthropoda > Merostomata > Xiphosura > Limulidae > Tachypleus > Tachypleus tridentatus. The sequence continues at coordinate 3,501,496 of NC_134826.1, read as the reverse complement.
CTGAATGAATATCTGTAAAGAAGAACCTGTCGTGCCAACGGTAAGTTGTCAAGATCCGTGGTTTGTGTCCCCTCGGTTAACACAGCAGATACTCCATCGTTACGTTTCCGAATTGAGATTAAAGGTAAAAAATACTGATTTGCCGTTAGGTGCGCTATAAGGAAAGATGTTTTATGGTGATAAACGCCAGTTCAAACGTTATAAATAATTTGAGTGTCACGTTTGCTGCGTATTTTGAAGCTACTAATGTTAGCTAATTTGAGACTGGTATCTAGTGCATTTTATAATTCATAGGAATGAAATAATTCTACTTAACCCTATAGTTTGAGGGAAGAGTTTGCAAAAAGGATTTATAAGAGAGGTTCTGGTATATGATCCAATACCACTCATTGTTCAATATGATCCAATGCCACTCATTGTTCATTGATGCAAACTTGGCCAAAAATATTATTCATGTTTCTTTAAAAAGAGTAGCTAGTTGTTTCGTTTGTTTGTAACTAAGCTTATAATTACACAGTAGGCCATCTGTGTTGTGCTCACCACGGGCAGGGAACTTTGTTGTTGTTTTAATAGCGTTGTAAGCCTGCATATTTAACGCAGAGCCAATAAGGAGCAGATGGATAGTTAATGTGTGATTCAAAGATATTCCATAAACTATATTATGAAAACACAAATATGATGTTAGAGCATAAACTTATATTAGAAACAACACAATAATTGTGGGCTAAAGAGAACAAAGTTTTGATTTATGTACGTTGTACAATTTTTATGTTGAATTGTAAACGATATTAAGGCATGTATATAAATATAACAGTACTGTTTGTTGTATGTCCATGTAACTACTTGTCTATATAAATATAATAGTACTGTTTGTTGTATGTCCATGTAACTACTTGTCTATATAAATATAATAGTACTATTTGTTGTATGTCCATGTAACTATTTGTCTATATAAATATAATAGTACTGTTTGTTGTATGTCCATGTAACTACTCGTCTATATAAATATAATAGTACTGTTTGTTGTATGTCCATGTAACTACTTGTCTATATAAATATAATAGTACTATTTGTTGTATGTCCATGTAACTATTTGTCTATATAAATATAATAGTACTGTTTGTTGTATGTCCATGTAACTACTCGTCTATATAAATATAATAGTACTGTTTGTTGTATGTCCATGTAACTATTTGTCTATATAAATATAATAGTACTGTTTGTTGTATGTCCATGTAACTACTCGTCTATATAAATATAATAGTACTGTTTGTTGTATGTCCATGTAACTACTCGTCTATATAAATATAATAGTACTGTTTGTTGTATGTCCATGTAACTAATTCGCAGGGTGTGGATGGATCTTCTCCAAAAATTGGTATGAAGGATTATTAAGTCCATGTGGGCTGTACATACAAACTTTCGGTTTTGAATTTTGTGTTTTGCGGTTTGAATGGGCGATTTTTACTTATTTATTGGCTTCTAGCAGAGATACAGACAAATTTGCAGTTTCACATTTTGTGTTTTGGAGTTTCTATGGGCGTTTTGTATATTTATAAAATATATATATAAAAAACATATATATATATATTTTTATATGCGTTTTGTATAACGCATATAAGGGAAACAACTTTTCATGTCCTGAGATTTCATTAATCATGAATTTGCATAACTTCCGTCCAAGGGACTGGTGCTCCATCTAGTTTAATAATATATATTAAAGGTTAAACACTGAACGAAAATTATTTTGAATCAAAGCGAGGTGAAGAACCATTTTTACAAAACTGAATTCGTCATAAAAATATGACTTCATGACATAACAGTTTAATGAAATAAATAAAAATTGGAATTGAAAAACGCACGTTATTTTGCGTGTCTTTTGTTTATTTGTTTGTTTTGGAATTTCGCACAAAGCTACTCGAGGGCTATCTGTGCTAGCCGTCCCTAATTTAGCAGTGTAAGACTAGAGGGAAGGCAGCTAGTCATCACCACCCACCGCCAACTCTTGGGCTGCTCTTTTATCAACGAATAGTGGGATTGACCGTCACATTATAACGCCCCCACGGCTGGGAGGGCGAGCATGTTTGGCGCGACGGGGATGCGAACCCCTGACCCTCAGATTACGAGACGCACACTTTAACACGCTTGCGTGTCTTAGAAGTCACAATTTTTGTTGTTCACAGAAGACTGTTTCGAGGGAACACGATTAGTATTACAATATTTGTGTTAATTCACAGAGTGATATTTTGTTTCCCAATAATTTTTTAAAAAATAATCATGCGATATATTTTTAAGATTTTTTTTTCCAGATTTGCCTGCTTCAATTAAAAACATATGTTACACTTTGTAACACAAAATTTTACTGTTTCTTGTTTGTGGACAGAAAGTGTTATTTCCCAATTGCTTATGCCTAAAGTAAACGATAAAGACCTATATTTCTCTTCAAACTTTGCTTTTGTGACCTAGGAGAGTATAACGAAAACATGATGGGAGACTATATTTGGGGCTGATAGATGAAAGTTATTTACATTACAGTCGCAAATCTCGAAAAACTACTCACTTCTAAACAATTTTGTGTAACTTTAGTATAAATACATGTAAATCTTGATTCATTTGTTGTTTTATTTAAACCTTATGTAAATGAAAATGTACAAATTTGCCCGTTTTTACATAGAAAATAGGTTAATTTCTAAATTTTATTATCCAGTACACAAAAGCAAAGTTTGAAGTGAATAATGACCATTTGCTGTACTTTTACAACATAAACAATTAAGAAATAACACATACTATAAGAAATAACAGAGGTGCAAAATTTGTGTTACATGGTGTTATCTGTAAGGATTACTATAGGCGTCGAGCGTTAGAAGCAGCTACAAACTTTGAGTTATTTAAATGAACACTAACCATATTTCCAAAGATTGAATTCAAATACATTTATCTGTAGACGATGAAAATTGTTTGTGTTGATTTTGATAAAGTCAATCCTACCTGAATATAAAGTTAAACAACTGTTATTTTAATAATAAGATAAGAAATTCTACGTGTTAAATCACTCGTGATTTATTTTAATAAATATGCCAATAACTCTTATATATATTAAATACTTTATAAAGATACATGAATATTTAATTAAGATACTATAAAAATTTTTAATATTCTTTTCAAACCACACGCGTCTATTTAAACACACAAATGTAGTAACTCAAACAATGTTTATAAACCATATACAGTTAGTTAAATACATAAATGTGGTAACTTCAACAATGTTCCCAAAACATATACACATATTTACGTTAAGAACTGTATAAACATAGCCTTGTTGGATCAAAAGAAAACAACAATAATAGTGTGGAAAATTTATTGTTGTTTTTTTATTATTGTTGAAACATATTGTAAATAAAGGATAACTCACCTACGAAATAAATGTCTACTAGTATATAATAAACTGAGCGTGAGAGAGTATATATTAATATTTCTATTAATGTCAATGGTAGATTATTGTCCACTCCCACCGAGTTAAAACTGATAGTTCAAGGGGCTAGGGTTATGTTCAAAGCCTAAAATGAGAGAAAATCCCAATAGTATGACACTACGAATTATTAATTCCCTTTGAATACTCGAGTTCATATTTTTCTTTGGATGGAATGTGGTTCATAATTTATTTTAAAACGTCAATCAAAACAAAAGGCACTGATTATAAGTGAAACAGTTTATACGTGCATAAACAGTCAAGTTAGAAAAAACAAACAAAAACAAATCAATCATTAGAATGCGATATAGAAAAGGTTTGTTTGGAGTTAAAAGAAAAGCTCTGCCCACCACGGGTATCGAAACTCTGTTTTAAGCTTTGTAATTCCGCAGAAATGCGGCTGTACCGCTGGGGTAACTAAATAAAATGTGTATATTTCTCTCTAATTAAGCACAAAGCTACACAATGAGCTACCTATGCTCTAATCACCACGGGTGTCGAAACCCGGTTTCTAGCATTGCAAGTCCCGTGATATACTCTATCACTGTTACACTGGTGAGCACTACAGACAAAGAGCATATTTATAAAGATGTAATGTACAAAAAGGTATAGTAGATATGAAAACATGGGAAAATTGTGTCGCAATTTTATATTAATATTAGTGATTGTGCCAGTTACAATAACAAAGGAATCAACTGTTTCTTGTTTAACACACTCGCTTTAGGGAGTGTACATTTTAATGTAGCTTGGGTTTCTTTTCTTGTTTAACACACTCGCTTTAGGGAGTGTACATTTTAATGTAGCTTGGGTTTCTTTTCTTGTTTAACACACTCGCTTTAGGGAGTGTACATTTTAATGTAGCTTGGGTTTCTTTTCTTGTTTAATACACTCGCTTTAGGGAGTGTACATTTTAATGTAGCTTTGGTTTCTTGTTTAACACACTTACTTTAGTTGGTTTACATTTTAAAGTAGCCTGGCTTTTTTTACATTTTTTTATGGGTGTCTCCTTTATTTCAATTTGAAATGGTTTAATCAGACCTACCTTAACCATTTTTCCATATTATGAGGTTTCAGTCGGGTGTTTCGAATTGCATGGCTTTGGTACTTGGTGGATACAATACACAACAGAGTATAGGCTATCATTCAGCGTATAATACTTTGTATTGCTACCGTTCTCGCGAACACGGCTGAATTGATAGAATATCAGTAAGGAAAACCTTGAACGAGATGTTATCTTGGTTGATAAAAACAATTTCTCAGTTTCTCCTGCTGCTGTTACAACTACTTTCTTAACGTCCACTGTAATAAAATATTTAAATATTTCTGGTCGTTTTGGAGTTATTTTCGCTCTAAGAAGACTTTGCGAATGGCCAGTCTTACCGCACGTGCATTACTAATCTTCCTATTGTACGTGCTCTTCAGTTTCGAAGATGATGCTTAACAAGGACTTTAAAAAAGATTCCTCGGGTGACTTGTTAATTATATGGTTGAATGTTTTTTTCCCACCGTCTTTCTCATGAAAACAGTAATTTATTTCGAGATGTGAGTGGAGCCTTGGAGATACTTGACTTATGAACCTTTATCATCATAAAATTATTCCTTATTTTCTCGTCAGAGAAAATGTTAACTGTCTCATTTTACTGAAGTTTTGGGTTGGAAGGTTCTCTCTCGTAACCACTGCTTCGACTTTGCGTATGAGGCCATTTACACGATTTGAGTTTTGGAGTGGTTTTCCTCATTGTCCTAAACGCTTGACTGAAAACTTCCTTCTTCAAAATGTTATATTGTTCTGTTATTCATCCTTTTTGGCTTCACATTGTTCATGTATGAATATTCTTCTTCCAGACTGAAATACTTTGTTATATACCTCCACCTATACATCTATCTATGGCAGCACTACACCTCGATGGGTAGGTAAGTATCTACAATTTAGATAATATAGGGTCTAAACACATCATTAGACGAACTTTGTCTTCCAATTGCGGCCACATACCGCTGAATTATTATATATAGGTGGTTTATACAACATATAAATAAACGTGTACAAGAGAGCGTTTACTACCTACACAATACGGAAGACATTAATGACGTAACAACTGGGGCATAAAATGTATAACGGAAGTAGTAGCCGTTGAGAAAAGGTAGAACATTTTGAAATATTAATGTCCAGAGTTCGCATGCGCAGCAAATCATGTAATTTTTAACCTACACTAGCTGTTCTGGATTTCGGGATAACAGGAGGCGGTAAATTTTCTTTTCTAAACACTTTTCACATAGAACATGTGTTCGTTTACAAGTAGATAAAGAACTGTAAAATTCAGTAGAAATTCAGGTCTGCAGAAGTAATATCAGTAGAGCTCTACTGATAATTACGTGAATATTTTCTTTGTCAAATACTCTCTGTACGGTCAAAATATGATAAAAGAAGGCAGGTAAAAGAACGGCTATATTTCTATTGTTGTATTTACACGTGGGTAAATTTGAAAAACGAGGCGTAAGTTGGTTATAGCCAATGAAGATTAAGTGAAGCCTACCGATATAATGCAATATTACAAATTTCATTGTCCCTTGGGGATATTTATTTCGGTTTCTTTTGAATTTTCGCGCAAAGCTACATGAGTGCTATTTGCGCTAGCCGTTCCTAATTTAGCAGTATAAGACTAAAGGGAAGGCAACTAGTGAATAACACCCACCACAAACTTCATAATCAACGAATAGTGGGATTGACTGTTACACTATAACGCGTCCACGGCTGAAAGGATGAGCATGTTTGGTGTGACTGGGATTCGAACCCGCGACCCTCAGATTACGAGTTGAGTGCTTTAACCACCTGGTTATGACGGGCCATTTATTTCGGAAAGAACTGACTCCGTAACTAAACCTTCGATTACACCAGTCTATATACTGCAACAAACTGTAAAAGTTACGTATATTTCTGTTCCGGAACAGCGTTCCGGTACGCTAACTTTGGTTTGATTCCGATTAACCTTCTAGTTTGAAATTTAAATAAATACTGATCAAAACCAAAAACAAATATCAGACTTATAAACATATTTCTTTTTTACAAAACAAAAGTGGTTATCATTATTCACCAATAATCCCCACGTCTAGGTCTCGCGCCACGTATCCTTTCAGCTAAAGATCAAAGTCAAAATATTTTTTTTTTTTATTTTCGAGTTTCTGGACTTTCTGTCAATCATAAGAAATTCGCCTTCTCAGTTTTCTAACTGTAGCCAACTCGGAACTTGCCCCGAATTACTAAGTTACGCCGAGACAAATGGACTGTCGCTAGGCGATCCATCAAGACAACAGGGCCTAGTAGCTGATGGTACGTGCTTAGTCTGCGAAACCTAGTTTTTCTAGTTGGTAGCCAGAGCTAGGGAAGCCCAACAAGGTCACGCAGATTCAGGAGAAACGACATTAATCATGTGCGTCAACTTAAGACAGAGTCTGAAACCGCAGGATTCACTATCGACCAGATATACCAGTCAAGCCAATGTCGTTTAGATATCCGAGTATACACACAGCACTGAGAAACCTTTCTACCATGAAGTCCCATATAAACTTATCATTTTTTTGAACTTCTGACCAGTAAAGAGTAAAAGCTACGCGTTGGATCTGCCTTAAGTCGCCAGAATTAAAGATAATATAGAAAGTCTTGTGTTAATTTCATTCATTCTGCTGAAATACCTTAGTGACGGTATTGATTTTTGTGCAAGAGAACATACGTGAATAGAAACATTTAAGTAATGGAAAAATATTTGTACTATCTGAATTATCACAATCGAAAACCATTTGCAGACGTTTGTAGACGTTTTGTTTTGCTGGTTTTTGTAAATTCAATTGATGTTTATTGAATGACGCTGGTCACATCAGCTATAATTTCTTCTAAGGGGTAACAGTCAAAACCTTGCATGTCTCGTCTATTTCTTGACACTAAAATCAATAATGTAAGTTTGGTATTCCGATGTATAAATGCAATTAATACTAAGGCATCTTTTCCCGAAGATTCTATAATTGTATACGTTCCATGCTATCCTCGGATGGTGAAATCATTGTCTACCCAAATGAGACATCTCGGTTTGATACTTATGATATATTTTAAAATAAAACCTAGATGTTGTAACTTTAAAAATTAACACTTTAATACGGGCATTGTAGGAATCTAATTATTGAAACAGAAAGTTTAACAACTACCCCTGTAGTTTGAATTATATCTCAGAGTCTATCTAAAACTATCTCAAGTTACATCGAGCCAGAATTCAAACTTCAGGCAGAATGTTTTAGTGGAATTTCATTTCACTGAGGAAAGGCCTGGCATGACCAGGTGGTCAGGGCGCTCGATTCGTAATCTGAGGGTCGCGGGTTCGAGTCTCCGCTCCACCAGAATACTCGCCCTTTCAGTCATGTGGAAGTTATAAGTCACGCTCAATCACTATTCTTTGGTAAAAGGGTAGCCCAAAAAGTTGGCGGTGGACGGTGATGACTAGCTGTCTTCCCCCTCTTTTTACAGTGCTACATTATGGACGGCTAATGCAGATAATTCCCCTGTAGCTTTGCGAAAAATTCAAAACAAACAGTTGGGTAAATTTCAGAACCTTCTTAATACAAACTTATGAAACAGTTGGTCATAGCGACAAAAAATGACGATTAATTTATTTCGTCATATTATTTTTACGTCATTACTCATATTACACACACACACACACACACACACACACACACAGTCACATATATAAATATACACATATGTATGTAGTATAACTATTATTATTTACCTATAAAGCGGAGAATCCCCCCTTTATTAATGTTTGACAGTTGAACACTGAGAGTGAAATATTAGAAGAATCCTAATTTAAGTTTGGTTATATTATAGTAATCTCTAACTATTAAGGTTCGGCATGACTCTTACTCGGTCGCGGTTTCGAATCTCCCATAACATGCTCGCCTTTTCAGTCGTGTGTGGGGGTTATAATGTAACGGTCAAGCCCACTATTCGTTGGTAAAAGAGTAGCCAAAGAGTTGGCGGTTGATGGTACTGACTAGCTACCTTTGCTCTAGTCTTACACTACTAAATCAGAGACGGCTAACGTAGATATCCCTCGTGTAGCGTTTTGCGAACTTCAAGATTAAATATGGGGTGTTTTAAAAACAGCTAATAATTTCAAAAAGCACTATGAAGTAGAAACAAACCTAAGTTACTATAAAAAACCTTGCAACTATAAAAAGGGCCCAGCATGGCCAGGTGGTGAAGGCACTCGACTCGTAATCCGAGAGTAATGGTTTCGAATCCCCCTCACAACAAACATGCTCTCCCTTTCAGCCGTGGGGGCGTTATAATCTGAAGATAAATCCCACTATTCGTTGGTAAAATAGTAGAACAATAGTTTGCGGTGGGTGGTGATAACTAGCTGCCTTCCCTCTAGTCTCTCACTACTAAATTATGGACGGCTAGCGCAAATAGCCCTCGTGTAGCTTTGAGCGATATTAAAAAACAAACTATCGAAAAGACAATAAGGCTTGAATTATACTAATAACGATGTTTGATTAATAAATTAATTAATTACTATATTCTGATGACGTAAAACAACAGGAACGACTACACGTGGGAAAACGTGTATTGTTAAAAAAGAAACAAAGAGACAGAAAATGTTGCTCAAGTAACCAGTTCAGTAGAATAACCGGAAGTAAGAGAGTCGAAGGTACCTAGTAATTTACTAAAACAATGAAAAAACAAAACAAACTATAGATTCCACCGTTCCTGTTAGGTTTAAACGAATAAAGTTTTTGCTACGGTTGTATATAACCTAAATGTTGTCTCGCACAAGAACTGTCGTCTTGTCTCACACAACGTATTATTAAATATCTTTGTCTCTCACATATATTGCTACTTCCCAACATACGACTCGGTTCACACCACCGTGGAGCACAACCTGGGAGCTATTAGTGGCTCGCAATTTGTCTCGACAGTTTAGGTTCGTGCAGAAACGTATGTACACTTTTAAATACACATGTAGCAATAATCATGGCTTCTTATGCTAATTATTTTGCCAGGTTATCAATATCATAAAAGTGTAAGAACTTACAAAAAATTAAAATCATTATTTCTATAAATAATAAATCTTATACCTACCGGTGAGAAATATATCTCACCTTAGATTGTTGTAAAAAAAACAACAATAGTAATATTACGAGATTTAAGAATAAAAACAATCGCATTTGTTATGATCTAAAGTCTGGATGCTACGAACCTGTATTAAACATAGAAATCAAATAAATTATTGTATAGTCAGTATTCCCGTTAACCAGATGATAATCTTAGAATAGCATTCGCAGATTAAGTGCTTCGATTATGATTCACTGGATAATTATACAATCAAAACGTTCTCATTATCCATGTTATGGTGTTACAGGGTGGTTCTTATATCACTGTTTCACTGGAACAGTCAGGCAAAATAACAGGAGGTTTGACAGAAAATGTTTTCAATGTTGAACTGAATATTATTGATCTAGAATGAGGTAAGAGTAGAGATAGAAAGTAAACACAATAGAAATCAAAATAGTGTAAAAGGAAAAAGGTATCTAAAAGTGTTCAGGTTTACTGATTTTTCATTTGACTAATCAGGTTGGAATCCACTGGATAAGTGTACAGGAAATATTTTCCTATTCAACACAATATAATGTTCCAGGGTACTTATGCTATTATCAAGGTAAAGATTTCTTTCCGGATTTAGAAAAAAAATGTACGAAGTTCATATGAGACTAGTTTTGGTAGAGACTAGTTCTATGAGATATGAGACTAGTTCATGTGAGACTAGGTTTGGTTGAGACTAGTTCTATGAGATATGAGACTAGTTCATATGAGACTAGTTTTGGTAGAGACTAGTTCATATGAGACTAGTTTTGGTAGAGACTAGTTCATATGAGACTAGTTTTGGTAGAAACTAGTTCTATGAGATATGAGACTAGTTCATATGAGACTAGGTTTGGTAGAAACTAGTTCTATGAGATATGAGACTAGTTCATATGAGACTAGGTTTGGTAGAGACTAGTTCATATGAGACTAGTTTTGGTAGATACTAGTTCTATGAGATTAGTTTTGGTAGAGACTAGTTCTATGAGACTAGTTAATATGAGAATAGGTTTGGTAGAGACTGGTTCTATGAGACTAGTTTTGGTAGAGACTAGTTTTATGAGATATGAGACTAGTTTTGGTAGAGACTAGTTCTATGAGACTAGTTATATGAGACTAGTTTTGGTAGAGACTAGTTCTATGAGACTAGTTATATGAGACTAGTTTTGGTAGAGACTAGTTCTATGAGACTAGTTTTGGTAGAGACTAGTTCTATGAGACTAGTTTTGGTAGAGACTAGTTCTATGAGACTAGTTTTGGTAGAGACTAGTTCTATGAGACTAGTTTTCTCAGGGTACATTACTGTTGATACTTCTACTCAAAATATAAGGGTTATTATAATCTCAAAGTATTAGCTGACTTCCCAGTTGTAAATTTCGCTACATATACAGTGTGTTCTATTAAAAGCAACTGTTCTAATAAGAAGGCATATGTAATACTATAGGGGAATAATTCAGAACTATTGATAATTGGAGTGAAAAGAACTTAGCCACTTTTTGACCAATGTCCTACTTTTAAACCTTCATACATTTGTATGCATGAAAAAATGAAATATTATCGTGAACTTTAAAAGTCCTCATTACATAATAGAGAAGAAAGAAAACTGCACCATACATTGTTAATATTTATCTGTTATAGTAACAGAGATATAATGTTTGATTCAATTATTAGAAAAGGATTGATGTAACTTACGGTGCTGGGTAAAAGTGTTAGGACAATATGTTGTAATTCCTTCCATTTTATGGAACTATTTTTTCCATGCCATTAGAGAATGCAAATGTTAACACTGAAGTAATGGTTCACTGACCTCTGTTGAGAACTGAATGATCCGGGGTAAGAATACTTATAATTCTTTAGAATTTCCATGTAGAGAATGCAAATTTCAACACTGAAGTAATGGTTCACTGATCTCAGTTGAGAACTGAATGATCCGGGTTAAGAATACTTATAATTCTTTAGAATTTCCATATACTTGTACCAATGATCCGGGGTAAGAATACTTATAATTCTTTAGAATTTCCATATACTCGTACCAAGGACATGTCACAAGGGTTCCGTTTGTATGAACATACTGATGAAATTTAGGTTTGAAATAAATGTCATGGTACCTCATGAAATGTCTTAACTGTTTAGAAATAAGCTAGCATATGACACCGGTATATGCTCGAAGAAATCAATTTAATATCACTTCACAAATAAACTTTAAGCTTTTGGGGCGTAGCATGATAACAAAACTTAATACATAGTGTTAAACATTGTTTTTATTAGAGATTTGTCAGTAGAGCAGAGAGTTTGCTTGAGGTTTTACGCAATGCTGGTTGGACTATCCGACAAATTACTGCACACTTGAAATACTCCCCAAACATTGTGAAGTACACCCTATATCGTGAGACCGAGACAAGTAAATCTGAAAATAGGAAAGGAAGGGTAGAACATCTAATCTCAATGATACTGATTTTAAGTATTTTAGTCTATGCAGTCTTTGAGATAGAAGGAAGACCGCCAATGATCTCAAGCATGAGATAAACAACCATGTACCAAATGACAGAAAAGTGTCCATATCTACAGTATCAAATATATTCAATTAAAATGGAATATTTGGTCGTGTAGCAGTTAAAGAAACTTTACTTCGATCTGAAAATATTTTCGATAGACTGAAATTTGCTAAAACGTACAAAAACTGGACTGCTAATGACTGAAAAGAGTGTTATGGATGGCTGACTTCTAGTTTGAAATATTTGGTTCAAGCACAGGTTGTACGGTGGAAAAAAGGTGAAAAATACCTCAACGCATAGCACTTACCATGAATCATGGTTGATCAGTGTGATGTTTAGGGGTATTTTTGTGCTAGGGTGACATGAGATATTTGCAAAATAAATGGATGAAATAATGGACCAGTACCATCAGATACTGATCCGTCATGATATATCCAATGATTTACGCATAAGTGGTGAAGTATTCTACTACCATAAAGATAATCACATCAAATACTCCTAAAACTGGTGAATAAATTACTTAGCAAAGAAAGAAGCTGCTGAAGTCATTCAATGTCAGAGTCCCGATCTCAGCCCGGTTGAACAGATCTGGGATTTGCTAGACCAAAACTTGACAAATTAAAAGTTACTTTCAAGGAAGTTTATGGAGTATAGTAAAGACATTTGAAGTAAAATTCTAAAGGAAACTTTGATTAAATATGTTGCAACAAAAGTTGAATGACTGTTTACAGTTATTAAAGCGAAAGGGGGACACATAAAATATTAACTGTTTGCTGAACTCCAGCAAATACACTAAATACGAGATTAATAAACGTTTGATGTTGCGCCTGTTATTTATCTTCCACTGTTTTTGAAAGTAGCCTAAAATCTAACTTTTTTTACTTTGACGTAACACTTTTGCACATTACTGTCTATACCATGTTTTCTGATCAGGTCAGTGAATACACTTAGGTAAAAGTACTCTTTCCATCAATAAGCTTTAAAGATGTTTTCAATATTAGAGCTTTAATCGTAAAATTACCGACTTAGATTTATTTTTCTAAACTCTTTATATCAATATTGCATGTGAGTTCATAGCATTGATGGATACAGGGCCCTAATAACATGAGGTAGTACTTAAGAAGATATCTAGTGTATAGTTAAACAAAGATAGCGTTCAGCTTTTGACCGAAACGGTTAAGATGTATTTTTAACGTCGTATAAGTGTAAACACGTTTTGATATACAAGGCCAGTTTTAGCCTGAAAATTAGTTTTCAAGCTGTTAAGCTCGTTCTATCACAATGCACTCTTACTTATGAAATATATAAACAAAATTGAACAACCCTTTGATGACGAAAAGGTACACGAAAGCTATCTGCGTTAGCCCTCCCTAATTTAGCAGTCTAAGACTAGAGGGAAGGCAGCTAGTCATCACCGCCCACCCCAACCCTTGGGCTAATCTTTTACCAACGAATAGCGCAAATAACCGTCACATTATAACGCCTTCACGAATGAAAGGGCGAGCATGTTTGGTGTGACTAGGATTCGGACCCGCGACCCCCGGATTACGAGTCGAGCGCGCCATGCCCATTCTAGTAACAAGTAGGTTGATACAGCTAGTCATCACCACCCACCGCTAACACTTGGGCTATTTATTCTTTTACCAACAAATAGTGAGATTGACTGGCATGTTATAACGCTCCTACGGCTGAAAGGTTGAGCATGTTTGGTGTTATTAGGATTCGGACCCGCGACCCCCGGATTACGAGTCGAGCGCGCCACGCCCATTCTAGTAACAAGTAGGTTCATACAGCTAGTCATCACCACCCACCGCTAACACTTGGGCTATTTATTCTTTTACCAACGAATAGTGAGATTGACTGGCATGTTATAACGCTCCTACGGCTGAAAGGTTGAGCATGTTTGGTGTGATTAGGATTCGAATCAGTGACCCTTGGATTACGAGTCGAGCGCGCCAACCACCTGACCACGCAGGACCATTTAACCGAAAGTGTTTTTCAGTTGTTTCAAAACGTTTACTCCATATATTCTTAAAATATTGTTTTTTTAATTTAATTTTAAAGCTACAAAGTACCTGGCCATCAGCTGCTCTTGTTTATCTCTCTATCGGCTTTGACATTTTAATTTCAGAGCAGTTTCATTGGGAAAATTATTGGTAAACAAATTCAAAGTCAAATCTTCACGATATATATTTGAGTTTGTTTTTTTTCATTTTGAGGTATTACTTGCTGCTTTAATTTATGTGTTTTTTGTTTACGTAAAATAACATATTACCTGGGAAAAACCAAATATATTGCTAACGAATTTTAATCACGCAATCTAGTATTTTGCTCAAGAAATATATTCAGAGACCATGACATTGAAGTATAGGGTCGTTTCTGTGATGCTTGAGAAAGAAAATGGACGTATGTTATGAAAGATTAGAATGATTTTACCTTGAATTATCCATTATAGAGAACGCAGTTTATCTCACATCTATCCTGATATGCCAAGAGTTAGACTTACTTAAAAGAGGTAATTTCCCTTCGTACATGAGACAGTAAACAAATTGTTGGATGTTTAAATGATTACGAGCCGTGCATTCCAATCGAGTTTCGTAAATGAACAGTAAACGGTATTTTAATACAAAGTTTTACGAGAGTTGTTCTGGTTTGTAGTTCTTTGGTTGGCTGCAATGTGTCTGTTGTAATGGTCATTCGAATGGCACGGTTAGTAATGGACAAGTCTAGTTGTCGAATAAAAAATTCAAGGAAAAGCGACAAGGAAAAACCGCATTACGCATTAAATGAAATATCACGCGTCAAAACGTAGTTATGGACGTGCGACATTAATTTTATTATAAAAAAATTACTCTGTCTGATATATGGGGCTATGAAAAACACGTGATGCGCAAGACAGTGGCTACTGCTTTCTGGGAGCAGCTGTTTAAATAGTAGCAACAAAGACATTTGCTGGACAGTCTCTTCCTTCAAGTAATAAGGAAAGATATACCAATTTTCGTGGGTGGTTATTTCAATTGAGAAATAAATAAATAAAGGCACAAACACAGTAGTTTATATTATTTAAGACATGGATATATTGTTTATTTTGTACAAAGTAACTAAAATAGTCCGTCAGGTGGGACAGTGGTAAGTCTTCGGATTTACAACGTTAAAATCAGGGAGTTCGATTTCCCCTTGGTGAAGTCAGCACATAGCCCGATGAGGCTTTGCTATAAGAAATAACATACACATACACATACAGCTAAATAACAAGGTGCTCGACTCGAATTTGAGGGTGGCGGGTTCGAATTCCGGTCACACCAAACATGCTCATCCTTTCAACTGTGGGGGCGTTATAATGTTACGATCAATCCAACTATACGTTGATACGAAGTTAAAATGAACTGACGAACTGGAAGATTTATTATCAATATGGCTACTTTATCGAAAACCTAAACTCACACACTTGTACAGTGGGTCTAGAATTACGTAGAGATTTGGTTTCCTGTGGTCTGCTCAAGAGACGAAGTTCTGAGACACTTTCAACGACTCAGTGGTAAGTCATTAGTACGTGCTTAATCTCAGGTTACAGCTGCTTTAGTCAGCGTCATGTTTTTTGGTTTAAGCAAACGAAATTGAAAATTACCGAATGCGTCGTTAATAATAATGAATAGTTATTATTAAAAATCACATTAATAATAATGAATAGTTATTATTAAAAATCAGTTATAGCATTAAAGTTACAGCTTGGATCCATTATAATAACAAATAAACAAACAGAATTTCTGGGAAAAAATCATTTTTTGAAGGTTACATCGTGTTTTATTTAGATAACTGGCCCGGCATGGCCAGGTGGGTTGAGGCATTCGATTCCTAATCTGAGGGTCACGGGTTAGAATCCCCGTCACACCAAACATACTCGTTCTGTCAGCCGTGGGGGCTTTATTACGTGACGGTCAATCCCACTATTCGTTGGTAAAAGAGTAGCCCAAGAGTTGGCGAAGCTAGTGATGACTAGCTGCCTTCCCTCTAGTCTTACACTGCTAAATTAGGGACGGCTAGCGCAGATAGCCTTCGAGTAGCTTTGCGCGAAATTCAAAAAACAAACAAACATTTAGATAACTTTAGAGCATTAAACAAAATATATTTTAACCAGTTAATTTACCGTGTTAAAACAAAGCGTAGTTTTATTGAAGTAACATTACTGTTTTAGGCAAAGTACATTATTTTCCAGTAGTAAAACAAACGATTAAAAATCTACTAACGACCTTATAATACGGAATTGGTGTTTCAATATTTTTTGCCGCTAATAGCATCTGTATTTTCTTCAATAGTCATCCAGTGTTTTTCAAATTACTTACATTGATTTTTATATTACGTCTTTACTTGTTTCTCTTTCATTTCTTCTGTGTTCAAGTTTTATGGACCTTTAATTTTACGATTAACACAGCATTCGCCGATGGGTTCGTGGCTGGCAGCGTCTGTTATTGTAATTCGGTGTACACTTTAGTGAAGAACAGTTTGGCCAAGCATTTCGAAATTCGGGTATATTTATGTTCTCTACTGATGGTAAGTTCGAACTTTGAAATAAACATTGGGGAAAAACCGTAAGTATAAAAAATATCGAAATTTGCAATTTTTTTCTTGCTAGGCATTCTTCTCTCACACAAAATGAATATGTTTAATACGATTGATAACTAAGATGCTCCCTAGTGGCACAGCGGCATGTTTGCACATTTACAACGCTAGAAACATAGTTTCGATACCCTTAGTGGGCAGAGCGCAGATAGCCCTCATGTAGCTTTGTGCGAAATTCAAAACAAATCGAGGCCCGGAATGGCTGGGTGGTTAAGGCATTCAACTTGTTTTCCAAGGGTCGCGGGTTCGAATCCCTGTCACACCAAACGTGCTCGCTTTTTAAGACGTGAGGGCGTTATAATGTGACGGTCAATCCCACTATTCGTTAGTAAAAGAGTAGCCCAAGAGTTGGCGGTGGGTGGTGATGACTAGCTGTCTTTTCTCTAGTCTGACACTGCTAAATTAGGGACGGCTGGCGCAAATAGCCCTCGTGTAGCTTTGCGTGAAATTCAAACCAACTAAACAAACTGTAACCTATAGTTCGAATCTCTGCGGTGAATACAAAGCACGCGACCCAGCGCTAAAAGCAACAACAACCAATAAATATATATAAACATTTTCACGCGTTTTAAACATTCTATTCGTGTAGCTTCATGTTACCGTCCTTCACTTTTATTAAGGAACTAAGTTCAAGACTAAAGAATGAAATAATCCAGCTTATTAAAAGTGAAGCTTAGTTCACATGCCTTTTGAATAAAACGTATGCTAATTTAAACCCTTCAAATTACACTTTTTACCTTAAGTCTCACAAGCTGGATCTTAAAATAAATTCACTTTAAGTCTAAGAAATTTTTGATCAAATACAACAGAAACTGGTAATAAACGTGTGAAAGTAAAATGTTTGACGGTAAAAACACATCTTCAGTTGTGAAGTTATGTCCGTCTGTACGTCCCTCAATTTACTTGATTGAAGCTTGGATATTATTTTGTTAAAAAAAGTCCATGATGAATTACCTTCCCACGTGAATCAAGCCAAAACTGTGAAGGAAAAAAGATTAAACAAAAAGACCGGCATGAGATTGATTTTCTAGAACGTCCACGTGCACATAGACTTCATTCACCGGTGCCCTTTCAAATTGGTTGTAATCTCTTCCCATATGTTTGTTGTTCTTAAACAGTTTACGTATATGTACAAGAGGGACTTTGGTGTTTTTTTTGTCTATAAATGGGAAATCAATTTCATACTTCTAGACTATTCAGACAAAAGTTTATAGCGAAATAAGAGTTTTTATCTAATATTCCATTACACGGGCTAAGCTATTAGCGCTTTTGTGCCGATAAAAGATTTGGTTCTAGGAACGAAGAGCTGGTTTGTTAAAGCTTTTACCTAGCTATCTAATGACACATGGAGTTTATTATAGGTTGTGACATGTTAGTAATACATGTATGAAATAAACAGGGGTTGATGAAGGTAAGGAGAAGATGGATTAAAACTTACATCACGTTGTTTTGATTCTTAATAATGTACCATTCTAGTGTCAGATGTAACAACTGAATAACATTAAAACTTATATCCCGTTGTTTTGATTCTTAATAATGTACCATTCTGGTGTCAGATGTAACAACTGAATAACATTAAAACTTATATCCCGTTGTTTTGATTCTTAATAATGTACCATTCTGGTGTCAGATGTAACAACTGAATAACATTAAAACTTATATCGCGTTGTTTTGATTCTTAATAATGTACCATTCTGGTGTCAGATGTAACAACTGAATAACATTAAAACTTATCACGTTGTTTTGATTCTTAATAATGTACCATTCTAGTGTCAGATGTAACAACTGAACAACATTAAAACTTATATCGCGTTGTTTTGATTCTTAACAATGTACCATTCTAGTGTCAGATGTAACAACTGAATAACATTAAAACTTACATCACGTTGTTTTGATTCTTAATAATGTACCATTCTAGTGTCAGATGTAACAACTGAACAACATTAAAACTTATATTACGTTGTTTTGATTCTTAATAATGTACCATTCTAGTGTCAGATGTAACAACTGAATAACATTAAAACTTATATCGCGTTGTTTTGATTCTTAATAATGTACCATTCTAGTGTCATATGCAACAACTGAATAACATTAAAACTTATATCCCGTTCTGTTCATTTTCAATGATGTACCATTCTAGTGTTTGTTTTACTAAAAGTCCGTGTGCAAAGCTGAATACAGTATTATTCATTTGAAGCATCGTGGGTAATTATTTGGATTACTTTTTCGAAAGTATTTTAAACATCTTCCTCAAATTGTGGATTTCCAGTCTTGTAATCCAAACTTATTATCTGACTCGTACCTTTAGTATGATTGCTTGGTTGTTTGGAATTAAGCTGCATAATGGGTTATCTGTGCTCTGTTCATCATGACTATTGGTGGCCTCATTTATTTTTGTTTTTGATTTGTTTTGTTTTTGAATTTTGCGCAAAGTTACTCGAGGCTATTTGCGCCAGCAGTCTGTAATTTAGCAGTGTAAGACTAGAGGGAAGGCAGCTAATCATCACCACCCACCGCCAACTCTTGGGCTACTATTTTATCAACGAATAGTGGAATTGACCGTCATATTATAACGCACCCACGACTGAAAAGGCGAGCATGTTTGTTGCGACGGGGATGCGAACCCGCGACCCTCGGATTACGAGTCGCACGCCTTAACCCACCTGGACATGCCGGGCTGGCCGCGTTTATATGAATAAATAAACAAATAGGCTGTTGATGTGAAATTATTGACAAAATGATGTCGTCATACACGTATAATTGATATATGTGATTAACGTCTGGTGATACTAAAACTTTGTATAAAACGGGTTATTCGTTACAAAACATGAATTGTACAACATTCATGTTTAAATTGTTATTCGTTATCACAATTCATTGAGAATGTTTCCTGATTTCCAATATTTGTATCATAAAAAAATAATTTTACGCTGTTAGATTATTAATATTATAAAAATATTATTAATATTTGATTTGAAAGCAGAATAAATTTGTCTAAAAGGTTCTAAGACTCGGAATGCTTTTTCAACCAATAACAACTGGATAACATGTCATCTGTATATGATGGAATGCTCTTTCAACCAATAACAACTGGATAACATGACATCTGTATATGATTTATGTATATATGATTTATTTGATTGATGTACAAGTTGTGAGGTAAGCATTCTGAAGATCAAAACCTGTGTTGGCCACAAGCCAACATGGAACCGATGAGTCTAACAAGATATATATGTATGCAAGTTGTATCTCATAACTGCTGGTATGGGTATTAACACTTTTATTGATAAACAGAGAACAACGTTTCAACCTTCGTTTCAGGTAAACTTGAAGATGATCTAGGAAGGTCGAAACGTTGTTCTCTGTTTATCAATAAAAGTATTAATACTCATACCAGCCATTATGAGATACATTTTTATTTCAAGTGGGTTTCTCGTTATTAGGAATATACGTTTTTATTAATCTCGTTAAATAAACCAAAACCATAACATTTAGTTATAGATGAGGTAAGCATAAGATAATAATTTATAATCCGGTCCTGAAAACACGTTCTTGTTTCTCAGACTAAAAATGTTCAACTTTTTAAACAAATATAGATGTAGAATATCAGTTTGTTTTGCTTTGTTTTTAATTTCACACAAAGCTACACGAGGGCTATCTGCGCTAGCCGTCCCTAATTTAGCAGTGTAAGACTAGAGGGAAGGCAGTTAGTCATCACCACCCACCGCCAACTTTTGAGCTACTCTTTTACCAACAAATAACGGGATTGACCGTCACTTTATAACACCCCACGGCTCAAAGGGCGAGCATGTTTGGTGCGACCGGGATTCAAACCCGCGGCCCTTAGATTACGAATCGAACGCTTCAACCCACCTGACCATGCCGGGCCTACAGTATAAGTCCTCTCTTGTCAAAATATATCTTGAATGTCCGTGAATGCATTTCAGAGTTAATATTTCCTGTTTTTAAGTTCGATTTTGTTTTAAAACTCGTATCCGTTTGATTCTGATTGAAAACAACATTTATTTTAGTGTTTCTTTGTTGTTATAATAATATTGTTAGACACATTTTTGATATATTTGAATATTTGCTTTCAGCCGTTTCGTTGACCACCCTCTACGACTGGTAATGTTGGACGTTCCATCACCGACTGTTGTCGGCCAAGAAGTAGAGCTTACATGTAGCTTTGACCTTAATGGAGACACTCTGTATTCAGTGAAATGGTACAAGGACGATGTAGAATTCTACCGTTTTGTCCCAAATGACTGGCCTCCTGGACAGTTTCTTCCACTCAGCGGGGTCAGGGTTGATGTGAGTGCATCATTTTTTTCAGTGGTGATATTTTTTGTTTGTTTTTCAGATGTAGAAAAGTCTAGGTTTCTTCTCGATTACCTGAAGCACAGGCTTACATAATAAGTTGCAACGTTTTAGACACATCTGTTGGAAGGGTTTATATAATAGGAATACAAACTTAAACATTCTAACACAAACAAAGAGATAAACTACACGTTTTGTAACTGTTCAACTAAACTTAAGTGCTGTTTTTGTGCGTGAAAAGCCCGGAAGTGCTGAATCGAGGCAGAATTCCATCGCATTTTAGATCTCTAAGTTATAACAACGACGAACTATACAGAGGTGGAAGTTAATAAAATTAAAAAACAAATTAAATCTTGGAGGATTACATTTGAACAGATGCAGTAGATAAAAATATGAAACTTCGATTACTTTGTGTTTAACACTGTTAGAAATGATCAGTCAGCTATTATTTACACTGATAAATAAACACAATCTATTAACTTACATCAGAGTAAGCAAGATTTGTTTGTTTTGCAGGTTCTTATATCATGTAATTCTCCATTTTTACAAAACACTTATTTGGTTTGTGGGATTACTTTTTGAAAATCCTCTTAAAGATTAAGTAAGGTCCACCAGTGCCATCAGTTAGGACTTTAATTACCAGTGTCATTTCGTAACAAACATAATGTTACATAATTAAGTATACTGTGTGTTAGAGAACTCAGTGCATTATAATATTCTATACTATATTTTGTTTTAGATATTAATTAAAAATTATCAGAATGTGAGTTGTATAATTTTCTTTGGAAAAAAAGTATTCCATTAATTAGTAACAAATCAAGAGAAGTACCTTGTTTACTGGATAATCAGAAACCAAGAGATGAACCTTGTTTACTGGATAATCAGGAACCAAGAAATGAACCTTGTTTATTGGATAATCAGGAACCAAGAGATGAACCTTGTTGATTAAGTAATCAGAAACCAAGAGGAGAACCTTGTTTACTGGATAATCAGACACCAAGAGATGAACCTTGTTGATTAAGTAATTAGAAACCAAGAGATGAACCTTGTTGATTAAGTAATCAGAAGTCAAAAGAAGAACTTTTTAATTAAGTAATCAGAAACCGAGAGAAGAACCTTGTGTATTAAATAAAACAGAAACCGAGAGAAGAACCTTGTGCATTAAATACACCAGAAACGAGAGAAGAACCTTGTGTATTAAATAAACCAGTAACCGAGAGAAGAACCTTGTGTATTAAATAAACCAGTAACCGAGAGAAGAACCTTGTGTATTAAATAAACCAGTAACCGAGAGAAGAACCTTGTGTATTAAATAAACCAGTAACCGAGAGAAGAACTTTGTGTATTAAATAAACCAGTAACCGAGAGAAGAACTTTGTGTATCAAATACACCAGAAACCGAGAGAAGAACCTTGTGTATTAAATACACCAGAAACCGAGAGAAGAACCTTGTGTATTAAATAAACCAGAAACCGAGAGAAGAACCTTGTGTATTAAATACACCAGAAACCGAGAGAAGAACCTTGTGTATTAAATAAACCAGAAACCGAGAGAAGAACCTTGTGTATTAAATACACCAGAAACCGAGAGAAGAACCTTGTGTATTAAATACACCAGAAACCGAGAGAAGAACCTTGTGTATTAAATACACCAGAAACCGAGAGAAGAACCTTGTGTATGAAATACACCAGAAACAAAGCGAAGAACCTTGTGTATGAAATACACCAGAAACAAAGCGAAGAACCTTGTGTATTAAATAAAACAGAAACCGAGAGAAGAACCTTGTGTATTAAACCAGTAACCGAGAGAATAACCTTGTGTATGAAATACACCAGAAACAAAGCGAAGAACCTTGTGTATTAAATAAAACAGAAACCGAGAGAAGAACCTTGTGTATTAAACCAGTAACCGAGAGAATAACCTTGAGTATTAAATACACCAGAAACCGAGAGAAGAACCTTGTGTATTAAATAAAACAGAAACCGAGAGAAGAACCTTGTGTATTAAATAAAACAGAAACCGAGAGAAGAACCTTGTGTATTAAATACACCAGAAACCGAGAGAAGAACCTTGTGTATTAAATACAACAGAAACCGAGAGAAGAACCTTGTGTATGAAATACAACAGAAACCGAGAGAAGAACCTTGTGTATGAAATACAACAGAAACCGAGAGAAAAACCTTGTGTATGAAATACACCAGAAATAGAGAGAAGAAGCTTGTGTATTAAATACACCAGAAACAAAGCGAAGAACCTTGTGTATTAAATAAAACAGAAACCGAGAGAAGAACCTTGTGTATTAAATAAAACAGAAACCGAGAGATAAACCTTGTGTATTAAATAAAACAGAAACCGAGAGAAGAACCTTGTGTATTAAATAAAACAGAAACCGAGAGAAGAACCTTGTGTATTCAACCAGTAACCGAGAGAAGAACCTTGTGTATTAAATAAACCAGTAACCGAGAGAAGAACCTTGTGTATTAAATACACCAGAAACCGAGAGAAGAACCTTGTGTATTAAATAAACCAGAAACCGAGAGAAAAGCCTTGTGTATTAAATAAACCAGTAACCGAGAGAAGAACCTTGTGTATTAAATACACCAGAAACCGAGAGAAGAACCTTGTGTATTGAATACACCAGAAACCGAGAGAAGAACCTTGTGTATTAAATACACCAGAAACCGAGAGAAGAACCTTGTGTATTAAATACACCAGAAACAAAGCGAAGAACCTTGTGTATTAAATAAAACAGAAACCGAGAGAAGAACCTTGTGTATGAAATACACCAGAAACAAAGCGAAGAAACTTGTGTATTAAATAAAACAGAAACCGAGAGAAGAACCTTGTGAATTAAATAAAACAGAAACCGAGAGAAGAACCTTGTGTATTAAACCAGTAACCGAGAGAATAACCTTGTGTATGAAATACACCAGAAACAAAGCGAAGAACCTTGTGTATTAAATAAAACAGAAACCGAGAGAAGAACCTTGTGTATTAAACCAGTAACCGAGAGAATAACCTTGAGTATTAAATACACCAGAAACCGAGAGAAGAACCTTGTGTATTAAATAAAACAGAAACCGAGAGAAGAACCTTGTGTATGAAATACAACAGAAACCGAGAGAAGAACCTTGTGTATGAAATACACCAGAAATAGAGAGAAGAACCTTGTGTATTAAATACACCAGAAACAAAGCGAAGAACCTTGTGTATTAAATAAAACAGAAACCGAGAGAAGAAACTTGTGTATGAAATACAACAGAAACCGAGAGAAAAACCTTGTGTATGAAACACACCAGAAATAGAGAGACAGACCTTGTGTATTAAATACACCAGAAACCGAGAGAAGAACCTTGTGTATGAAATACAACAGAAACCGAGAGAAAGAACCTTGTGTATGAAATACACCAGAAATAGAGAGAAGAACCTTGTGTATGAAATACACCAGAAATAGAGAGAAGAACCTTGTGTATTAAATAAAACAGAAACCGAGAGAAGAACCTTGTGTATTAAATAAAACAGAAACCGAGAGAAGAACCTTGTGTATTAAATAAAACAGAAACCGAGAGAAGAACCTTGTGTATTAAACCAGTAACCGAGAGAGAAGAACCTTGTGTATTAAATACACTAGAAACCAAGAAGAAGAACCTTGTGTATTAAATACACTAGAAACCAAACAGAAGAACCTTGTGTATTAAATACACTAGAAACCGAGAGAAGAACCTTGTGTATTAAATACACTAGAAACCGAGAGAAGAACCTTGTGTATTAAATACACCAGAAACCGAGAGAAGAACCTTGTGTATGAAATACAACAGAAACCGAGAGAAAACCTTGTGTATGAAATACACCAGAAACCGAGAGAAAAAACCTTGTGTATGAAATACACCAGAAACCGAGAGAAAACCTTGTGTATTAAATACACCAGAAACCGAGAGAAGAACCTGTGTATTAAATAAAACAGAAACCAGAGAGAAGAACCTTGTGTATTAAATACACCAGAAACCGAGAGAAGAACCTTGTGTATTAAATAAAACAGAAACCGAGAGAAGAACCTTGTGTATTAAATAAAACAGAAACCGAGAGAAGAACCTTGAGTATTAAATAAAACAGAAACCGAGAGAAGAACCTTGAGTATTAAATAAAACAGAAACCGAGAGAAGAACCTTGTGTATTAAATACACCAGAAACCGAGAGAAGAACCTTGTGTATTAAATACACCAGAAACCGAGAGAAGAACCTTGTGTATGAAATACAACAGAAACCGAGAGAAAAACCTTGTGTATGAAATACACCAGAAATAGAGAGAAGAACCTTGTGTATTAAATACACCAGAAACAAAGCGAAGAACCTTGTGTATTAAATAAAACAGAAACAAAGCGAAGAACCTTGTGTATTAAATAAAACAGAAACCGAGAGAAGAACCTTGTGTATTAAATAAAACAGAAACCGAGAGAAGAACCTTGTGTATTAAATAAAACAGAAACCGAGAGAAGAACCTTGTGTATTCAACCAGTAACCGAGAGAAGAATTTTGTGTATTAAATACACCAGAAACCGAGAGAAGAACCTTGTGTATGAAATACACCAGAAACAAAGCGAAGAACCTTGTGTATTAAATAAAACAGAAACCGAGAGAAGAACCTTGTGTATTAAACCAGTAACCGAGAGAATAACCTTGTGTATGAAATACACCAGAAACAAGGCGAAGAACCTTGTGTATTAAATAAAACAGAAACCGAGAGAAGAACCTTGTGTATTAAACCAGTAACCGAGAGAATAACCTTGAGTATTAAATACACCAGAAACCGAGAGAAGAACCTTGTGTATTAAATAAAACAGAAACCGAGAGAAGAACCTTGTGTATGAAATACAACAGAAACCGAGAGAAGAACCTTGTGTATGAAATACACCAGAAATAGAGAGAAGAACCTTGTGTATTAAATACACCAGAAACAAAGCGAAGAACCTTGTGTATTAAATAAAACAGAAACCAAGAGAAGAACCTTGTGTATGAAATACAACAGAAACCGAGAGAAAAACCTTGTGTATGAAACACACCAGAAATAGAGAGAAGAACCTTGTGTATTAAATACACCAGAAACCGAGAGAAGAACCTTGTGTATGAAATACAACAGAAACCGAGAGAAGAACCTTGTGTATGAAATACACCAGAAATAGAGAGAAGAACCTTGTGTATGAAATACACCAGAAATAGAGAGAAGAACCTTGTGTATTAAATAAAACAGAAACCGAGAGAAGAACCTTGTGTATTAAATAAAACAGAAACCGAGAGAAGAACCTTGTGTATTAAATAAAACAGAAACCGAGAGAAGAACCTTGTGTATTAAATAAAACAGAAACCGAGAGAAGAACCTTGTGTATTAAATAAAACAGAAACCGAGAGAAGAACCTTGTGTATTAAACCAGTAACCGAGAGAAGAACCTTGTGTATTAAATACACTAGAAACCAAGCGAAGAACCTTGTGTATTAAATACACTAGAAACCAAGCGAAGAACCTTGTGTATTAAATACACTAGAAACCGAGAGAAGAACCTTGTGTATTAAATACACTAGAAACCGAGAGAAGAACCTTGTGTATTAAATACACCAGAAACCGAGAGAAGAACCTTGTGTATGAAATACAACAGAAACCGAGAGAAAAACCTTGTGTATGAAATACACCAGAAACCGAGAGAAAAACCTTGTGTATTAAATACACCAGAAACCGAGAGAAGAACCTTGTGTATTAAATAAAACAGAAACCGAGAGAAGAACCTTGTGTATTAAATACACCAGAAACCGAGAGAAGAACCTTGTGTATTAAATACACCAGAAACCGAGAGAAGAACCTTGTGTATTAAATAAAACAGAAACCGAGAGAAGAACCTTGTGTATTAAATAAAACAGAAACCGAGAGAAGAACCTGAGTATTAAATAAAACAGAAACCGAGAGAAGAACCTTGTGTATTAAATACACCAGAAACTGAGAGAAGAACCTTGTGTATGAAATACAACAGAAACCGAGAGAAAAACCTTGTGTATGAAATACACCAGAAATAGAGAGAAGAACCTTGTGTATTAAATACACCAGAAACAAAGCGAAGAACCTTGTGTATTAAATAAAACAGAAACCGAGAGAAGAACCTTGTGTATTAAATAAAACAGAAACCGAGAGAAGAACCTTGTGTATTAAATAAAACAGAAACCGAGAGAAGAACCTTGTGTATTAAATAAAACAGAAACCGAGAGAAGAACCTTGTGTATTCAACCAGTAACCGAGAGAAGAACCTTGTGTATTAAATACACCAGAAACCGAGAGAAGAACCTTGTGTATTAAATACACCAGAAACCGAGAGAAGAACCTTGTGTATTAAATACACCAGAAACCGAGAGAAGAACCTTGTGTATTAAATAAACCAGAAACCGAGAGAAAAGCCTTGTGTATTAAATAAACCAGTAACCGAGAGAAGAACCTTGTGTATTAAATACACCAGAAACCGAGAGAAGAACCTTGTGTATTGAATACACCAGAAACCGAGAGAAGAACCTTGTGTATTAAATACACCAGAAACCGAGAGAAGAACCTTGTGTATTAAATACACCAGAAACCGAGAGAAGAACCTTGTGTATGAAATACACCAGAAACAAAGCAGAAGAACCTTGTGTATTAAATAAAACAGAAACCGAGAGAAGAACTTGTGTATGAAATACACCAGAAACAAAGCGAAGAACCTTGTGTATTAAATAAAACAGAAACCGAGAGAAGAACCTTGTGTATTAAATAAAACAGAAACCGAGAGAAGAACCTTGTGTATGAAATAAAACAGAAACCGAGAGAAGAACCTTGTGTATTAAATAAAACAGAAACCGAGAGAAGAACCTTGTGTATTAAATAAAACAGAAACCGAGAGAAGAACCTTGTGTATTAAATAAAACAGAAACCGAGAGAAGAACCTTGTGTATTAAACCAGTAACCGAGAGAAGAACCTTGTGTATTAAATACACTAGAAACCAAGCGAAGAACCTTGTGTATTAAATACACTAGAAACCAAGCGAAGAACCTTGTGTATTAAATACACTAGAAACCGAGAGAAGAACCTTGTGTATTAAATACACTAGAAACCGAGAGAAGAACCTTGTGTATTAAATACACCAGAAACCGAGAGAAGAACCTTGTGTATGAAATACAACAGAAACCGAGAGAAAAACCTTGTGTATGAAATACACCAGAAACCGAGAGAAAAACCTTGTGTATGAAATACACCAGAAACCGAGAGAAAAACCTTGTGTATTAAATACACCAGAAACCGAGAGAAGAACCTTGTGTATTAAATAAAACAGAAACCGAGAGAAGAACCTTGTGTATTAAATACACCAGAAACCGAGAGAAGAACCTTGTGTATTAAATACACCAGAAACAAAGCGAAGAACCTTGTGTATTAAATAAAACAGAAACCAAGAGAAGAACCTTGTGTATGAAATACAACAGAAACCGAGAGAAAAACCTTGTGTATGAAACACACCAGAAATAGAGAGAAGAACCTTGTGTATTAAATACACCAGAAACCGAGAGAAGAACCTTGTGTATGAAATACAACAGAAACCGAGAGAAGAACCTTGTGTATGAAATACACCAGAAATAGAGAGAAGAACCTTGTGTATGAAATACACCAGAAATAGAGAGAAGAACCTTGTGTATTAAATAAAACAGAAACCGAGAGAAGAACCTTGTGTATTAAATAAAACAGAAACCAGAGAGAAGAACCTTGTGTATTAAATAAAACAGAAACCGAGAGAAGAACCTTGTGTATTAAATAAAACAGAAACCGAGAGAAGAACCTTGTGTATTAAATAAAACAGAAACCGAGAGAAGAACCTTGTGTATTAAACCAGTAACCGAGAGAAGAACCTTGTGTATTAAATACACTAGAAACCAAGCGAAGAACCTTGTGTATTAAATACACTAGAAACCAAGCGAAGAACCTTGTGTATTAAATACACTAGAAACCGAGAGAAGAACCTTGTGTATTAAATACACTAGAAACCGAGAGAAGAACCTTGTGTATTAAATACACCAGAAACCGAGAGAAGAACCTTGTGTATGAAATACAACAGAAACCGAGAGAAAAACCTTGTGTATGAAATACACCAGAAACCGAGAGAAAAACCTTGTGTATTAAATACACCAGAAACCGAGAGAAGAACCTTGTGTATTAAATAAAACAGAAACCGAGAGAAGAACCTTGTGTATTAAATACACCAGAAACCGAGAGAAGAACCTTGTGTATTAAATACACCAGAAACCGAGAGAAGAACCTTGTGTATTAAATAAAACAGAAACCGAGAGAAGAACCTTGTGTATTAAATAAAACAGAAACCGAGAGAAGAACCTTGAGTATTAAATAAAACAGAAACCGAGAGAAGAACCTTGTGTATTAAATACACCAGAAACCGAGAGAAGAACCTTGTGTATGAAATACAACAGAAACCGAGAGAAAAACCTTGTGTATGAAATACACCAGAAATAGAGAGAAGAACCTTGTGTATTAAATACACCAGAAACAAAGCGAAGAACCTTGTGTATTAAATAAAACAGAAACCGAGAGAAGAACCTTGTGTATTAAATAAAACAGAAACCGAGAGAAGAACCTTGTGTATTAAATAAAACAGAAACCGAGAGAAGAACCTTGTGTATTAAATAAAACAGAAACCGAGAGAAGAACCTTGTGTATTCAACCAGTAACCGAGAGAAGAACCTTGTGTATTAAATACACCAGAAACCGAGAGAAGAACCTTGTGTATTAAATACACCAGAAACCGAGAGAAGAACCTTGTGTATTAAATACACCAGAAACCGAGAGAAGAACCTTGTGTATTAAATAAACCAGAAACCGAGAGAAAAAACCTTGTGTATTAAATAAACCAGTAACCGAGAGAAGAACCTTGTGTATTAAATACACCAGAAACCGAGAGAAGAACCTTGTGTATTGAATACACCAGAAACCGAGAGAAGAACCTTGTGTATTAAATACACCAGAAACCGAGAGAAGAACCTTGTGTATTAAATACACCAGAAACCGAGAGAAGAACCTGTGTATGAAATACACCAGAAACAAAGCAGAAGAACCTTGTGTATTAAATAAAACAGAAACCGAGAGAAGAACCTTGTGTATGAAATACACCAGAAACAAAGAGAAGAACCTTGTGTATTAAATAAAACAGAAACCGAGAGAAGAACCTGTGTATTAAATAAAACAGAAACCGAGAGAAGAACCTTGTGTATGAAATAAAACAGAAACCGAGAGAAGAACCTTGTGTATTAAATAAAACAGAAACCGAGAGAAGAACCTTGTGTATTAAATAAAACAGAAACCGAGAGAAGAACCTTGTGTATTAAATAAAACAGAAACCGAGAGAAGAACCTTGTGTATTAAACCAGTAACCGAGAGAAGAACCTTGTGTATTAAATACACTAGAAACCAAGCGAAGAACCTTGTGTATTAAATACACTAGAAACCAAACAGAAGAACCTTGTGTATTAAATACACTAGAAACCGAGAGAAGAACCTGTGTATTAAATACACTAGAAACCGAGAGAAGAACCTGTGTATTAAATACACCAGAAACCGAGAGAAGAACCTTGTGTATGAAATACAACAGAAACCGAGAGAAAACCTTGTGTATGAAATACACCAGAAACCGAGAGAAAAACCTTGTGTATGAAATACACCAGAAACCGAGAGAAAAACCTTGTGTATTAAATACACCAGAAACCGAGAGAAGAACCTTGTGTATTAAATAAAACAGAAACCGAGAGAAGAACCTTGTGTATTAAATACACCAGAAACCGAGAGAAGAACCTTGTGTATTAAATACACCAGAAACCGAGAGAAGAACCTTGTGTATTAAATAAAACAGAAACCGAGAGAAGAACCTTGTGTATTAAATAAAACAGAAACCGAGAGAAGAACCTTGAGTATTAAATAAAACAGAAACCGAGAGAAGAACCTTGTGTATTAAATACACCAGAAACCGAGAGAAGAACCTTGTGTATGAAATACAACAGAAACCGAGAGAAAACCTTGTATGAAATACACCAGAAATAGAGAGAAGAACCTTGTGTATTAAATACACCAGAAACAAAGCGAAGAACCTTGTGTATTAAATAAAACAGAAACCGAGAGAAGAACCTTGTGTATTAAATAAAACAGAAACCGAGAGAAGAACCTTGTGTATTAAATAAAACAGAAACCGAGAGAAGAACCTTGTGTATTCAACCAGTAACTCGAGAGAAGAACCTTGTGTATTAAATACACCAGAAACCGAGAGAAGAACCTTGTGTATTAAATACACCAGAAACCGAGAGAAGAACCTTGTGTATTAAATACACCAGAAACCGAGAGAAGAACCTTGTGTATTAAATACACCAGAAACCGAGAGAAGAACCTTGTGTATTAAATAAACCAGAAACCGAGAGAAAAGCCTTGTGTATTAAATAAACCAGTAACCGAGAGAAGAACCTTGTGTATTAAATACACCAGAAACCGAGAGAAGAACCTTGTGTATTGAATACACCAGAAACCGAGAGAAGAACCTTGTGTATTAAATACACCAGAAACCGAGAGAAGAACCTTGTGTATTAAATACACCAGAAACCGAGAGAAGAACCTTGTGTATGAAATACACCAGAAACAAAGCGAAGAACCTTGTGTATTAAATAAAACAGAAACCGAGAGAAGAACCTTGTGTATGAAATACACCAGAAACAAAGCGAAGAACCTTGTGTATTAAATAAAACAGAAACCGAGAGAAGAACCTTGTGTATTAAATAAAACAGAAACCGAGAGAAGAACCTTGTGTATTAAACCAGTAACCGAGAGAATAACCTTGTGTATGAAATACACCAGAAACAAAGCGAAGAACCTTGTGTATTAAATAAAACAGAAACCGAGAGAAGAACTTTGTGTATTAAACCAGTAACCGAGAGAATAACCTTGTGTATGAAATACACCAGAAACAAAGCGAAGAACCTTGTGTATTAAATAAAACAGAAACCGAGAGAAGAACCTTGTGTATTAAACCAGTAACCGAGAGAATAACCTTGAGTATTAAATACACCAGAAACCGAGAGAAGAACCTTGTGTATTAAATAAAACAGAAACCGAGAGAAGAACCTTGTGTATGAAATACAACAGAAACCGAGAGAAGAACCTTGTGTATGAAATACACCAGAAATAGAGAGAAGAACCTTGTGTATTAAATACACCAGAAACAAAGCGAAGAACCTTGTGTATTAAATAAAACAGAAACCGAGAGAAGAACCTTGTGTATGAAATACACCAGAAACAAAGCGAAGAACCTTGTGTATTAAATAAAACAGAAACCGAGAGAAGAACCTTGTGTATTAAATAAAACAGAAACCGAGAGAAGAACCTTGTGTATTAAACCAGTAACCGAGAGAATAACCTTGTGTATGAAATACACCAGAAACAAAACGAAGAACCTTGTGTATTAAATAAAACAGAAACCGAGAGAAGAACCTTGTGTATTAAACCAGTAACCGAGAGAATAACCTTGTGTATGAAATACACCAGAAACAAAACAGAGAAGAACCTTGTGTATTAAATAAAACAGAAACCGAGAGAAGAACCTTGTGTATTAAACCAGTAACCGAGAGAATAACCTTGAGTATTAAATACACCAGAAACCGAGAGAAGAACCTTGTGTATTAAATAAAACAGAAACCGAGAGAAGAACCTTGTGTATGAAATACAACAGAAACCGAGAGAAGAACCTTGTGTATGAAATACAACAGAAACCGAGAGAAGAACCTTGTGTATGAAATACACCAGAAATAGAGAGAAGAACCTTGTGTATTAAATACACCAGAAACAAAGCGAAGAACCTTGTGTATTAAATAAAACAGAAACCGAGAGAAGAACCTTGTGTATGAAATACAACAGAAACCGAGAGAAAAACCTTGTGTATGAAACTCACCAGAAATAGAGAGAAGAACCTTGTGTATTAAATACACCAGAAACCGAGAGAAGAACCTTGTGTATGAAATACAACAGAAACCGAGAGAAGAACCTTGTGTATGAAATACACCAGAAATAGAGAGAAGAACCTTGTGTATTAAATAAAACAGAAACCGAGAGAAGAACCTTGTGTATTAAATACACTAGAAACCGAGAGAAGAACCTTGTGTATTAAATACACCAGAAACCGAGAGAAGAACCTTGTGTATGAAATACAACAGAAACCGAGAGAAAAACCTTGTGTATGAAATACACCAGAAACCGAGAGAAAAACCTTGTGTATGAAATACACCAGAAACCGAGAGAAAAACCTTGTGTATGAAATACACCAGAAATAGAGAGAAGAACCTTGTGTATTAAATACACCAGAAACAAAGCGAAGAACCTTGTGTATTAAATAAAACAGAAACCGAGAGAAGAACCTTGTGTATTAAATAAAACAGAAACCGAGAGAAGAACCTTGTGTATTAAATAAAACAGAAACCGAGAGAAGAACCTTGTGTATTAAATAAAACAGAAACCGAGAGAAGAACCTTGAGTATTAAATAAAATAGAAACCGAGAGAAGAACCTTGTGTATTAAATAAAACAGAAACCAAGAGAAGAACCTTGAGTATTAAATAAAACAGAAACTGAGAGAAGAACCTTGTGTATTGTATAATAAGGAATTATAAGTTTAATAATTAATAATGTGTAATAATTAACCAATAACGAAGGCAAAAAGTCTTGCTAACTGAACAATCAGAAATCAAAATAATAATATTGAGAGTTGATGCGTTGGAGGTATTTACATTTATAACTTATATACATATTATATGGATAATTAAACCAGTAAAATATACTTACTATTGGTCTTATTTCACGTCCATTTTTATCTGTCCATCATTACATGTAAGACAAAATAACATATGTTCAACTGAGACTGAAATAAAAGTTACCATTTTGTGACATCCTTTTAGTAACAATTTTTATTTTACTTGTTTTCTAGTCAGCCGTTTAACGAATGAAACTATTACAAACCAACATTACCCATTAAATACTGTTCATATTCATGGCGTCTTCCTTTTAGACCAAATAAGTGTGGCCGTATTCTATAGAGGTTCTTATTCATAACAGTAGCAAAGAATATTAAATTTACGTAATATTTTCTCTTTCTGATTCAGTTATTAGTTCTGAAAATATCAGGAAACATACATGTTTATCTAGGAATACCTTCTCTTTGCACTTCGAGAACCTTTGTTCTGTAAAAATGCGTCATTTTCCCTCATCTTCATTGTCCTTCTAATTAACTGTAATTTTTATATTTAAATTTTCACCACTTTAATGTTACATCATAGTACAACGATTAGAGAGTTTTAGTATCAGACATTGTGTGACTTTACTGTCTTAAAGTTTAAAAGTACTTAAGGCCACCTAACCTACTCTGATTCCTAACTTTGCCTAACTTGATTTCATAAGGATTCTATTTTTGTGTGACTGTGA
The DNA here is from genome assembly GCF_004210375.1 of Tachypleus tridentatus. Classification (NCBI taxonomy): domain Eukaryota; kingdom Metazoa; phylum Arthropoda; class Merostomata; order Xiphosura; family Limulidae; genus Tachypleus; species Tachypleus tridentatus. The sequence continues at coordinate 3,466,940 of NC_134826.1, read as the reverse complement.
GGATCAGAGCTATTCTAAGATTGGGAGTCCGTTAATCTTTTCATCATGTCAAAATTTTCGGGCTAGTAATTGCTGACAAAAATGGATGCAGACAAAACGTTATCAAATTAACATTTTCCTCGGTATCTTCGCCTCTCATAAACTGTACATCTTGCGAGTAATAAACGCATATTGAAAGATACAGTCATTAGAATCCATTTAACCGCATTATAAAACATTAATTTATCACACAAAGTAGTGTGCTCGAAATATAGTTCATCAAATCGATGTTATGTAAATGTAGTTGCTCGAAGTTGTTTTCTTCGTTATGTTTCAGCTCGAGAGTTCGATACCATACATTGGTTTTGATTGATTGAAACTGAGCACAAAGCTACACAAGGGCTATCTGTGCTCTGCGCACTACGGGTATCAAAACCCGGTTTCTAGCGATGGGAGTCCCCTGTTACACTAGAGGATTTGATGATAACATGGCAACTTGAACCACTGAAATATTTATTTGAATAGGCTTCGCTATAAACTTGAAACCAGTTCCACGAAATAAAGCTACGCAGTGTTAAGGTTGAACTTTCAAATTCTGATGTTACTGCCTGGCATGACCAGGTGGGTTAAGAATTCGACTCGTAATCTGAGGGTCGCGGATTCGAATCCCCGTCGCACCAAACACGCTCGCCCTTTCAGCCGTGGAGGCGTTATAAGTGACGGACAATCCCACTATTCGTTGGTAAAAAGTAGCCGAAGAGTTGGCGGTGGGTGGTGATGACTAGTTGCTTTTCCTCTAGTCTTACACTGCAAAATTAGGGACGGCTAGCGCAGATAGCCCTCGTGTAGCTTTGCGCGAAATTCAAAAGAAACAAACAAACTGACGTCACTAAGTGGAATTAATTTGACTGTTGGTGGACGTACTGACAGTATTATTAGTAAGTGTTATTGGTTAACTTTCCCTTTCTGTATCTAATGTAGTTAAACGTAACAATGGAATAAATAAATATTTTAAGCTTGAAAGGAAGTTAAAATAGTTTTACAAGAGAGTTGTTGTTCTTCACGTTATCTCTCAGACATCCAAGAGCTGGTGTAAAGAAATCAGTTAATAATATAGATAAACGTACCAGTTTATTAGTTTATTCGTAACCAAGCACACAGGTACACAGGGGGCTATCTGTGCTGAGTTATCCAGAAATATTGAAACTAGATTTCTAGTGTTGAAAGTCCGTAGACATACCGATCCACTAGAGGGCCCTAGCGACGAGATTTTTTTTTCGGACATTTTGATTTATATTGGTCCGTCATGGCCAGGTCGGTTAAGGCGTGTGACTCATAATCCGAGGATTGCGGGTTTGCATCCCCGTCGCACCAAACATGCTCGCCCAATCAGCCGTGTGGGCATTATAATGTGACGATCAATCCCACTATTCGTTGGTAAAAGAGCAGCCCAAGAGTTGGCGATGGGCGGTGATGACTAGCTGCCTTCCCTCTAGTCTTACACTGCTAAATTAGGGACGGCTAGCGCAGATAGCCCTCGAGTAGCTTTGTGCGAAATTCAAAACAAACAAATTTTGATTTATACGTTAATTTACGTGCGTTGCAACTAGAACACATCAAAAGAGTCTAATCTACTATTAAGTAACAATAAAACAAGATTTTACTTCTATGACAGTTGTTTAAAAATTTAAACAAAATATTTTTGGTTTGAATTTTGCGCAAAGCTACAGGAGGGCTCCCTGCGCTAGCCGTCCCTAATTTTGTAGTGTAAGACTAGAGGAAAGGCAGTGAGTCATCACCACCCACCGCCAACTCTTGGACTACCCTTTTACCAACGAATAATGGGATTAACCGTCACTTTATAACACCCCACGGTTGAAAGGACGAACATGTTTGGTGTGACGGGGATTCGAACTTGCGACCGTCATATTACTAGTCGAGTGTCTTTACTACCTGGCCATGCCGGGCCCCAACGAATAGTTGGATAGACTGTAACATTATAACCCCCAAACGGCTGAAGGGACGAGCATGTTTGATGCGACGGGGATTCGAATCCCCAACTCTCGGGTCACGAGGCGAGTGCCTTAACCACCTGGCCATCCCGGACGTTTTTTGTTTTATGTGCTTTGTTACTTATTAGATCTTTCAGATAAACAGAAAAAAAAAAGTCTTGGTCAGTTCTGTTGACGAAAACTAATGTTTTGTGTTCGCTAGATGTGTTCCTACAAAGCGTATGCAAGCTTCGCAGGGTACAACCTGTTAATGCTAGTTACCATAGACAGACGAGATCAGTGTTTTACAACGAAGATAAAAACAGCATAAAATAGAATATCAGAAAAGCAGTAATTGGAACATTTATCATAGTGCTGGACATTTACGTTCCAATTCACTGAAAAATTGGATTTCTGGAAAGCTCTTTCCAGGTTTCTTTTACATTAAGTACCATCATCCAGGCTAAATGACAGAGCCATCTGTTTATCCAATACTTTTGAAGAATTAATTCAGTAATATTTCTTACTTACTTTAGTTCTTGCTTTATTCAGTGTTAAAATATTTTACTGTCTTTTCTAACAACATAAGTGGTGTGTGAACAAACAATTATGAAAGCTAATTTCCTTCTGATGTACCTTTAACACAGTTTTTTAGAAATGAGTAAAAAAATAAGTCAAGTTTTAAACATCTCTCTACCTTTGAAACCGTAAAAACTCTCTCTCATTTATTATATATATATATATATATTTGTAATTACATATGTGTATTTTTCTCATACCAAAACAACATTGGGCTATCTGCTGAGTCCACCGAAGGGAATCGAATCCCTGATTGTAGCGTTGTAAATCCGTAGACTTACCGCTGTACCAGCAGGAGACTTTTACAATTATAAGAACCTTTCCAGTATTGAAATATATGGAAATGATAATGGATTATAGCGTAATGTACTATACTTGTAAAACAGATAGAATCCGATGAGACTCATTTAAGACGTTTAGATAACATAATATAATCAATATTACTGATGGATTTATTTTTTACACTGCTTAGTCTTACACTGCTAAATTAGGGACGGCTAGCGCAGATAGCCCTCGAGTAGCTTTGAGCGAAATTCAAAAAACAAACAAACTCACTTCAACAATCAGGAGCACACCAAACTAAATGTTTGAGGTTTAATTAAGGCAAGCCTCATTCAAAATGCTGAGTAACGATCTTCTAATCATGTGCACCTGGTGTGATACACCTGTCTGTGAGTTGAGCCATTTTAAGTGGGAATAAATGTGGGGGTGTCCTAACTTTTCCCTCAGTTAGAATATGCATTTTTGTAGAATTACGTTTACAGAAGATCTTGAAAAGTGTTTTCTTCCGTTTTAATTGTTTAGTTATAATCCTATAATCTCTCAGTGTTGTTAAAATTGAGATTAAATATTTATATATCCAAAAATGTTACAAAAATACACAGACTTTCATAGGGTGTCCTAACTTTCTCACATGACTGTATGTGTCCTAACTTACTCACACGATTGTATGTGTCCTAACTTTTTTACATGACCGTATGTATACAAACTTTCTCACATGACTGTATGTGTCCTAACTTTCTCACATGACTGTATGTGTCCTAACATTCTCACATGACTGTATGTGTCCTAACTTTCCACATGACTGTATGTGTTTACTGCAGTCTACCAAAGGGATTTATTTTATTGTCTTTTTTTTGCTTGTCTGTCATCTCAACACCTTCCTTTCTATTATATGTATAATTACAGAGAAAAAACACACAAAATATTTACATTTACCAACTTATGATTTTTCAGAAATCTTTCTTTATGAGTCAATCTTAGTTTGATTTATTTTGAATTAATCTACTTCAGGGTTATCAGCACTGGCCTGTCTCTAGTTAAGGGAAGGCAGCTAGTTACCACCATTCATCGCTATTTCTTGAACTAATATTTTACCAATTAATAGTGAGATTAACCGTCTCATTAAAACGTCTCCACGGCTAAGAGGGTGAGTATGTTTGGTGTGAGGGAGATTCGAACCCTCGACCCTCGGATTACGAGTCGAGCGTTTTAACCGCCAGGCTGTTCCCATTCTCGTCAGAAGCATGTCCATCCCGATTGACCAGAAAGTTCTGTAGTGTTACAACACAATGTATAAGAATTTCTAGTTTTAAATCGAATATATGTTTCACTACACCTTATGAACAAAACATTTCCCAGCTGGTCCAGTTTATTTGGTGAACGGAATGGACGTGAATCCACTCCTTATGAATCTGTCTGTAATGTGTTCTGACGTCCAGAGAAGACGCTGATAGTCTATTGTTGTTGTTTTTCCTCTTAGAGATAGGCGCTAACAGTGACGATAGATGAGCGGTGAGACAGGGTATTTTCGCCCACCACAGTGAAGCTGGACCCAGTAACAGAAGCTTGTCAGAAGTTAGGCTCTACACCATAGAACATTCAAAGCACCGTTTCTAATGCAGTCAGATCATCACGCCCATCAGAGCTGATGATTCTATATCTCTTTAGACAACACTTCTAACCTGTCATGTCCAGTTACTGTTATCGACATCACTGATCACGAGTTACAGTAGTATTCTCGGTTGTGATTTTAGTGACGGTTAGCATATGGTACTGTTGTGTACGAGATCAAATACTTGTTATGGCTGGAAGGGTTGAAAGGGGAACGAAAGGACCAATTTTGTAAATCAAATAGTAGGATTTGGTGGCTATCGTTTCCCATAATACCAAAGTACCTATAGGATTTGGTGGTTATCGTTCCCCATAATACCAAAATATCTATATGATTTGGTGGTTATCGTTCCCCATAATACCAAAATATCTATAGGATTTGGTGGTTATCGTTCCCCATAATACCAAAATATCTATAGGATTTGGTGGTTATCGTTCCCCATAATACCAAAGTACCTATAGGATTTGGTGGTTATCGTTCCCCATAACACCAAAGTACCTATAGGATTTGGTGGTTATCGTTCCCCATAACACCAAAGTACCTATAGGATTTGGTGGTTATCGTTCTCCATAACACCAAAGTACCTATAGGATTTGGTGGTTATCGTTCCTCATAACACCAAAGTACCTATAGGATTTGGTGGTTATCGTTCCTCATAACACCAAAGTACCTATAGGATTTGGTGGTTATCGTTCCCCATAATACCAAAGTACCTATAGGATTTGGTGGTTATCGTTCCCCCATAACACCAAAGTATCTATAGGATTTAGTGGTTATCGTTCCCCATAACACCAAAGTACCTATCGCGAATTTAGCGGAGAGAGAAGACTCAAACCATTAATCTTCGAATGGGTAACCGCTAGTCCATGTCTGTCCTACAGCTAATAGTAAATTGAGAAAGACTATTAAAACGCGGGTGACTCTTAGGGTCAAGAAGACTCTACTGTCCAGATGAGGAGAGGCGTTAGGTGATAGAACAAACAAAGTGAGAAGATTCACGCTAGAAAGGTATGTCTGCAGTCTCACACCGCTAAAAACCGGGTTTTGATACCCGTGATGGGCAGAGCACAGATAGCTCATTGTGTAACTTTGTGCTTAATTACAAAAATCAAACGTTAGAATAAAAATTATTCAAATAAAAATAGTTCAAAATAAAAGTAAATTACACGGATGAGACCATGAGAGAAAAGATTATTATTTGGTAGTGAGATTATCTTTGATCCTTATGAAAGTAATATCTTGGAAATCGGAAATGATATATTATTCGTATGAAAAAAACAACCTTAAAAGTGCTGGGTTTATGGACAAAATATTAGTTTAATTCTCTTGATAAATGACTAGTGTGTCTTGATAAGTGACTAGTGTTTCTTGATAAGTGATTAGTGTGTCTTGATAAATGACTAGTGTGTCTTGATAAATGACTAGTGTGTCTTGATAAGTGACTTGTGTGTCTTGATAAGTGACTAGTGTGTCTTGATAAGTGACTAGTGTTTCTTAATAAGTGATTAGTGTGTCTTGATAAATGACTAGTGTGTCTTGATAAGTGATTTGTGTGTCTTGATAAGTGACTAGTGTGTCTTGATAAGTGACTAGTGTGCTTTCGATTATGGTTCATTAGTAACATTTCTCACTAAATTCACTCGTCGTATTGTTATGTGTTTGCTGTTACAAGCGCACGTGCACTTATATATTATCGTCCTTGCATTAGGGTGGCGTATGATGTATGAACTTACCCCCTCTAAAAACAACAACAGCACTTTATTATATGCAGTATATGTACTATTCTGATAAACGACATTTCTAAGATTTATTAAACAACAACAGCCGTGCACTTTATTATATTATTATTATCTCGTTATTATTATACGAGAAATGAAGACCTCATTGTTTATTGTATAAGAATGTCCATTCCACAGTCTTTATAACAATAAGTTATTGAACGTAGAATAAAAAATCTAATAATTCTATATAAAGAATAGTTTCAGAACAAGATAAACATTCTAAAGTAAGGTGTTACTTTCACATCATGATCATAATTCGGATTTGTAGAATTATTTTTAAAGAGAAAACGCTTTATAAAACATTACACTGAACCTTTTTTAGGGAAACATTTCATGTTAATATAATAAGTTAACAAACCAGAGGCTTAACGAAGTGGTTTTATTTTGGGAACATACTATAACTTTCGAAAGAACGTTTGTCTTTACTTCGAGGCTATTTTATGAAAAAAACCTAAACGAATTAGCTGTTCATTTACTTATCACATAATAGTATTCTGTCGGAACATGTGGTGTTTTTTAAAATAAAACAAAACTTCAGTATACTTATAAATCCAATTTACAGGTTTGTTAACAATAATTATTTCTGTGCTATTCGGGAAAGCCATGTTTGACACATTTTTTTGAGCAGACGGGAACTTTCTTAGCGATTTATTAGGCTATAAGACAGTGGGCTATAATCTGTTAGTTAATATAAATGTTGTTTATACCGATACAGCGATAGTATGTTGGCTTTAAACAAATCCAAAATTTCAATTCCATCTTGATCACCCTGCTAGAATACTGGAGAAAACAGGAAAAAGGAAAGGTATAATACACTAGGATACTGAAAAACAAAAGTATGTACTAAGTATTTACTCTTATGTGTGAATGTTTTCATATGAAGTGAAAAATGATTTTATTTAAATTTACTTTATTTATAAATCTATTAACGTTCTCTTGCCAATATAACGACGATTATTTATTTATTTTTAAATTTAATTATATTATTTAATTATTTTACTCTAATTTTAAAGTAGCTGTCTCGAACTTCATTTTTATTCATTGATTTAGTTATATGATATTTTTCTGTTCATCTTATGATGCATGGTTTGATACTCTAATAATAGTTTGTTTTCTTCTGAATTTCACGCAAAGTTACACGAGGGCTATCTGCGCTAGCAGTCCCTAATTTTGCAGTATAAGACTAGAGGGAAGGCAGCTAGTCATCACCACCCATCGCCAACTCTTGGGCTATTCTTTTTACCAACGAATAGCGGGATTGACTCTCACATTATAACGCTCCCATGGCTGAATGGGTGAGCATGTTTAATGTGACGGGGATTCGAACCCGCGACCCTCAGATTACGAGTCGAGCGCCTTAACCACGTTGGAAGGGATTGATTATTATTCTGTTAGGTGCAATTGTGGGGACATGTGCCCCAATTCCTAGAATCGCCGACCTGTAGATCTGAGGGTCCATGGTTTACATCTCATTACCACATACAGAAATCTCGCTCCAACATTGAGTTCGTGGGTGCATTACAATAGTAACTGGTAAATTATCTTTTTGATTGGAGTCAGCCAATAGGTGGCAGTTGTTGTTGTTGACTACCTGTCTACCTAGCCGATGAATATTATTGCTAGTTAACGTTAAACTTTATGCACAAAATTCTAAAACAAGCAGACGTTTCTACCTTAAAAATAGTTATTATTTTCGTAGTTTTGAGTATAAATTGAATCATGTTAGATCATGTGACCCTTTTGCTTTTTTTTGTTTTATTTGAGACAAGCAGGAATTATCTTGATGATATAACAACTTTCAAAGCTTACGTTGTGTAACAATAAACAAAGTAATCGCTTCAAACGGTGTGTGTGTATAAATTAGACATAGAATTGTTTTTATGTTTATTTCTGGTTAAGCATAAAGCTAAACAGTTGGCTGTCAGTGAAGGGCCTACTAGAGGTATCGACACTTGGTTTTCAGTGATATAATATTTCAAACTTAACGCCGAGCGACTGGTAGACTGCACGAAAATATAGCACTGGAAAGAGTGAAGTGTAATAGTAAGTAGGGTGAAGGGGTGGGAGCTGGCCCTATGGAAGAGCTCTGGATTTCGAAGATGGAGAGCCCGATTCTAATCCTTGCGATACCGTAAAACATTTATCTCATTTTTATCTGTGGATGTGTTAGAGGAGTGATAATCAACACCTTTTTTGTGGGTGGTAAGTTACAAGGTCGGTAGGTTAAATTAGGAACTATATCAGATGTCACTAGTAGCATTTCAATAAACTGCTGGTTAAATTAGGAACTACATCAGATGTCACTAGTAGCATTTCAATAAACTGCTGGTTAAATTAGGAACTATATCAGATGTCACTAGTAGCATTTCAATAAACTACTAACACGAACTAGAGCATTCTGGTAAAGAATGGTAAAGAAGTAGCCCAAGAGGTGGCGGTGGGTGATGATAACTATCTGCCTTCCGTCTAATCTTACACTGCTAAATTAGTGACGGCTAGCGCAGATATCTTTCCTGTTGCTTTGCGCGAAATTCAAAAACCAAACAAATAGTGAAGATACCCATTGTTGACTCAAAGCTTTATAATCGTATAAGTTTAGTGAAGATAACCATTGTTGAATCAAAATATTATAATAGTATAAGTTTTAGTGAAGACACCCAGTTGTTGACTCAAAACATTATAATGGTATTAGTTTTAGTGAAAACACCCAGTTGTTGACTCAAAACATTATAATGGTATTAGTTTTAGTGAAAACACCCAGTTGTTGACTCAAAACATTATAATGGTATTAGTTTTAGTGAAGATACCCAGTTGTTGACTCAAAACATTATAATGGTATTAGTTTTAGTGAAGACACCCAGTTGTTGACTCAAAACATTATAATGGTTTTAGTTTTATTACATTTAGTATTTTTCGCAGTTTATATATACATATACAAACATACATATACTTTATCTATTTATATCGCCCCCCAGTGACATAGCGATATGCGTGTGGTCTGATAACTCTGGAAACCGAGTTTCGATACTCTTGGTAGGCAGGACACTGAAAGCCCATTGTTTAGTTTTGTGCTTATTTACAAACAAATAAATAATTCATTTACAATTGTTTAACGTATTTAAATTTTTATGTGTATCTGTTTTAGCTAATGTTCTATTAAAAACTTATTGAATACTAGTCCCCCTGTAGGTCAGTGGTAAACTTAGGAACTTAGTGGGCAGAGTGCAGACAGTCCATTTTGTTGATCGCACTAAGATAATTAAATATTCTCTGAATTGGTCTCGTAGTCTTTGGGCGTCTTGTTACTTTGAAGATTTAAGAAATTTTTTAATAATAACTAACCTTTAAGACGAAGAAATGCCATTACCAACTCCTAGCTTCTCGTGTGAAACGTCAGTTAGAATTTTCTTCTCGGTGGTTTCTAGTATACTTTGAATATATTTTTTTATATTATATAGCGTTTCGAAAGACATTAAGCCATCCAAAAACTCTCGATTTTAATTAAATCGTACAATGTCCAAATTTATTTCTGAAAGGTTAATAAACGTTACCAGGATTAGAGTAACATTGGCTGTCACCATACTAGCGCGCGCGCATGCGTTTTCATATAACAAAGCCACATCGGACTATCTGTTGTGTCCACCGACGAAAATCAAACCACTGTTTTAGCGTTGCAAATCGGAAGTCTTACCGTTGCCCCATCGGGACAACTAGCTATGACATTCGTAATTCTCACCCCACCCTAAATATAGATGTATCCAATTGATTGGTCAATGTTTGGGACACCTAAAACCTTAAAGAATCTAGCAGAGTTTTAATAAAGTGTAAAACAAAACGATTTTCTGTATGCTCATGTTAATGAGTGTGTTTGGTGAAGTAATTTTTATTTTCTTTTTATTTAAACAAACATTTCGAACGTCCATTTCTTATTTGTCACACCTAATGTCCCATGGTCGTCGATGTCTGCCGCAGATTTGACACATGAAGAAGAAGAATGTCCCAGGCTCTTGTTGTGTACACATCTGGAGAAAATGTACAGTATAACATTATTGTAATGAAGGGTGTAAACCTTTATAACATTATTGTAATGAAGGGTGTAAACCTTTATGTAAACAGATGTCGTACTCACATATTAGACCCTGTATATCTTTATTGAAATGATGAACCAGCAACACCGAGTAGTTTCTACAGTATCTAACTGAACATTACAGTAATGGGATTGGTTTGAACTTTAGACCCTGTTTATCTTTATTGAAATGATGAACCAGCAACACCGAGTAGTTTCTACAGTATCTAACTGAACATTAAAATAATAGGATTAGTTTGAACTTTAGACCCTGTATATCTTTATTGAAATGATGAACCAGCAACACCGAGTAGTTTCTACACTATCTAACTGAACATTAAAATAATGGGATTGGTTTGAACTTTAGACCCTGTATATCTTTATTGAAATGATGAACCAGCAACACCGAGTAGTTTCTACAGTATCTAACTAAACATTAAAATAATGGGATTGGTTTGAACTTTAGACCCTGTATATCTTTATTGAAATGATGAACCAGCAACATCGAGTAGTTTCTACAGTATCTAACTGAACATTAAAATAATGGGATTGGTTTGAACTTTAGACCCTGTATATCTTTATTGAAATGATGAACCAGTAACACCGAGTAGTTTCTACAGTATCTAACTGAACATTACAGTAATGGGATTGGTTTGAACTTTAGACCCTGTATATCTTTATTGAAATGATGAACCAGTAACACCGAGTAGTTTCTACAGTATCTAACTGAACATTAAAATAATGGGATTGGTTTGAACTTTAGACCCTGTATATCTTTATTGAAATGATGAACCAGTAACACCGAGTAGTTTCTACAGTATCTAACTGAACATTAAAATAATGGGATTGGTTTCAACTTTAGACCCTGTATATCTTTATTGAAATCATGAACCAGTAACACCGAGTAGTTTCTACAGTATCTAACTGAACATTACAGTAATGGGATTGGTTTGAACTTTAGACCCTGTATATCTTTATTGAAATGATGAACCAGTAACACCGAGTAGTTTCTACAGTATCTAACTGAACATTAAAATAATGGGATTGGTTTGAACTTTAGACCCTGTATATCTTTATTGAAATGATGAACCAGTAACACCGAGTAGTTTCTACAGTATCTAACTGAACATTAAAATAATGGGATTAGTTTGAACTTTAGACCCTGTATATCTTTATTGAAATGATGAACCAGCAACACCAGTAGTTTCTACAGTATCTAACTGAACATTAAAATAATGGGATTGGTTTGAACTTTAGACCCTGTATATCTTTATTGAAATGATGAACCAGCAATACCGAGTAGTTTCTACAGTATCTAACTGAACATTAAAATAATGGGATTGGTTTGAACTTTAGACCCTGTATATCTTTATTGAAATGATGAACCAGCAACACCGAGTAGTTTCTACAGTATCTAACTAAACATTAAAATAATGGGATTGGTTTGAACTTTAGACCCTGTATATCTTTATTGAAATGATGAACCAGCAACACCGAGTAGTTTCTACAGTATCTAACTAAACATTAAAATAATGGGATTGGTTTGAACTTTAGACCCTGTATATCTTTATTGAAATGATGAACCAGCAACATCGAGTAGTTTCTACAGTATCTAACTGAACATTAAAATAATGGGATTGGTTTGAACTTTAGACCCTGTATATCTTTATTGAAATGATGAACCAGTAACACCGAGTAGTTTCTACAGTATCTAACTGAACATTACAGTAATGGGATTGGTTTGAACTTTAGACCCTGTATATCTTTATTGAAATGATGAACCAGTAACACCGAGTAGTTTCTACAGTATCTAACTGAACATTAAAATAATGGGATTGGTTTGAACTTTAGACCCTGTATATCTTTATTGAAATGATGAACCAGTAACACCGAGTAGTTTCTACAGTATCTAACTGAACATTAAAATAATGGGATTGGTTTCAACTTTAGACCCTGTATATCTTTATTGAAATCATGAACCAGTAACACCGAGTAGTTTCTACAGTATCTAACTGAACATTACAGTAATGGGATTGGTTTGAACTTTAGACCCTGTATATCTTTATTGAAATGATGAACCAGTAACACCGAGTAGTTTCTACAGTATCTAACTGAACATTAAAATAATGGGATTGGTTTGAACTTTAGACCCTGTATATCTTTATTGAAATGATGAACCAGTAACACCGAGTAGTTTCTACAGTATCTAACTGAACATTAAAATAATGGGATTAGTTTGAACTTTAGACCCTGTATATCTTTATTGAAATGATGAACCAGCAACACCGAGTAGTTTCTACAGTATCTAACTGAACATTAAAATAATGGGATTGGTTTGAACTTTAGACCCTGTATATCTTTATTGAAATGATGAACCAGCAATACCGAGTAGTTTCTACAGTATCTAACTGAACATTAAAATAATGGGATTGGTTTGAACTTTAGACCCTGTATATCTTTATTGAAATGATGAACCAGCAACACCGAGTAGTTTCTACAGTATCTAACTAAACATTAAAATAATGGGATTGGTTTGAACTTTAGACCCTGTATATCTTTATTGAAATGATGAACCAGCAACATCGAGTAGTTTCTACAGTATCTAACTGAACATTAAAATAATGGGATTGGTTTGAACTTTAGACCCTGTATATCTTTATTGAAATGATGAACCAGTAACACCGAGTAGTTTCTACAGTATCTAACTGAACATTACAGTAATGGGATTGGTTTGAACTTTAGACCCTGTATATCTTTATTGAAATGATGAACCAGTAACACCGAGTAGTTTCTACAGTATCTAACTGAACATTAAAATAATGGGATTGGTTTGAACTTTAGACCCTGTATATCTTTATTGAAATGATGAACCAGTAACACCGAGTAGTTTCTACAGTATCTAACTGAACATTAAAATAATGGGATTGGTTTCAACTTTAGACCCTGTATATCTTTATTGAAATCATGAACCAGTAACACCGAGTAGTTTCTACAGTATCTAACTGAACATTACAGTAATGGGATTGGTTTGAACTTTAGACCCTGTATATCTTTATTGAAATGATGAACCAGTAACACCGAGTAGTTTCTACAGTATCTAACTGAACATTAAAATAATGGGATTGGTTTGAACTTTAGACCCTGTATATCTTTATTGAAATGATGAACCAGTAACACCGAGTAGTTTCTACAGTATCTAACTGAACATTAAAATAATGGGATTAGTTTGAACTTTAGACCCTGTATATCTTTATTGAAATGATGAACCAGCAACACCGAGTAGTTTCTACAGTATCTAACTGAACATTAAAATAATGGGATTGGTTTGAACTTTAGACCCTGTATATCTTTATTGAAATGATGAACCAGCAATACCGAGTAGTTTCTACAGTATCTAACTGAACATTAAAATAATGGGATTGGTTTGAACTTTAGACCCTGTATATCTTTATTGAAATCATGGACCAGCAACACCGAGTAGTTTCTACAGTATCTAACTGAACATTAAAATAATGGGATTGGTTTGAACTTTAGACATTGTATATCTTTATTAAAATCATGAACCAGTAACACCGAGTAGTTTCTACAGTATCTAACTGAACATTAAAATAATTGGATTGGTTTGAACTTTAGACTCTGTATATCTTCACTGAAATAATGAACCAGTAACACCGAGTAGTTTCTACAGTATCTAACTGAACATTAAAATAATGGAATTGGTTTGAACTTTAGACCCTGTATATCTTTATTGAATTGATGAACCAGCAACACCGAGTAGTTTCTACAGTATCTAACTGAACATTAAAATAATGGGATTGGTTTGAACTTTAGACCCTGTATATCTTTATTGAAATCATGAACCAGTAACACCGAGTAGTTTCTACAGTATCTAACTGAACATTAAAATAATGGGATTGGTTTGAACTTTAGACCCTGTATATCTTTATTGAAATCATGGACCAGCAACACCGAGTAGTTTCTACAGTATCTAACTGAACATTAAAATAATGGGATTGGTTTGAACTTTAGACATTGTATATCTTTATTAAAATCATGAACCAGTAACACCGAGTAGTTTCTACAGTATCTAACTGAACATTAAAATAATTGGATTGGTTTGAACTTTAGACTCTGTATATCTTCACTGAAATAATGAACCAGTAACACCGAGTAGTTTCTACAGTATCTAACTGAACATTAAAATAATGGAATTGGTTTGAACTTTAGACCCTGTATATCTTTATTGAATTGATGAACCAGCAACACCGAGTAGTTTCTACAGTATCTAACTGAACATTAAAATAATGGGATTGGTTTGAACTTTAGACCCTGTATATCTTTATTGAAATCATGAACCAGTAACACCGAGTAGTTTCTACAGTATCTAACTGAACATTAAAATAATGGGATTGGTTTGAACTTTAGACCCTGTATATCTTCATTGAAATGATGAACCAGTAACACCGAGTAGTTTCTACAGTATCAAACTGAACATTAAAATAATGGGATTGGTTTGAACTTTAGACCCTGTATATCTTTATTGAAATGATGAACCAGTAACACCGAGTAGTTTCTACAGTATCTAACTGAACATTAAAATAATGGGATTGGTTTCAACTTTAGACATTGTATATCTTTATTAAAATCATGAACCAGTAACACCGAGTAGTTTCTACAGTATCTAACTGAACATTAAAATAATTGGATTGGTTTGAACTTTAGACTCTGTATATCTTCACTGAAATAATGAACCAGTAACACCGAGTAGTTTCTACAGTATCTAACTGAACATTAAAATAATGGAATTGGTTTGAACTTTAGACCCTGTATATCTTTATTGAATTGATGAACCAGCAACACCGAGTAGTTTCTACAGTATCTAACTGAACATTAAAATAATGGGATTGGTTTGAACTTTAGACCCTGTATATCTTTATTGAAATCATGAACCAGTAACACCGAGTAGTTTCTACAGTATCTAACTGAACATTAAAATAATGGGATTGGTTTGAACTTTAGACCCTGTATATCTTTATTGAAATCATGGACCAGCAACACCGAGTAGTTTCTACAGTATCTAACTGAACATTAAAATAATGGGATTGGTTTGAACTTTAGACATTGTATATCTTTATTAAAATCATGAACCAGTAACACCGAGTAGTTTCTACAGTATCTAACTGAACATTAAAATAATTGGATTGGTTTGAACTTTAGACCCTGTATATCTTTATTGAAATAATGAACCAGTAACACCGAGTAGTTTCTACAGTATCTAACTGAACATTAAAATAATGGAATTGGTTTGAACTTTAGACCCTGTATATCTTTATTGAAATGATGAACCAGCAACACCGAGTAGTTTCTACAGTATCTAACTGAACATTAAAATAATGGGATTGGTTTGAACTTTAGACCCTGTATATCTTTATTGAAATGATGAACCAGTAACACCGAGTAGTTTCTACAGTATCTAACTGAACATTAAAATAATGGGATTGGTTTGAACTTTAGACCCTGTATATCTTTATTGAAATGATGAACCAGTAACACCGAGTAGTTTCTACAGTATCTAACTGAACATTAAAATAATGGGATTGGTTTGAACTTTAGACCCTGTATATCTTTATTGAAATGATGAACCAGTAACACCGAGTAGTTTCTACAGTATCTAACTGAACATTAAAATAATGGGATTGGTTTGAACTTTAGACCCTGTATATCTTTATTGAAATGATGAACCAGTAACACCGAGTAGTTTCTACAGTATCTAACTGAACATTAAAATAATGGGATTGGTTTGAACTTTAGACCCTGTATATCTTTATTGAAATGATGAACCAGTAACACCGAGTAGTTTCTACAGTATCTAACTGAACATTAAAATAATGGGATTGGTTTGAACTTTAGACCCTGTATATCTTTATTGAAATGATGAACCAGTAACACCGAGTAGTTTCTACAGTATCTAACTGAACATTAAAATAATGGGATTGGTTTGAACTTTAGACCCTGTATATCTTTATTGAAATGATGAACCAGCAACACCGAGTAGTTTCTACAGTATCTAACTGAACATTAAAATAATGGGATTGGTTTGAACTTTAGACCCTGTATATCTTTATTGAAATCATGAACCAGTAACACCGAGTAGTTTCTACAGTATCTAACTGAACATTAAAATAATGGGATTGGTTTGAACTTTAGACCCTGTATATCTTTATTGAAATCATGAACCAGTAACACCGAGTAGTTTCTACAGTATCTAACTGAACATTAAAATAATGGGATTGGTTTGAACTTTAGACCCTGTATATCTTTATTGAAATGATGAACCAGTAACACCGAGTAGTTTCTACAGTATCTAACTGAACATTAAAATAATGGGATTGGTTTGAACTTTAGACCCTGTATATCTTTATTGAAATGATGAACCAGTAACACCGAGTAGTTTCTACAGTATCTAACTGAACATTAAAATAATGGGATTGGTTTGAACTTTAGACCCTGTATATCTTTATTGAAATGATGAACCAGCAACACCGAGTAGTTTCTACAGTATCTAACTGAACATTAAAATAATGGGATTGGTTTGAACTTTAGACCCTGTATATCTTTATTGAAATGATGAACCAGTAACACCGAGTAGTTTCTACAGTATCTAACTGAACATTAAAATAATGGGATTGATTTGAACTTTAGACCCTGTATATCTTTATTGAAATGATGAACCAGCAACACCGAGTAGTTTCTACAGTATCTAACTGAACATTAAAATAATGGGATTGGTTTGAACTTTAGACCCTGTATATCTTTATTGAAATCATGAACCAGTAACACCGAGTAGTTTCTACAGTATCTAACTGAACATTAAAATAATGGGATTGGTTTGAACTTTAGACCCTGTATATCTTTATTAAAATAATGAACCAGTAACACCGAGTAGTTTCTACAGTATCTAACTGAACATTAAAATAATGGAATTGGTTTGAACTTTAGACCCTGTATATCTTTATTGAAATGATGAACCAGCAACACCGAGTAGTTTCTACAGTATCTAACTGAACATTAAAATAATGGGATTGGTTTGAACTTTAGACCCTGTATATCTTTATTGAAATGATGAACCAGTAACACCGAGTAGTTTCTACAGTATCTAACTGAACATTAAAATAATGGGATTGGTTTGAACTTTAGACCCTGTATATCTTCATTGAAATGATGAACCAGTAACACCGAGTAGTTTCTACAGTATCTAACTGAACATTAAAATAATGGGATTGGTTTGAACTTTAGACCCTGTATATCTTTATTGAAATGATGAACCAGTAACACCGAGTAGTTTCTACAGTATCTAACTGAACATTAAAATAATGGGATTGGTTTGAACTTTAGACCCTGTATATCTTTATTGAAATGATGAACCAGTAACACCGAGTAGTTTCTACAGTATCTAACTGAACATTAAAATAATGGGATTAGTTTGAACTTTAGACCCTGTATATCTTTATTGAAATGATGAACCAGTAACACCGAGTAGTTTCTACAGTATCTAACTGAACATTAAAATAATGGGATTGGTTTGAACTTTAGACCCTGTATATCTTTATTGAAATCATGGACCAGCAACACCGAGTAGTTTCTACAGTATCTAACTGAACATTAAAATAATGGGATTGGTTTGAACTTTAGACCTTGTATATCTTTATTGAAATCATGAACCAGTAACACCGAGTAGTTTCTACAGTATCTAACTGAACATTAAAATAATTGGATTGGTTTGAACTTTAGACCCTGTATATCTTCACTGAAATAATGAACCAGTAACACCGAGTAGTTTCTACAGTATCTAACTGAACATTAAAATAATGGAATTGGTTTGAACTTTAGACCCTGTATATCTTTATTGAAATGATGAACCAGCAACATCGAGTCGTTTCTACAGTATCTAACTGAACATTAAAATAATGGGATTGGTTTGAACTTTAGACCCTGTATATCTTTATTGAAATCATGAACCAGTAACACCGAGTAGTTTCTACAGTATCTAACTGAACATTAAAATAATGGGATTGGTTTGAACTTTCGGCCCTGTATATCTTCATTGAAATGATGAACCAGTAACACCGAGTAGTTTCTACAGTATCTAACTGAACATTAAAATAATGGGATTAGTTTGAACTTTAGACCCTGTATATTTTCATTGAAATCATGAACCAGTAACACCGAGTAGTTTCTACAGTATCTAACTGAACATAAAAATAATGGGATTGGTTTGAACTAAGTTCTGTATTCGATTACTTTCAAATACGTAAATACAAAAGTAAAGACGACTGAACGTCGTAACAAAATACCATATTTATCATGTTACACTTTAATTTTTATCTTCCAAGGAGGAAAATTAATTACCTGTGATGGTTTTATTGTCTTGAAATTTTTAGATATCCTGCAGCAGTACCTTTATGCTGAATCCGAAATTTATGTCTGTTTTTTTTCTGTCAGATACAGATTTCTCACAAAAAATTCGTATGTACTTTTACAAAAGTGAATCATTTTATTGAAATCTGGTCACATTTTGTTATGGTTAAAATGTTGACAACAACTAGGTATAGACTTCTCTAGACCAACCGTGACGTGAGAGTCGTATCGATTGTTATAGAACTCAAACAATAATAAAAAAAAAATGTTTATTGTGGTAAAGAAATGATAATTTGATCTGAATAAGAGTTTTTGTCTTCCCGATTTGTAAACAGGAAAAGTCCTCACATGATAGAAAAAAAATATATTTTCGAAACCTGTATAGCTATATTATAGAAAATCCATTATTAAAACCAAAATAACTTTTACGAAATTTAAATTTGCAGGCCTGTGAAACAGCAAATATTTAAGTACACACACTAATTATAGAAAAGGGAGCGCTCTCGACCATGTTCTTTATGGAGTACAATTCCCTTTCTTTTTAACACAAACAATCATTTCCTAAAGATAAAACAAAAAAGTAAAAGATAAACAAAGCTTTTCGAAATACCCGTTTTGATTCGTTTGATGTTCGTAGAGGTAGTTTATTAGACTATACGGAAAATGCACCACGTACATTTAGGGTGTAGAAACACATACGCGCATACAGGCTTGAATGATGACATGAAGTAGTTCTTTGACTTTTCAGGATCGCTCGCTGAAACACGAAATGTTGTTTAATGAGTTTTATGAGAACAATTCTTTTAATTCTTGTTTACCAAGGAGCATCGAAGTTTATTTTATGTCTTAAATGCATGAATGCTAACAGTTAATGTCGAAATTATAGTAGTATCAGTTGTATTATGTCTTTTCATCTCTTCAGTGGTTTTGACATTAAAGCACACCACTGAGTACCAGATACTGAAATGAGCGCCTTGAAATGTGGTTCCGGTTTTCATATATAAACATTAACTCACATTTGGTCATTTATGAAAACAGTTGTAAAGCCCAACGTAAAAAAACAACAACAAACAAACTAAACAAATTTTATGTTCAGTAGCTCCAGTTTCATAAGCACAGTGCTTACCTGTGCAATTAAAAAAAGTTAAATCCATAAAATAGAAAACATCAGTAAATTACTCTATAGGTTTATTTGTTTGTTTTGAATCTCGCACAAAGCTAAACGAGGACTATCTGCGCTGGCTGTCCACAATTAAGCAGTGTAAGACTAGAGAGAAAACAGCTACTTATCACCACCCACCGCCAACTCATGGGCTACTTTTACCAATGAATAGTGGGATTGATCGAACATTATAACGCCTCCACGGCTGAAAGAGCTAGCATGTTTGGTGTGACGGGGACTCTAACACTATAGGACCGATAGATTAAACTTTTATATCATTTTTGTTTACAAATTCTCCTTGTTACTGAACTATTTATTAAGGAGCATTGTTCGTGCAGAAGACAACAACAAACTAATATAAAGACAAGCGTGATTTTGTTATTGTGGAAAGAAGGTGCAAATTTTCTCTACGACATCGTAAAAGTTCTTACCATTGGTACGAATATATTAATATAATCTAAAATAATTTGTTTTCATACACACGCTGGTAATCAGAATACTGTTCCCTGTACGATATTATAAAAAAAATGTCTGTCCAAAAGTGAACTAATTGTACATATGAAAACTAGAATAGACGACTGTCGTATCCTGGTGGAACAACGGCAAATTTACGCGCTTACAACGTTAACACTCGGGGTTCGATTCCCCTTGGTGAAGTTAATAGATGTTCCAGTGAGGCTTTGCGCTAAAACAAGGAAAGAAAATATACTGTATTTTAATATCCAGCGAATAGACTATTATGATTAGATTGCACTATTCACGTAGTACATGTCTTTACTACATATGAAATTCTCGGACGTAATCTAAATTATATATAAAGAGGTTCAGTATGTTTAAGAGATCTGTGTTCGCCCTAAGAAATCACTTTAATCCAACATTATAAAAAAAAGTTACATGATATAATTATACTTAAAAAGCAGTTTTATTTATAAGTAAGAAAATAATGGAAGTTTCTTACTTTCATTGTTTTTGAGATAATTTAGTTGACAGTTCAATTAGTGGTTCTTATGCTTCGTTTACTAACTAATAGGTAGAAAAACTTGATTAAAGGCTAGCAATACAGCCTGTTTAAATGTGGTAATTGCCTTTTCAGTGCATTGCAGTTTGTGACGCATTGACGTCTCGTGTACTTCATAATTTATTTGAGATACAATAAATTGCATCCAACTTTCGATGTCACGTATTGTTATAAAAAAATGAGGGATGTGGTTTTGACAGAGTAGACACGGTAGCCTAAAAGTAGCTTACTGGAGCTAGACAGCTTCCTTAGGATACAATGTTTTTAAATCTAGTCATTACCACCTCTTTCGAAGCTTTCTTTTGATAAGCGCCATGTGGATTTTCTAAAAACAGTAACTACATAAAAGAACGTGTGATCGTATGATGTGAGTAATTTATTTTATTAAAATATATAGTGCATAATTTATTACAATAAATCATTTTGGTTATACAATTATACACTAGAGGGCACTAGGTAATATAAATTTCTTAAACATTATTCAAACTGACGACATGGCTGATTATTATGATTTTACTAATGTTCTTCATGACTTATAAGTGTTATAGGAAAGCAGAAGTACTACCTTCTGATAAGCGCAAACTAGCTACTTAAATCAAGCAGAGAAATTAAAAGCAACCTGGTAATAACTAGAACCATATATATATACTGTTTTCACTTTCTTACTTGCAGAGATTAGAAGGTATTTCGTATGTTGAATACTCTCGTTACTAAAAATATTTTCCCGCGTAAACTCAGTATCTCACGAGGCTCAGCCGACTGACCAGAACTTGGATTAGCCCTAAATATTTCCACACTAAGCTAACAATATACAATAATCTCTGTAATAAAAGTTTAATACTGAAAAATAACAATGCTAGGCATATTAAACTTTCTAGCTAATATTATTACTGAAAGTAGCATTAAAGAAATAATAGAGTATGCCTCATATCCGGAACACATAAAAATTGGTGTTAGTTTCAAGTAGTCGTAAATGTTGTGTTTACAAAGTATCATTACTGGAACCTTACATCGAAAGAATTTTACACACTTCTATGACAATACAAAAATAATAACTAATATTAAATAATAATTATATGAATATCTCAATAATATAGTTAGTAGTATGATAAATACCGGTACTCTAGTTAAAATATAAAATGTTATGTAATGGCAAACACATATTAATTCGACTTTACTAACCTCTTTCGCTTAACAAAGCAGAAGCAGTGTGCAACTGGAAATAACAACTAAAACCCTAACCCCAGTCAGTCTGAAGAGCTTTGGATTGAGCGAAACATCGTCTGCAGTGGTTATGGCTAATATGTTATAGTTGAAATACTATTATTATACATTATTCTATTTCTTAGAAATCCATATGGGTCTAGATTAGGTTTGTTTTGAATTTCGCCCAAAGCTACACGAGGGCTCTCCGCGCTAGCATTCCGTAGTTTAGCAGTAAAAGCAGCTAGTCATTAGCACCCATTGCCAATTCTTTGGCTACATTTTTACCAACGAAGAGTTGGGTTGACCTTAACGTAATAATGCCAACACATCTGAAGTGGCGAACATTTTTCATGGAACAAGGATTCAAACGTTGCACTCTCCGACTGCGAGTCAGTCGCCCTACCCACATGACCCTGTAGATAAGGAATGTACTGTTAAAACATATGATAGGCCTAACAGTGTCTTATAACAAGTGTGATAACTACAATAAGGTTTGAGAAACTTTAATAATATAATATAATAACAAGCTTCAGATAAGAAAGTTACAATAATAGTACACCTATAAATTAAAGCCATTAGCAAAAGCTAATGTAATTTAACTAATGAAGAGATAATAAACTCAATAATCCGAGCGTTTTCTAAAGATGGGCTTTTCTTCAGAGAAAGAACAGGAAATTGTTGAATTGGTGTTTGAAATGTCACAAGATACCAAAACTTGTTGCATATAAATTATATCGCTCACAACAAGTCTTGAAAAGTAAAGCAGTATCTATCGTATCTAATAAGACGTGAATAGTAAACATTGTAGCATAACGTATTTGAAAATGTCTTGAAAAGTAAAGCAGTATCTGTCGTATCTAATAAGACGTGAATAGTAAACATTGTAGTATAACGTATTTGGAAATGGTGAGTTATGTAGCTTCAAAGTTACTAGAGTGTGTTTTATAGTAGACTTTGAATCTAAATGTTCAATAAACATGCTTATACCTGAATATAAGTAATGGTTTGTTTTAATGAAATATCTTTTGTCAGAGCGAGTTTTGATGTGTGATTTTTTCTTCAGCGTCAAGAAGATATTGGTAATTAGTTATAAGAATACAATCGATGCTTCCACAAAAACGACTGATTTGTAAATTTTAATATAGTCTTTTTTGGTAAAACTATTTATGTTCGAATAGTTATAAACCAGCAACAAGTTATTTGCCACTGTATTTCCTTTTTATTGTTTTGTGGAAGATACCAGCTTGCACAAATATGTTGTCAAGTAAAAGGCACGTGTTGTTTGGCTGATTGTTAGGAGATTAACACCACAAAGTATAGTGAGTCTATGTGTCAAACATCCAGTAAAAAGTCAAAAGAGTAAAACTCCATAAAAAGTAAAAATAAACCAAATTAAAAACTAAAAATTGGTCAAAAATCTGGTAAAATACTTGAATAGAATTAAAAAGACCGTATGAGTCATGAAGCTAGATAGTGCCACTCTAACACCAATGACACCTTCCAATGTCAGAGGTAAACTCTTAGAAAATGCGTCTAAAATGATGCTACCACTCGCATTCGCATGGTTTGTTTCTTTGTTTTTGAATTTTCGCGCAAAGCTAATCGAGGGCTATCTGTGTTAGCCATCCCTAATTTAGTAGTGTAAGACTAGAGGGAAGGCAGCTAGTCATCACCACCCAACGCCAACTCTTGGGCTACTCTTTAACCAACGAATAGTGGGATTGACTGTAGATTTATAACGCCCTAACGGCTGAAAATTCGAGCATGTTTGGTGTTACGACTAATTCGACCCTCGGATTACGAGTCGAATGCCTTAACCACTTGGCCATGTCAGGCCATTAGTAGGGACGACACGAAAATAAAACGTGGGCTATTGTGACCTCATTGTCACAAAGGTCACATATTGATGTATCAGTCCCACATAAAAGAAAGCGATGGGTTAAAAACTGTGACCAGTGCTTATCCGAGATGAGAAAACTTCCTCCTTTGATTCTTACGGAAACCAAACGGCCAACGAACAATTGAAGGTTTGACTTAGAAACGCTTGTTATGATGTTGCTCACCCCAAATCGACTGCCAACTGGCATGAAGCTGTGCCTTGATCATATGAGACAAGCACAACTCTGATTACGCCAGAAGGACTTAGATATGATGTCAGCAAGCTCGTTCCCATGAATACTGTCATGGTAAGGTATCCAGAAAAACATAACGGATAATAGAGAAAAATCGGCTAGTTGTTTCCGAATGTCCAAGAAAACAGAGTGAAAATTAGTATTATGCGATTTCAAGGTCAGTAGAGATGTAATATAGTCAATGTATATACTACTGCTTAGCTTCTATGTGATTAAAGGAAAGTGATACTAATTTACACGTCGGCAGTGAACACAGAAACAATAGAAGAAATTCGATGAGAAACCACCGAGCCACAACAAACCATAGCGGAACCCACAAGGGTACCTTATTTCGAGCCATTAATAAAAAGGGGTTGGAGAAAAAAATGGTTCAAAAGATAAAGATAAGATGGTACTTCTTATCTGGAGTATCAGGCCTCCTCAGATGATCCAAAGAATGGTCACTGATAAGGATAGTAATAAGCCATGAGTAATAGATTGATCAAATGGAAGAATGGTAGACTATCGATTCTCATAGAGAAAATTCCATTAAGGAAGGAAGACACTCCTAGATTAAATGCTATGGTGAGGTTCGAAGTTTGACAGCATATTGCAAAGAAAGTTGGAAGCTAAGAAAATGCGTGCAGACATTGGACTGTGAAGTGTGGAAATCTCCAGTGCAGTGTCCAAGTCCTATATGATGCAAAGGATCTCATCTTAAAGCCAGAGATTCTAGCTGAAACATAGGCCATAGACCATTGTTCAGCTTGGATCGTATGAGGGCATGATAGATCTTGAGCACCGAACGTCTATCCGCTCTTCAAGAGGTAGAAACGAGGGCACAGAGGATTTTCAGTGCCCTTGTGCACTTGACACAAAGTTGCTTAATGTGAGAAATAAATGTAAGCTTATAGGTAACCATACTGAATAGACGAGGAGGGTGTATGATCAAGGAAGAAAAGAAGACGAGCATTAACCATCCTTTCCGAAACTTTACAGGGATAGCTAGTCAAAGCAATTGGATGATAATCAGAATGAGTCTTAGGGTTCTTCCTAGACTTCAATAAATATAATAAAATGGCCTTGTAGAATGTTATAAAAATAACATTCTCCTGCCAAATCCAGTTCAAAACAACCAGAAGTAAGAGAAGCAGGAAAGAGATGACACTGTATCTTATATTGAACATCATCAAGTCCATTCCATAAACTTACAGACCAATGACGAGCAAGTTTAAGTCCCACCAGTGTAATTGGGCAATTATAATCAGAGGGACAATCTACATTAATCGTCTACACTCGTGACTAGATGACCAAGAAGGTAGAGAAAGAAACAAAAGGGCTGAAACGGTAGGAAAAGCACACCCTAAGAATATCAGTAATGTCCTGTACATCAGCAATTTCCTGGATTGGACAGCAAGCTTGAAAAAGTAAGGAAGGCATACTTTCTACCCACTGACCTTCCGAAGTTTTTCCTAGACGACCTTGGAACTGGTGGTAGAAGAGATGCTGGCAGTGAACTTAATCCTTCTGACTTTGAAGTACTGCTGGCTGAGCAGGGACATAAGCATACTTGAAAGGAATGTACTTGAGAAGATTAGGTTTGTTTCTCATGGATTTTGCGCAACATTACACGAGAGCAATCTATGCTAGCCATCCCTAATATATAGGTGTAAGACTAGAGATTAGAGAGAATACAGCTAGTCATCACCGCCCACCGCCAACTCTTGGCTATTCTTCTACCAACGAATAGTGGGATTACCGTCAAATTATAACGTCCCACGGCAGAAAGGGCGAACATTTTTGATGTGAAGGGGATTCGAACCCGCGATCCTCAAATTGCGAATTGAACGCCACCTGGTTATGCCGAGTTTGTATACATGAGACATTATATTCAATTGTTCAAACCTAACTTTTAATGGACGGTATGTGAAACTCAAATATAATTTAATTATTAATACCTTTGTAACCTACATACTTAAAAATCAAAAATGTTCGAAAAGCATGCTTCGTAAAGTCAATTTTTCGTAGATGATTTTGTACCTATACGTGTTTGAATATTACATGTCAGAAAAGGGTACATCCATTGACACGTGAGTTTGTTACAACACTCGATATTCAATTGTTGTACAAATATTAAATACAATAAAAACTGACATTTTCTTTGTAGCTAGTAGCAGTTTGGTTGATCTCGCTATGACGTTGTTTGTCAAAACAAGGACGCTGGTTGAAATACTCTGTATATATAAATATTTTCTGTTCCGTGACAGTTCCAGAAAAAGAAATCGTGCGGTTGTCACATTTTTATGCGGTTAATATTAACTTCAGCTCAGATCAAATTCTCAAGTTAGAAGGCACTAAAAATGAACATAATAATAAGCATAGCTACTTAAATATATATATATTTCACGTTATCAGTTATAGAAATTGGAAAGCGTTAACGATATTTTCGGATGTAAACCCAATAACACCTCACCATATTTGCCCACTTATGAGATTTAGGTTAGTCTTAAGTCCAAATGCTAAGTTAACCACGTAAAATGAATCTGTAATAAAATTGTATTAGAATATTTTAAAAAGTAGATATTTTAAACATTCTAATCAATGTTATTAATTAAAGTAGTTTTAAAGAAGTAACCGAGTGAAGTTTATATTCGGAACACACAAAAACTACTGTGAGCTTCAAGTAGTGTCGTAAATTTAACGTTCATTGAAAACTTAAAATCAGTAGAATCCTAAATAAATCAAATTTCCCACAGTCACGTGTAAAAAAGTTGGAACTGGTGAAAATCTTTTAAATGGCTCTACTAGTTAGAGAAGCTTGTTATAGATATGTAGTACTTTGAAGATCAAATTGAGATTCAAGTGTATTAGTCGCGACACGTACGTCACTCGCTAAACCTAGTTTTCAAACTTATTTTACAAAAGCAGCATCACATATTTTTTATGATGGTAAATGTAACTAAATGAAATATAAAGGAAAAGGTAATCAAATAGATATCTTAATTTTTATGTATGTTTTCGGAAAGCTGGGATTACACTCTGTCGAGTGTCATGGAGTTCCATTCTTTCGGTTTTAAAATAAACTCAGATGAATAAGTTAAACATAAGCTATTTAATCAACACATACTAAAAATGAAAAATATTAATTGCAAATAGAATTTCACATTAAAAATAACCTGGCTTATAATTCTTTAAATGAGTTGGTAGTTTTTAATTGCTGGCATTTCTTTAGATATTTGGACCAATGTATTATGTAAGACACAGATATCTCGAAATGTAACTGATTCGTTTCTTTATAAAGGACAAACGTACGATGTAATATTTCCCGCGTAGTCTTTTAGAAGGATTGAAAAGTATATTATTTAAGATATGACGGCTACATGATAAATACTCTACGTTATTAGTAAGGTACTACGTTAGATGACGAATGTACATTTTGTGAATACCTTCCACAGAATTATATATCACTATTACTACAATCACTTAAGCTTCCGCTATTGAGCTGAAACGAAACGAGAGAACCAGTGTTGTCTATGCAAGAACCTGAAATTCTTGACATAAAATGAATAGTTGGATCTTCTACATAACAACTTACTTAACAACCAATATACGTCAAAACACGAAAATGTCGTACCTAACAACCATTATGCATTAAAACACGAAATAATGTGTCACTTCTATTCAATTAACTCATTAAGCAAAATGAGACCCAGAAGTTGCTGTTTACACTCAGATTATCCATTAATAGTTGAATGTTCCACGTTAATTAATCAATCCTTAGGCATTACGTAGATTTTAATTAACAGAATCGTTACGGTTTCAGTGAAGCCAGCTACATCCTTTTGTAAAATATCTGTACCAGTCTCTGAACTACACAAAGTGTTAACGCGAGCTTATACAGGATCCATCAGACTAATCACGTTTGAGAACAAATAAAAAACACACAACAACAACAAAACACAAACAGTTTCGTTTTGACGTTAGAAGGAAACAGAGATATAGCGAAACCGCGTTCAACATTACACCCAACATTTAAACAGATCGGCGGATAATAAAGATGGATTTTATATTCGTTGCATTTCTTTAAGTTCTCAAATTATTAACTTATGTTTATAGTTCAATACTAGTTGAGTCTGCATAATTTAATATATTGAGTAAATTTTGGTTTTTCTGTTGAGAGGGTTCATGGAATACTGCTTGAATATTCCAATAACAACTCAATTTATGGAGTCAATGAATCTTTTTAATCAATCTAATAGTAACACTAAAGATTTTTATATAATTGATACTGGAAACTATTGGAACTACAAATTACTGAAGACAGGGAAAACAAGACAATTATAAGTTTCACAAATACGTAATTCATTGTGACCACGTATTAGTGTGTGTGTTTTTTTTATAGCAAAGCCACAGCGGGCTATCTGCTGAGCCCACCGCGGGGAATCGAACCCCTGATTTTAGCGTTGTACATCTGTAGATGTACCGCTGTACTAGCGGGGGCCCACGTATTAGTGACACGTACAACTATTTTGTTTTTCTTCATTTCTGTAGTATGTGTTTGTTATTAAGCAAAACTTTACATAATGGGCTACCTGTGCTATGCCCACTGCAAGTATCAAAACCGGAGTTTTAGAGGTCTAATCCATCAGTCTTATTCAGGAGTTATTGGGGGTTTACACGAGGATACATCTACTGCAAGTGTCGAAACTCGATTTTTAGGGTTATTAGATCTACGTCCTGCGGTTGAATCTCTAAAATACAAATTAGTGACTTTTAATCTGGAAACTTATTTCATATCATAAATGAACTACCAATTCACCAAAGTTTCAGCAAAACATAACCCATGCACAAGCTTTTAGAAACGTTCTATATAATTCCTCAACATTCTTTTATTGTATCGATTCATTTTGTGCGTATATACTAAACAATTCTTACTTAAATTGTTCGGGCATTTCTTCCTTCTCAATTGGCGGTTAATTTCTTTATGGATTTTTACTACATAATATAAGACCGATTAAAGTAAAATAGAAAGAATGTTTCATAAAATAAGGTTTTTCTTGTCGGCCGTAAATAGTCTCCGAATGAACGATTAACCTTCTTACCAAACATGTTTTGATCCGAATACTTCGTAGATAAAAATACACATTATTGCATTGCTAAATACTAATCTATCATCATCAGATCTCAACGGTGCTATGTGTAAGAAAACAGTGTAATAATAGAGAATATATTCTTGAACCTGTGGGCGATAAATCGTCTATAGGAAAAGTAGCGAATCAAATCAGTATGTTGATTTGAGTTATTCTTGTTGCCTCTAAAGAACAATAATGACAACAAACTCGTATGATCAGTTTTATATAGTTCTGATTGGAGCATGTGGAATAAAGAACAACAATGACAACAAACTCGTATGATTAGTTTTATCCAGTTCTGATTGGAGCATGTGGAATAAAGAACAACAATGACAACAAACTCGTATGATCAGTTTTATCCAGTTCTGATTGGAGCATGTGGAATAAAGAACAACAATGAAAACAAACTCGTATGCTCAGTTTTATCCAGTTCTGATTGGAGCATGTGGAATAAAGAACAACAATGACAACAAACTCGTATAATCAGTTTTATCCAGTTCTGATTGGAGCATGTGGAATAAAGAACAACAATGACAACAAACTCGTATGCTCAGTTTTATCCAGTTCTTATTGGAGCATGTGGAATAAAGAACAACAATGACAATAAACTCGTATGATCAGTTTTATCCAGTTCTGATTGGAGCATGTGGAATAAAGAACAACAATGACAACAAACTCGTGGGATCAGTTTTATCCAGTTCTGATTGGAGTACGTGGAATAAAGAACAACAATGACAACAAACTCGTATGATCAGTTTTATCCAGTTTTGATTGGAGCATGTGGAATAAAGAACAACAATGACAACAAACTCGTATGATCAGTTTTATCCAGTTTTGATTGGAGCATGTGGAATAAAGAACAACAATGACAACAAACTCGTATGCTCACTTTTATCCAGTTCTGATTGGAGCATGTGGAATAAAGAACAACAATGACAACAAACTCGTATGCTCAGTTTTATCCAGTTCTGATTGGAGCATGTGGAATAAAGAACAACAATGACAACAAACTCGTGGGATCAGTTTTATCCAGTTCTGATTGGAGTATGTGGAATAAAGAACAACAATGACAACAAACTCGTATGATTAGTTTTATCCAGTTCTGATTGGAGCATGTGGAATAAAGAACAACAATGACAACAAACTCGTATGATCAGTTTTATCCAGTTCTGATTGGAGCATGTGGAATAAAGAGCAACAATGACAACAAACTCGTATGACCAGTTTTATCCAGTTCTGATTGGAGCATGTGGAATAAAGAACAACAATGACAACAAACTCGTATGACCAGTTTTATCCAGTTCTGATTGGAGCATGTGGAATAAAGAACAACAATGACAACAAACTCGTATGCTCAGTTTTATCCAGTTCTGATTGGAGCATGTGGAATAAAGAACAACAATGACAACAAACTCGTATGATCAGTTTTATCCAGTTCTGATTGGAGCATGTGGAATAAAGAACAACAATGACAACAAACTCGTATGCTCAGTTTTATCCAGTTCTGATTGGAGCATGTGGAATAAAGAACAACAATGACAATAAACTCGTATGATCAGTTTTATCCAGTTCTGATTGGAGCATGTGGAATAAAGAACAACAATGACAATAAACTCGTATGATCAGTTTTATCCAGTTCTGATTGGAGCATGTGGAATAAAGAACAACAATGACAACAAACTCGTATGATCAGTTTTATCTAATTCTGATTGGAGCATGTGGAATATACATTTTTCTTCTAGAGAGCGCAATAGAATAACGAATTTCATGTTATTATTTTCCTCTGGAAAATCGTGTTTTTGTTTTGCTTTATATTCAGAAACAGTATCTAGAACGATAACAATGAAGTCTTTCACTATATTCTTTGTGAACTGAAAACAAAAGGTTTGATGGTGTGTCGAAGATATATGATTAGCTTACATTTCCTAATCCGGATTAGGTGAAAATATATGATTAGCATACATTTCCTTAACCGGATCAGGTGAAGATATATGATTAGCATACATTTCCTAAACCGGATCAGGAATGTTCCTGTCTGTGATTAAAAAATCCGTACTTCAAAGTAAATTTGGAAACTTAAAAACAAAAAGAAACATATTCACAAGGTTCATTTTTGTTTGTTTTATCAGGCAAACGAAATAAGTTTAAATATTCTTTCATGTTAACAATTTCGGAAACGTTTATTTCAAAGTAATTGCTTACACGAAGCAATTAATCGAACTCGATAGTTTGTCACATTTGTATTTTTTTATTCTATCCGTTTCTCAAGCAAAAAACATAAAGAAAAATCGAAGTAATCCAGCTTTTTTATTAACATACAGCTGTCCAAATCTAAGGAGCAATCAGTGTACATTCGTACCGTTACCCTGGAAACCGCTGGAGTTTATAAGTGTGAGGTGTCAACCGAAGCGCCTGTGTTCGACACTGTGTCAGCGAAGAAAGAGATGAAGGTATACGGTACGTTGTTAGTTTTTTAAATCACTATTATATGTGGAAATTGGTTTAAGTGATCAAACTTACTTCCTCTTGACTTGGATGAATGTGTTTTTGGTTTGAAATTTGCGCAAAGCTACACGAGGGCTATCTGCGCTATCCATCCCTAATTTTGGAGTGTAAGAAGACTAGAGGGAAGGCAGCTGGTCATCACTACCCACCGCCCACTCTTGTACCAACATTACAACGCGCCCCCACGGCAGAAAGGGCGAGCATGTTTGATGTGACATGGATTCGAACCCTCGACCTTCAGATTACGAGTCGAGCGCCTTAACCACCTGGCCATGCCGGGCCTACTTGGATGAAAGGAAACAATTACTGAAACCGAGCCATGAAACATACATTGAAAGTACACAAGTTTGTCACTAGATGACCCTTTAAAACACTGATTTATAAGAAGAGAATTTACGACCATAACGTTATTTAGACAATTAGGATTGTGACGGTAGATTTATTATGTGCACCAAAGGGAAATTGAAAGTTTGTTGTAGAAGTCATTGTTTTAGGAAAACAACACTGTTTCACTTCCCACATATATTCATGAGCTTCACTGTATTGTGCTGAAATAATTAAAACATTTGAAAAAATACTGCTATACATATTATACATATGATTCATTGAATCCGCTTTTCACACTTTTCGTCACAACAAAAACAGTTGGGAAAATGTGTGGTGTAGTTGTTTACTACATTTTATTAAATCGTACAAAATAATTAATAAATATTTTCAAACACGGAAGTGTTTTCATGTTCTGTGTAAGTGTTTTTTTATTTATTCATTTCGGTCATATTTGAAATGTTGCATAGTCTGTGAATTTTCTTGTTTCTTTGTTATTTCGCGCAAAGCTACACGAGGGATATTTGCGCTAGCCGTCCCTAATTTAGCAATGTAAGACTAGAGGGAAGGCAGCTAGTCATCAACAACTTTTGGGCTGCTCTTTTATCAATGAATAGTAGGATTGATGGTTTGGTTTGTTTGTTTTGAATTTTCGCGCAAAGCCACACGAGGGCTGTCTGCGCTAGCCCTCCATAATTTAGCAGTGTAAGACTAGAGGAAAGGAAGCTAGTCACCACCACCCACCACCAACTCTTGGGCTACTCTTTTATCAACGAATAATGGAATTGACCGTCACATTATAACGCCTCAACGGCTGAAAGGGCAAGCATGTTTGGTGCGACGGGGATTCAAACCCGCGACCCTCAGATTACAAGTCGAGCGCCCCCTAACCACCTAACCATGCCGGACTTGATATATTTTGAAATATATTTGTAGAATTAGAATTAATTGGATGTGGTTGGTGTTGATCATTGTACTGAGGCATTGTGGGTAAACAACTCGAAGATAACTGCTGGATGTTTAAAACTGAATGTAGTCCTTTATTTGATATTGACATGGTGGATATTATTGATATATTATTTACTTTTTGATAACTGAAAAACTCACACTTTTTTTAGTAATTCTAGAAGCCGTAACGAGGATTATCTGTCACTAAGAACCACTTATCTTTCAAGTCAACACTTCTTCTCTTTCAAGAATCGATGTGAGATGTGGTGTTTCAACACATTCATGAAATAACACTATGTGAAAACTGTAATTTAAACCTCGATAATTGATCTGTCGAATGTCCTGATCGTAAATTATTTTTTGACTTCTACGAGGTGTCTGATTTAGTCAGTAATTTAAAGCTGCCGTCAGGAAAAATTAACCACAGTCATTCAGTGTTTATACACAATAATCAGGCTTCGTAAACCAGAACCGATAATTATGCCTCACATACAGTGAGCATTAACTAAGCCTAGTCGTATATAATACCCATGTTTAAATTACTATAAAAAACATAGCTAATATAAGCATTACAAAAACACCTGTCAACTTTGTCAACAATTATTAGAATAGGGATGGGATATAGTGTGTAGAATTATGTATGTAATATAGCAACCAAGATAGTAGAATTATGTATGTAATATAGCAACCAAGATAGTAGAATTATGTATGTAATATAGTAACCAAGATAGTAGAATTATGTATATAATATAGCAACTAAGATAGTAGAATTATGTATGTAATATAACAACCAAGATAGTAGAATTACGTATGTAATATAGCAACTAAGGTAGTAGAATTATGTATGTAATATAGCAACCAAGATAGTAGAATTATATATGTAATATAACAACCCAGATAGTAGACGTATGTATGTAATATAACAACCAAGATAGTAGAATTATGTATGTAATATAGCAACCAAGATAGTAGACTTATGTATGTAATATAGCAACCAAGATAGTAGACTTATGTATGCAATATAGCAACTAAGATAATAGAATTATATATGTAATATAACAGCCAAGATAGTAGACTTATGTATGTAATATAGCAACCAAGATAGTTTATCTTATTTCACTTAGCTGTTAAAAATTGTCTTTGATAACTTAATAATACATTGTTATTTCAACCAATAGTGCTACCAACTGAGGGTCCTAAAATCACAGGAAGACACATGAAGTACCGAGTAGGAGATACTGTAATAGTGAATTGTACTTCAGCCAAATCTAAGCCAGCAGCCTCTCTTACTTGGTACATCAACGATGAAAAGGTAAACAGTCAGTTTCAAATATTCGTATTTATTGTGTATTATTAGAGATGTTTTGCTTAAGCGTTATTACTGTGTTGTTAGTGAATATTCAAATATAAATGTATGATGTCATGTTTAATAACATCACACTTAACTATTTATTTATTTTTCCTCACATGTGCGCCCCCTGGTGGCACAACGGTATGCATGTGGACTTACGCCGCTAAAAACCGGGTTTCGATATCCGTGGGGGGTAGGTCACAGAGAGCGCATTTGTAGATTTGTGCTTAATTATAAACAAACAAGCAAATCATCACACGTGCCTGGTCTAGTGGCTGGAACACTTGATTTGCAATTTGCAACTCCGAATTTCGTCATAGAACAACAATTTGGCTGATATAATGCTACAGTCAATTCCACATTTAATTGGTAAAAAATAGTTTAATTGTTAGCTGTGCGTAGTGTTAACTCTTTGTTTGATCGTTTATGTTCTCACAAACTTACATTTCTGATCTCGTGTCTAATTATAATTATTTTTTTATTTGTGTGGATTTAAGATGAAAAAAATTAAAATAAACTTACAAAATGTAGAGGGAATTGAGAATTTGTGTCCCAGAAATGAGGCCTGGTGACGTCATCTTAAATTTATTCTTTTATTGACAAAGACTAATTGACTTTCATTAAGGAAGCAGTTGGTTTTTCTTCAGAAATAAAGTTCTTCAAATGTTTTAGAACAGATTTCCATCAAACTTGGTCAAAATGACAAATTTTCATATATGATCTTGTGATGATGTTTAATACATTACCCTAACAACATTTTAACTCCCGCCTGCTGCAGGTAGATGCCTATATACGGTTTCACTACAAAAACGATAAAAAAGATTGTCTAATAAAGCAAGATTTATCATGTGAATTTACTGCTCATATTTCTCTCTATGGTTTGATTATGCGCATGACAATCAAGTTATATTAACAGCCAGTTATTATTTTAATTTAATATAACATCTTAAAATCATTCCTGAGTTAGGTCTGAGTGGTAAATTCAAAATTTTCAAGAAATGTTATTATTTATCATCCCAATAAATGTTCAGACATTACCTTGCAATAAACCTAAGCTTTATGTTTTCTTTTCCCTGCATGGATATTTGGTTACCTACTAGAAAAGGAAGCTTGTTCGATAATAAAGAGAGTGGCTAGCATTGTTAAATCCTCTTTGTACAGCCTTCTCCTGTCACTCATTTCTAAGCGTATAATGTGATGTGAATGTACACTATAATAATACTCGTTAGACTTGCCAAACTGCACGAGGTGACAGCGATGCCTATAGGGTGATTGAGCACGTTCCATTTAGTCTTTGTTATTATAAACACAAGGGCTGACGAAATGATACAGGGCTTAGTGAGATCCGACTTTTGACTGAGCAATTTATATAACCCAGCATATTGAGTGCGAAAACATACTCCGTACTCTGGTGGACGGGATTCATAAGAGCATCAACCCCACGTGGATGTCTATGTGTCTTTAACGAGAGAAGGAATAGAAGGTGTGCTCCTAGCAAGTTGATTTCATCTTTCTTGCAACACCTATAGGTGGTCGTGAATCATAATTCTTCCTTTTTGGCTTTTGATGTGTTTTAACTTCATCCCTCATTTGCTACATGCAGTTGAATTCATAAATAATTTATAGAACTGAAACCATAGGGTAAGACATGGTAAGAAGTCTGTAGACAGACACATAAATCCTTTCTTGTAAGTCTTACCCTCCTTCGTTTTCCGATATGATCGCCCGGAGATAATTCAGGGTTTATTGGAAATCCTTTATGCAATAAATCACTTACTGCACATTTAAATGTCACTCTGATATTTTGAAACGTTCACATTTGTGGCTTACCTGTTTCATTTTTAACAGCATTATATTTTATAGTAAAAGAGTAACCCAACAGTTGGCGGTGGGTGGTGGTAGCTAGCTGCCTTCTCTCTAGTCTTACACCGCTAAATTAGAAACGGCTAGCGAAGTCAGCCTTCGTGTAGCTTTGCGCAAAAATTAAAAAACAAACACATGATATAAATGTTTAATAGGCACAGAGAGCATTTAAAGAATTAAACAAATATATATTCAGCCAGTTAATATTTTCTTTAAAACCAATAATTAAGTGTGTAAAATGTAGTTCATAAAAAACATGATATTCATACAGATCGTAAACCTTTCAGGTATTCCCTTCACTTCCCGTTGAGTTCACAATAAATTCTGAAACTTTCACGAAAAACTTGCCTGTTCTTGAACAAATAATCTTCCTTCCTAAAAGGACTCGTAACACACTAGGTTATAAACCAAGAACAAATGGCCCTCTTCTATCATCGGCTTTCAACTCAAATCTAAGAAGACCTACGCAAAGTGGTTTATATACGGTTGTTTGGAATCTAGTCCAGCTTAACACGGGACTTAAAAAATCCAAGACACTAAATCAAAAAGTATACTGAAGTTGTAAATCACTTTACAACCGTAAGCAACGTTTAAGGTAAACCTTGTAACAAGCATTGCATACGATTGTTAGATGTATGCTATCGTAATCAGCTGACAATTGATATAATGTAACGTCTTTTCCTTTTACATTTCTACAAGCGCTTTCTTCTGGCTTTTCACGATCACTTGTTTTGTGTATGAGCCTGGAAATATGGTAATATTAAAATAAGACCCGTTAAAACGGAAAGTATTTGTACGGATTAAAGTTTCGGTACTTTAAAGTGTTTCCTTTTCAGCCCAGCTTTGGGCTAAAAATACCTCACGAAAGTGTTAATAGTTGTATTGGAGCTAAACCATGTTAAACCATGTTTTACATTATTTTACACAGTATAATACTAGGTTCGATTTAGTACTGACACACGATTGGTACAAAGCTCGTTCGATTCACTGCTATTGGCCTAAATCGTTATTGTTTGGTTTAGAGCAAAACCACTTTGGGTTATATACCGTGTCCACTGTGGGGATTCGGATATCAGTGTTGAAAGTCCATAAATTTACCGGTGTCTCACACCGGAGGCGCTAGTTTAAAAATACGAGTGTACGATTAGGTTGATAGACAGACTAGCAGATAGAGAGATAGGTTTCGTTAAAACATGTCATGAACATACTGTGTAAAGCCGAAACGTTAATTATATCTGTACTTCTCACAGTTATATGTACAAAATAATTATTGTATCATGACACCCAAGTAAGCATACTCACATAAACACACGTACATCTTAAAGCATTTCAAGCTAATTCCAGGCTAATGGACTCTCATGGAATATATTTTATCGATTTTTACCTCGGCGCTATAGTCTACTAAACATTTATAAATATCACTTCAGTTAATCATATTTTGTATTTTTTATGTTGTTTTCTGGTTTTATTTGCAGTTTGTTTGTCTGTTTTTGAAATTCGCGCAAAGCTACACGAGGGCTATCTGCGCTAACCGTCCTTAATTCAGCAGTGTAAAACTAGAAGGAAGGCAGCTAGTCATCACCACCCATCGCCAACTCTTGAGCTACTCTTTTACCAACGAATAGTGGGATTGACCGTCACATAATAACGCTCCCATGTCTGAAAGGACGAGCATGTTTGGTGTTACGGGGATTCGAACCTGCGACCCTCAGATTACGAGTCGAACGCTTTAACCCACCCGGCTTTCCCGAGCTTTATTTGCAGTTTTAATTCAACGAAGAAGAAACCCCAAAAAATTGTACGGAGTTTAAACCCAAAATAGTATCGGTTTAGAATATAATATAGGTCGTTTAATTCAATTTAAGTTTTACTACCTTTAGGAAAAGACATTTCAACCAAGGAATTGAGGTCGTCTTTACAATTCTAATTTAACTTTATTCTGTGGAATTTCTGAGCATTCAACCACTGAAGTGATATTGGCCACATTTGTTTGTTTTTAATTGTTATTAATGAGCGCATTATTTCATAAATGTATCTCCCTAGTGGCTAAGCGATAAGTCTCAGGCTTAAGACGCTAAAAGTTGGGTTGCGATACCCGTTGTGGGCACAGCACAGATGGCCCATTGTGTAGCTTTGTATTTAATAATAATAACCAGTCAACTTGAATTATATAAAATAACTATTTCAACATATCAACAAAATGTCGACATTCTTTCCAACAATTTCAACCATTACATATTTGTTTGTTTGTTTAGATTATTGAAATAAAACCTTATTTATTTTAGCGAAAGATAAAACAACAACCTATCATTATATTATAGTGTTTTCGTACTTTTTACCTCTGATTCCAATACCAATCAAAGCACCAATCTCGAACCCGGAAACGTTACCATGGTAACATGTGAAAATTGTTATTGTATTCAGTAGGGTTATGCTATGGTAGGCATAGCACAGATAGCCCTCTATGTAGCTTTTTGTTTATTTTTTTTTACTTTGAATTACGCGCAACTCTATACGAGAACTATCTGCACTAGCCATCCCAAATTAGCAGTGTGAGACTAGAGGAAGGGCATAACCACCCACCGTCAATTTCTGGTCTACTCTTTTACCAACGAATAGTGGGATTGACTGCTCTACATAACGTCCCCGCGACTGAAAGTGAAAGTATATTTAGTGTGACAGGGATTCACACCTGTAACCCTCAGATGCGAGTCAAGTGCCCTAACCACCTGGCCATGTTATGGTTCATAATGAATTACAAGCTTTGTTTCAATGTGTACAATTTTAAGGTCACTATTGCCTGAAATGTCTGTTTGTTAGAGAGTTTTGAATTTCGTACATAGCTACACGAGGACTATCTGCATTGCCCATGCCTAATATAACAGTAATAGACTAAAGGATAGGCAAATAGTCAACTACACCCACCACTAGCTCTTGGGATACTCTTTTACCAACGAATACTGGGATTGCTCATCACATTATAACGCCCCCACAGCTGAAATAATTGAGCCCGTGATCAACAGACTGTGAATCGATCGCCCTAGTCGCTGGATTATCCGAGGCCTGCAGAGGACACATCAAAATTATTGTAAGGCCTTATTCCTGTAGCACAGTAACAACAGTTCTGAGTTGAAAAC
Organism: Tachypleus tridentatus; assembly: GCF_004210375.1. Classification (NCBI taxonomy): domain Eukaryota; kingdom Metazoa; phylum Arthropoda; class Merostomata; order Xiphosura; family Limulidae; genus Tachypleus; species Tachypleus tridentatus. The sequence goes on along the minus strand of NC_134826.1, from coordinate 3,427,475 downwards.
ACGCAAAATGCTTCTCTCTCTGCATATTGTGTTTTAGTTGATACACGAGTTAGAAGTGAAAAAAGTCCTTTAAAATAATCTACCTTGAAAATCCAATAAAATCATCTACCTGGCTGTACCGAAAGAGCCATTTTGAGAGTTAAGAAACTTGACAAAGAAGTTTCATTACTGTTCCCACAATTAATCCAACTATCACCTGAATGGGCGGTTTCTTATTTTCGTGTGAACAGCACATTACCGGAAATGACATTCCTTTTAATTAAAATCTACTATGTGGGCATAATATGGGCGTGTTTTAATTTCGTTATTTATATATATTCTAGTGTGTTTTTTTAAAGTTAATTTTACAACCTAATGTAAAGTAATGTAGAAACCATAGAAAGACTAGAACTATCGTAATGTTTATTATATTTAGTAGGAATAACCTCGAGGTAAGGTAACCATCAACATTTTGTGGTTCAAATTTTCAACACTGCACTTCGACTACGAAGTATTCAAGTCCATTATTATAACCATTCGTAAAAGCAGTCCTGAGAAATTCTAGCAAGTCTAAGCATTTATAGACCTGTACCATATTTGAGCTGCACGTGTATATTTTTTATTTAATTTTCTACTTGAAACAATTAAGGGGTTTCGTTTGTTTAAAACCTCTGTCACAGGTTGTGTAGGACTCATAAAAAAAAGAATCTAACGCGTATTTTGAATGAATATAGAACATTAGCAGCCATCTTTAGCATTTGTTTCAAACCAGCCATTTGTTTATCCAAAAGCGCAATTTAAATGTTTTGGAAATCTCTCTTTTTAGTTTAGCCAAATTTGGTTTCATTATCGTCTGTGTATTTTGAATGTGAACTTCGAAAGGTGTTTTTATTATTGGTTTTATAAAACAGTCATTCAGATTTTAAGAAATATAGTGCAATACGCAATGCATGAATTATATCCATTAATTACATATGAAAAAACAAAAGTCAAATAATAACTAATTATAAAATACCCAAGACGGTCAAAGAAATTCCTCTAAACGTTATTCATTTTCATGAAAGCTACCTTACTCTATTCACAGGACACAACAGGAAACAGGATAGACAACAAGGGACGTATCTATCATTGAATGGCTGGCTGAGCCAATGTCTCGTGATGAATAAAAAACAGTATAATGAGAAAATGGCTGTAATCTCGTTCTAAGTAACATACAACAAATTATGTGAAGAATATAAGTGAGACCGCATTCTGCAGGTACATACAATTTGCTTAGCGAATCCAATTTGTTCACTCTCCTGAACGACTTATTACTAAGAGAAATCAATCTCTGGCTGTAGTTTCTCTCAGTAGGAAAGTTACGTTGAAGCGATAATACTTTAATGATAGCTTACTAAAATAAGAAAAAAACTCTTTAATGTTAAAATAAAGGAGTTATCTTTTTCTGAACGTTTGTGGTTAAACGTTTGTCAAAACGTAGAAATGAGAAAAGACTCACCGGATCTCGCGCATCTCAACAGTCGTATCTCCAATAAGCTTTTCTGTACGAAATATAATGTGTGGATTTGGAATTGGAATGGTAATCATTGACTGTTACTGATGCATTGAATGTACTACTGATGCAGTGAATGTACTACTGATATAGTGAATGTACTACTGATGCAGTGAATGTACTACTGATATAGTGAATGTACTACTGATACAGTGAATGTATTACTGATACAGTGAATGTATTACTGATATAGTGAATGTACTACTGATATAGTGAATGTACTACTGATATAGTGAATGTACTACTGATACAGTGAAAGTACTACTGATACAGTGAATGTATTACTGATACAGTGAATGTACTACTGATACAGTGAATGTACTACTGATACAGAGAATTTATTACTGATACAGTGAATGTACTACTGATACAGTGAATGTATTACTGATACAGTGAATGTACTACTGATACAGTGAATGTATTACTGATACAGTGAATGTACTACTGATACATTGAATGTATTACTGATACAGTGAATGTACTACTGATACAGTGAATGTACTTATACAGGGGCAACATTGATTTTAATTGCTTTTTTTTTTTTTCCTTTATTGACTACTAAATTAGTAGTTGAAAGAAAATATTAATACCATTCGAATGATATAAAAGTATTCAATGCATTTCGTAGCTGTTGGAAGATGTGAGAGCCAAACTTTGGTTTCTCTTTGATAAGTTTACCATCTCCCCAGCTTGAAGATATGGTGCAAAATAATGAACTCAGTATAAAGAAATTGAAATTCCGAAATGAACCAGAAGTTACAGTTAAAACGACAAATAGATTGTAGTGCAAAATAGAATCTCATGTAACCTATAGTGACTTGTTTATTTTCACATTAATATACCTTAGTATCTTGGTCACATCTTCAACTAAATATGTTCAGCTTGCTACTCTAAGTAACAACTCCTAGATAATTTGTTTTCGTTACTATAGCTCCTTACATAGGAGAAAGCTGTATCTCCAGAAGACGACACCTCTAACAGTTTCTATTCAATATCGGTTTTAGATTCTACTGTGATGACTGTTTAATTTCATTGGTTGGGAAGGCCACCTCTCTTACTAAGACAATATCCACTTGTTGTATTTTATTGTATGGTACGTTCTATTTCTAAATTAACTCAAGTTGTGAATGGTAGCATGGCTCACCACTGTTAAAACCTCATTTATATTTAATAGCAATGTATCCACAAATATATTCCCGTTCATTAAAACTATCTTATATTCAGTATCAATAAATTCACATTGACATCTTCCATCCATGTAAACTGTCTTATATTCAGTATCAATAAATTCACATTGACATCTTCTATCCATTAAAACTGTCTTATATTCAGTGTCAGTGTATCCACATTGATATCTTCCATCCATGTAAACTGTCTTATATTCAGTGTCAGTGTATCCACATTGACATCTTCCATCCATGTAAAATGTCTTATATTCAGTGTCAGTGTATCCACATTGACATCTCCCATCCATGTAAACTCTCTTGTATTCAGTGTCAGTGTATCCACATTGACATCTTCCATCCATGTAAACTGTCTTATATTCAGTGTCAGTGTATCCACATTGATATCTTCCATCCATGTAAACTGTCTTATATTCAGTGTCAGTGTATCCACATTGATATCTCCCATCCATGTAAACTCTCTGATATTCAGTGTCAGTGTATCCACATTGACATCTTCCATCCATGTAAACTGTCTTATATTCAGTGTCAGTGTATCCACATTGATATCTCCCATCCATGTAAACTCTCTTATATTCAGTGTCAGTGTATCCACATTGATATCTTCCATCCATGTAAACTGTCTTATATTCAGTGTCAGTGTATCCACATTGACATCTCCCATCCATGTAAACTGTCTTATATTAAGTATCAATGCATTCACAGTGACATTTCCCATCCATGTAAACTGTCTTATATTAAGTATCAATGTTTCCACAGTGACATCTCCCATCCATGAAAACTGTCCAATATTAAGTATCAATGCATTCACAGTGACATCTCCCATCCATGTAAACTGTCTTATATTAAGTATCAATGCATTCACAGTGACATCTCCCATCCATGTAAACTGTCTTATATTAAGTATCAATGCATTCACAGTGACATCTCCTATCCATGAAAACTGTCTTATATTAAGTATCAACGCATTCACAGTGACATCTCCCATCCATGTAAACTGTCTTATATTAAGTATCAATGTTTCCACAGTGACATCTACCATCCATGAAAACTGTCTTATATTAAGTATCAATGTAATAACAGTGACATCTCCTGTCCATAAAACTAGCTTTTATTTAGCGTCAATGTAGTTACAACTGCCTTACTTGGATGTTACGTACTGTTAGTATTACTAAGAATATTAAGGTTAGGCTGCGTTATTACCAAAGATACATGTACACTTAGTTGTGGATGTATCTATAATACCACCGATTCATCTACTGCTATAAATGGTATCTATGTGTAAGATTTCACATTTAAAAATCCTATCTCGAGAATGTATTATGGGTTATTAGTAATAATAGTAACATACAGGTTAATGGAAAAGCTAGCCTTCTTTAGGCCTTTAGAAACACTGACGTTTACATTTTAATAGAAACATCACCCTTTTAGCTCCCCAAGTAGCACGGTGTTATATTTACAAACATATACCTGTAGAAACCGGGTTTCGATACCCGCGATGGGCAGAGCACAGATAGCCCTTTGTGCTTAATAACAAACAACAACTAACATTTTATATGGGTTTTATTGTTTTGTAGAAAAGTAAAAAATTGATTATTTAAATGAAATTAAATAGACAGGCAATTAGGCATATTGACAGCGTGAAAATCATTAACAGCACAGACAATTAGATAAGTATATATACTGGCAGTGTATAAATAATTAGATATACTTTCTCTCTTGATATATATATATTAATAACACAGGTTGGAGCAGATTATGATACCGTGTATTCAACCATCTTGCACGATGATGGACTCGAAGTATCTTGTTTGAGTCTCCGATTCTTGATAACCTCTGACCACTTCACCAATGGAAATATGCGGTTGAAGTGTGAAGCAAGCATTCCTAGGGTACGATACACGATGAGCGATGAGGCGCTGGTGGTCAGTGAGCAGCTGCAACACGTGTCCGGACTCCAGATCCGGGAGAACCTGAGTAAGAGTATGTGATCACAAGTTAGGTTTTAAATTACAACCAGAGCCCTTTCTAAAGTTGGACCTCACTTCATCAGCTTACCCTCGGTCATGAAAGGTTCACCTTTTGAAAGAGTTCGGATTGTCGAGTTATATATTCTTGTCGGTCTCTAAGTGCCAGAAACCTAAATTTAAGTGGACACTTTTTTTTTCTAATTTATATAAACAATAAATTTATATTCCATTGTAATATGGTTTCATCTCAGCCTCAGTTAAGGAAATACACACGTGCCACTGATTCAAAAATGTGTAAGTCATGAATAATGATAAACAAGTTTTTGAAGGAATATGTTTCATTAAGAAAACATTAAAACTTAAAAAGTGAAAAGTGGCCCATCATGGCTAGGTGGGTTAAGGCGATCGACTCGTAATATAAGGGTCGCGGGTTGGAATCCCCATCGCACCAAACATGTTCGCCCTTTCAGCCGTGGGGGCGTTATAATGTTACGGTCAATTCCATTATTCTTTGGTAAAAGAGTAACCCAAGAGTTGGCGGTAGGTGGTGATGACTAGCTGCCTTCCCTCTAGTCTTACACGGCTAAATTAGGGACGGCTAGCGCAGATAGCTCTCGTGTAGCTTTGCGCGAAGTTCAAAAACAAACAAACAATCCTACTGAGAAGCTTATATTATCTTCATTGGATTTATTAGTGGATAAAAATTCTATAACTATCTCTAATGAAGAGATAGGCCTTCTTTTGAAAGATCGCAGGCTGTTAGGATTCTTTTCTGATAATTAGGGTGAAACACAGGCATGTAAAATTATAGATTAGGGAGAAACATAGACATGTATTATTATAAATTAGGGAGAAACATAGGCATGTAAAATTATAAATTAGGGAGAAACATAGGCATATAAAATTATAAATTAGGGAGAAACATAGGCATGTAAAATTATAAATTAGGGAGAAACATAGGCATGCAAAATTATAAATTAGGGTGAAATATAGGCATGTAAAATTATAAATTAAAGTGAAACATAGGCATGTAAAATTATACATTTGTTGTTTGTTCTTGTCAGGATTGATAAGTTGACAATAAACCTTTCTTTTTGAAATAGTGTTAAGACCCACTATTAGAACTACAGGACTATATCTCCTAAAAGTTTGTCCCTTGTTTAAATTACTTGTTACTTGCACTTACGTCTTATATTCTTCCCGTATTCTTCAGCGTGGGGATTAATTCATAACACATTACGTATTCCTATGTTTTCTCTTAACCTTTCAACCATTATATTTAATAATTTCTAGATTTTTACACAGTGATTATACTTAGCTAATGATATTCAGCGATAGATCAATGTTTGTAATACATACACCAACCTCACACCTAAAGAAGCCATTTTACGAGACGATATTGGTAACCAAATCATTAAAACGTACACCTAAAGAAGCCATTGCACAAGACTTTATTAGTAACCAAATTATTAAAACGTACACCTAAAGAAGCCATTTTGCGAGACGATATTGGTAACCAAATCATTAAAACGTACACCTAAAGAAGCCATTTTGCGAGACGATATTGGAATCCTAATTATTAAAACGTACACCTAAAGAAGCCATTTTGCGAGACGATATTGGTATCCTAATTATTAAAACGTACACCTAAAGAAGCCATTTTGCGAGACGATATTGGTATCCTAATTATTAAAACGTACACCTAAAGAAGTCATTTTACGAGACGATATTGGTAACCAAATCATTAAAACGTACACCTAAAGAAGCCATTTTGCGAGACGATATTGGTATCCTAATTATTAAAACGTACACTTAAAGAAGTCATTTTACGAGATGATATTGGTATCCTAATTATTAAAACGTACACCTAAAGAAGACATTTTACGAGACGATATTGGTATCCTAATTATTAAATCGTACACCTAAAGAAGCCATTTTGCGAGACGATATTGGTATCCTAATTATTAAAACGTACACCTAAAGAAGTCATTTTGCGAGTTGATATTGGTATCCTAATTATTAAAACGTACACCTAAAGAAGCCATTTCGCGAGATGATATTGGTATCCTAATTATTAAAACGTACACCTAAAGAAGTCATTTTGCGAGATGATATTGGTATCCTAATTATTAAAACACCTAAAGAAGCCATTTTGCGAGACGATATTGGTATCCTAATTATTAAAACACCTAAAGAAGCCATTTTGCGAGACGATATTGGTATCCTAATTATTAAAACGTACACCTAAAGAAGTCATTTTGCGAGATGATATTGGTAGCCGAATTAATAAAACGTACATTTAAAGAAGTCATTTTACGAACCTTTATTTTTTATGTTTAATTTAGATACTTACTGCATCTTCTGCACTGTTCTCAGAATGATGTTCATACCTTAGGAGGGAATTATTAATACGGTTTATTATGTTTTAACCGGACACAGTATAATATAATAGGATGACTATTGTTTTCCGATCTACGTTTCGTGGATTAGAGAGCAACTTACGTACCTGCGTTATGTTTCCAGATGTTCATATTTACTTCTAAGGTGTTTACCTGATTTCATGAATTCATTGGCTTGTTGATTTTTGTGTATTGGTTTATATCGCTAGATGTTTGTTTTGGACGTTTGATATACGTTCATGTAACTGTTATTTTCAATTACTTATATCTAATTTAATTTTTAATTCATGTTTTATGTGTTTGGTATACTACCTATTATCTATATTACTTTGAATAAGTGTTAATTTTTCAATTTATATATAATGCCACGTTCGTGGCACCTTGTTTGTTCCTTGTTGCTGTAACTTTTTCGTTGAAGGTATACTAGAAGTTGGTGTATTTTCTGATAGTAAAGTCTCATCAGGCTATCTGCTATGTCCATCGAGAGAAATCAGACCCCAATTTTAGCATTGTAAATCCAAAGACTTATTGATGTTCAACCAAAGGTGGGGACATACCGGAAAGACGTGACCTGGTTGTTAAAATACGATGTTCTGTAGTTGCCTTTCCTCCAGCTTATCCGCTCACTCTTAGGAAAAAGTCTGCGCAAATGGCTCTAAAGTAGCTTTTCGAGGAATTCTGAAACAAACAGTTTTTACGGTATTTACCCTACGAGGATCCACACATGATTCAATCTTCGTTGTGTTGTTGTCATATACAATTTAACTTTACTTTATTGAGGATCAAAGGCCACCTGGAGGTGTCACCTGTTTTAATCATTCGCACCGTAGTATGGGTTTTATTAGTAAAATTACGTCACATAAAGGACACTCAACGTTGTAATTTATACTGTTGTGACATCAGTAAAATGTGAACATATCATGAATCATGAGAAGAATTATGCCTCACCTAGGCTACAAGTATGGCATATGAACTTGTGAAATAACTGTTACTCTTAATACTGGTTTTATTTACATTTGTATCAGAACGATTTTAATGACACCTTAGCTCGAGTCCCGTGTGATGGCACTCATTCCTTTTTATAGTTCTATATTTCGAAATGTCGATTCTGACAGCAAAAACGTAAAATCACATACTTTTATAGGTATTTCTTCCGTATTTTAACTGTACATGCATTGTATTTATTGGTTTTATTTGGGACGGCGTTTCATTAAACTGTGCGGTTAGTAGCTCCATTTCTATCACATTGACCAGCAAGTAGCTCCATTTCTATCACACTGTACAGTTAGTAGCTCCATTTCTATCACATTGACCAGCAAGTAGCTCCATTTCTATCACACTGTACAGTTAGTAGCTCCATTTCTATTACAATGTACAGTTAGTAGCTCCACTTCAAGTACAGTGTACAGTTAGTAGTTCCATTTCTATCACACTGTACAGTTAGTAATTCCATTTCTATCACAGTGTACAGTTAGTAGCTCCATTTCTATCACACGGTACTGTTTGTAGTTCCATTTCTATCACACTATACAGTTAGTAGCTCCATTTCTATCACACTGTACAGTTAGTAGCTCCATTTCTATCACACTGTACAGTTATTAGTTCCATTTCTATCACAGTGTACAGTTAGTAGTTCCATTTCTATCACACTGTACAGTTAGTAGCTCCATTTCACACTATCACACACTGTACAGTTATTAGTTCTGTACAGTTAGTAGCTCCATTTCTATCACACTGTACAGTTAGTAGTTCCATTTCTATCACACTGTACAGTTAGTAGTTCCATTTCTATCACTCTGTACAGTTAGTAGTTCCATTTCTATCACACTGTACAGTTAGTAGCTCCATTTCTATCACACTGTACAGTTAGTAGCTCCATTTCTATCACTCTGTACAGTTAGTATTTCTATCACACTGTACAGTTAGTAGTTCCATTTCTATCACACTGTACAGTTATTAGTTCCATTTCTATCACAGTGTACAGTTAGTAGTTCCATTTCTATCACACTGTACAGTTAGTAGCTCCATTTCTATCACACTGTACAGTTATTAGTTCCATTTCTTTCACAGTGTACAGTTAGTAGTTCCATTTCTATCACTCTGTACAGTTAGTAGCTCCATTTCTATCACACTGTACAGTTAGTAGCTCCATTTCTATCACACTGTACAGTTAGTAGCTCCATTTCTATCACACTGTACAGTTAGTAGCTCCATTTCTATCACACTGTACAGTTAGTAGCTCCATTTCTATCACACTGTACAGTTATTAGTTACATTTCTCTCACACTGTACAGTTTGTAGTTCCATTTCTATCACAGTGTACAGTTAGTAGTTCCATTTCTATCACTCTGTACAGTTAGTAGCTCCATTTCTATCACACTGTACAGTTAGTAGTTCCATTTCTATCACAGTGTACAGTTAGTAGCTCCATTTCTATCACACTGTACAGTTAGTAGCTCCATTTCTATCACATTGACCAGCAAGTAGCTCCATTTCTATCACACTGTACAGTTAATAGCTCCATTTCTATTATAATGTACAGTTAGTAGCTCCACTTCAAGTACAGTGTACAGTTAGTAGTTCCATTTTTATCACACTGTACAGTTAGTAATTCCATTTCTATCACACTGTACAGTTAGTAATTCCATTTCTATCACTCTGTACAGTTAGTAGCTCTACTTCAAGTACAGTGTACAGTTAGTAGTTCCATTTCTATCACACTGTACAGTTAGTAATTCCATTTCTATCACACTGTACAGTTAGTAGTTCCATTTCTATCACTCTGTACAGTTAGTAGCTCCATATCTATCACAGTGTACAGTTAGTAGTTCCATTTCTATCACACTGTACAGTTAGTAATTCCATTTCTATCACAGTGTACAGTTAGTAGCTCCATTTCTATCACACGGTACTGTTTGTAGTTCCATTTCTATCACACTATACAGTTAGTAGCCATTTCTCCATTTCTATCACACACTGTACAGTTAGTAGTGTACAGTTAGTAGTTCCATTTCTATCACTCTGTACAGTTAGTAGCTCCATTTCTATCACTGTACAGTTAGTAGCTCCATTTCTATCACAGTTTAGTAGCTCCATTTCTATCATCACTCCATTTCTATCACACTGTACAGTTAGTAGCTCCATTTCTATCACTCTGTACAGTTAGTAGCTCCATTTTTATCACTCTGTACAGTTAGTAGCTCCAATTCTATCACTCTGTACAGTTAGTAGCTCCATTTCTATCACACTGTACAGTTAGTAGTTCCATTTCTATCACAGTGTACAGTTAGTAGCTCCATTTCTATCACACTGTAAAGTTAGTAGCTCCATTTTATCACACTGTACTGTTAGTAGCTCCATTTCTATCACACTATACAGTTAGTAGCTCCATTTCTACCACACTGTAAAGTTAGTAGCTCCATTTTATCACACTGTACTGTTAGTAGCTCCATTTCTATCACACTATACAGTTAGTAGCTCCATTTCTACCACACTGTAAAGTTAGTAGCTCCATTTTATCACACTGTACTGTTAGTAGCTCCATTTCTATCACACTATACAGTTAGTAGCTCCATTTCTACCACACTGTACAGTTAGTAGTTCCATTTCTATCACACGGTACTGTTTGTAGTTCCATTTCTATCACACTATACAGTTAGTAGCTCCATTTCTATCACACTGTACAGTTAGTAGCTCCATTTCTATCACTCTGTTCAGTTAGTAGCTCCATTTCTATCACACTGTACAGTTAGTAGGTCTATTTCAAGTACACCCTTCTTGATATGGTAGAACTAGACTCTTCTTGATATGGTGCAAACACACCCTTCTTGATATGGTACAAGTACACTCATCTTAATATTGTACAAGTACATATTTTTTGTTCCTTGATGTCGAGAAACCCAGTTGAAATAAAAATGTATCTCAGAACGGCTGGTATGTGTGTTAACACTTTTACTGATAAGCAGAGAACAACGTTTCGACCTTCCTAGGTCATCTTAGTTACAGTGTCTTTAGGACACAAGAAACAGACTTTTGAAAGTATCAAGGGATGACATCATACTTATAAATATTGACGTCAGGTCCCCACATGTATGAATACCAGTTTTGAGTGTTCTTAAAATAAAGAGGTAATGTAAAGATACTTAATATCGTCTTTTCACACTAGACCAAGGCAATGTAAAGGTAATAAGTATCGTCTTTTAGCACTAGACCAAGGCAATGTAAAGATAAGTATCGTCTTTTAGCACTAGACCAAGGCAATGTAAAGATAATAAGTATCGTCTTTTCACACTTGACCAAGGCAATGTAAAGATAATAAGTATCGTCTTTTAGCACTAGACCAAGGCAATGTAAAGATAAGTATCGTCTTTTAGCACTAGACTAAGGTAATGTAAAGAAAAGTATCGTCTTTTAGCACTAGACCAAGGTAATGTAAAGATAATAAGTATCGTCTTTTAGCACTAGACCAAGGTAATGTAAAGATAAGTATCGTCTTTTAGCACTTGACCAAGGTAATGTAAAGATAAGTATCGTCTTTTAGCACTTGACCAAGGTAATGTAAAGATAAGTATCGTCTTTTAGCACTAGACCAAGGTAATGTAAAGATAATAAGTATCGTCTTTTAGCACTAGACCAAGGTAATGTAAAGATAACAAGTATCGTCTTTTAGCACTAGACCAAGGTAACGTAAAGATAACAAGTATCGTCTTTTAGCACCAGACCAAGGTAATGTAAAGATAACAAGTATCGTCTTTTAGCACTAGACCAAGGTAACGTAAAGATAACAAGTATCGTCTTTTAGCACTAGACCAAGGTAATGTAAAGATAATAAGTATCGTCTTTTAGCACTAGACCAAGGTAATGTAAAGATAACAAGTATCGTCTTTTAGCACTAGACCAAGGTAATGTAAAGATAATAAGTATCGTCTTTTAGCACTAGACCAAGGTAATGTAAAGGTAATAAGTAAGTATCGTCTCTTTAGCACTAGACCAAGGTAATGTAAAGATAATAAGTATCGTCTTTTAGCACTAGACCAAGGTAATGTAAAGATAACAAGTATCGTCTTTTAGCACTAGACCAAGGTAATGTAAAGGTAATAAGTATCGTCTTTTAGCACCAGACCAAGTCACACTATTGTTTCTAGTAAAAATATAATGGAAATCTGTGGTATTATAGACAATGTCAGAATTATCCTTCTGGAGAAAATAAACCGGATATTTTCCGTGAGTTTTTGTTCCAAATCCAGATACACAGTTCTTTTGTATTAGAATCTTGTGATGGTTAAACATACGAGAAAGGCATCATAAAACTGGTTTTATTGAACGTTCTCAGAGTATTTTCGTGTACTTTATTTCAGTTATTTGTTTACTTATACTTCAACCCGAAGATACACAATGGACTATCGGTGCTTTTCTCACCACGAGTATGAAAACTCGGTTTCTAGCATTGTAAGTTGACAGACATGCCGCTATGTCAATGGCGGGGGTAGGGAAGGCGTTTAAATCACGTAATGAATAATGATCATAAAGTTTACAATAATATTGAAAAGTAATATCACTATTGAAAACATTTCAGTGAATAAATTCCAAACTTAATAAGTAGCCAACAGAAGCGCTCGAATTTGGGTTTAACACTGTAACTATTATTGGAAGCTACTTCAAGTTGGATGGAAATTGTTGCAGAGTCTTGAAACTATTCTATTTACAAAAGAAAAAAGGCAGAGTGCATCTAATTCTAGTCTCTGTGCTCTCACTTCAGACTCTTCTTTAGGTACTCTGAATACAGCGTCACCTTTGTATCAAAGTCCTTGAACAAGTGGAAACTCTGAATAAAACGAATACTGCACCTCCTGTAGAAAATACGTTAAACGCTCTTGAGGCTATCAATGAAGGCATAAGAACTCTATTTTCGAAGGAACATAAGTATTACACTAGGCTTAAGCTTATTTGTCTAAAAAAGAGACAAATGTAAACAAAAGATTGGTTTACAGATACTTGTACATCCGGTTTGAGAACACATGAGTATTTCAACTGAATTTCCATTTAGGACTATAGAGCAACATTATCTTTTTAATAAGATATATTTGAGTGGTAACTCAGAATAAAATAGAAGAAATATTTCTCTCGACAAACACGTCAGAGTTGGACATCGAAGTATACAACTTTAGTATGTAAATAGAACCTAACTCGGCTACTTATATTTAAGACTTGGTTATTTTTAGGCAAATAGAATCGAATTTATGTTGGTGGAAAAGATTTACACACAATGAAGAGAAGATGTTTTAACTCCTGTTCAACCATACTTTCTATATTCAACCATTGTTCTACCATGTTTCTTAGTTTCAACCATTGTTCTACCATGTTTGTTAGTTTCAACCCTTGTTCAACCATGTTTCTTAGTGCCAACCATTATTCAAACATGTTTGTTAGTTTCAGTTCCTGTTCAACCATACTTACTAGATTTAACCATTGTTCTACCATGTTTTTCAGTTTCAACCCTTGTTCAACCATGATTCTTAGTGTCGACCATTGTTCAACCATGTTTGTTAGTTTCAACCATTGTTCTACCATGTTTGTTAGTTTCAACCCTTGTTCAACCATGTTTGTTAGTTTCAACTCTTGTTCAACCATGTTTGTTAGTTTCAACCCTTGTTCAACCATGTTTGTTAGTTTTAGTTGATGTTCCACCACGTTTTTCTACAAATCAATAACAAAATTTATCTGTTCACTTACAGGCTCAACTTTTAATATAGTAATGTTACAAGATGTTTTATACTAACGTAAACTCAAAGTTCTTTATTGCTCTATTAGAAAAAGAATCATACCGAAGTGTTTGGAATTCTATTTCTTTTTTATAGCTTTTCGATTGAATTTAATGATCTAAATATAAAACGAACCTTGGATTCATGAGAAAAAAAAATGACACAAACGTTACTATAGCGGTAAAATGGAAATTCTTTGGAATATACCAATACAATTCTATCTTCCAAATATAAATGTGGACAATGTATTTCCAGCTGGCTAAAAAGAAACCCTTGACCAGTCTAATGCTGTTGCAATAACCAATTAAGTTGTCGTTATCAAACAGAAGAGCTATAAAGAACTAAGTCATTTTAGAATCCACATTTTTGGTTTTTCAGGTCCACAGTGTAAAACGATATATTAATCCTGCGTGACATGTTTATTGCAAAATTCGTTGATGGTTGAAATTTGCGCAAAGCTACATCGTTCAGATCGCAAGAGGAAGACCACAACCACCAGGCTACGTCAGGCTTTCCATTGATGAAATCAACTTTAAGGCTCCTATATATTTTGATTTTTTTTTGATAAAAGTCTTAAGATCAAAGCTGATTAGTGGCTTGTATTTCTGTTTATTATTTGAGGCTTACCTACTTCTAATATTAAAGTAGAAGTTCTACAAAGATTTCCTTGTATATTTTGCTGTGTTGAAAGTCATATAAAAGTAAAGACTTGTCCAACAGGAATTAATAATAAACACATATGTTTGAATAAAGATAATAATAATAATATGGATTTGAAGAAAAAGCTCTCGGGTTAATAACTACACTTCACCATTGTGACCAGGCAATAAACCATGTACAAGTTTCCCTTTTAAAAATTCTGGTTAATAGCAATGCCAGATTCTTGTAATCTCGTGGCTCTCACGAGAATAGAAATACTTGATATTTAAAGCCCTTTTGTTAGGTTGCTATGGATACTTTTTGGCGGGTGAATCTAGTAGCGTGGCAATTTCCTAATGGAGGTAAAAATCTGATCTCTTTGTGTCGCTGTCACTTGTTAATGTGGAAGTTCAGATGGGAAAGATCGTGGGAAGTATAGAATTATCAAGACTACTTTTGTCTTATGAGGGACGATACAAGAGTATGTTTCATGTAAGGATAAAACACAGATATTTTCAGTATTGTGGACGAGATATGGGTCTATGGAGGTCTAAATTTTGTTTCATATTGTTTTAATAACACCATAAAATAAAAAGTTCACACGAGCATATGCAAACAAATTAAGTCGGAGAATTATAAGTTAAAAAATAATTTCATTTTATTTTGTTTTGACCGGTTTCACATCTTCGTTCCCAGCTGGGATAGTGGTAAGTCTTTGGATTTATTATGCTATAATCAAGGGATTGACTCTCCTCCGTGGACACAACAGATAGCCCGATGTGACTTTGCTGTAAGAAAAAACACACACACACACACGAAGTGAGACCATAAGACATAAAAAGTCTTACACAAACGGCCTGGCGTGGCCAGGTGGTTAAGACACTCGAACCGTAATCCAACGGTCATGGGTTCAAATCCCCCATGCCCGCCCTTTCAGTTGTGGGGGCGTTATAATGTGAGGGCTAATCCCATTGTTCGTTGATGGTGGGTAATGATGACTAGCTGCTTTCCCTCTAGCCTTACACTGCTAAAGCAGGGACGACTAGCGCAGATAGTCCTCGTGTAGCTTTGTGCGAAATTCAAAAACCAAATTTATACAGTTCATTTCTTACGTATTACTCCCTGTACACGGTTTTATTTATCATGTTTGTTTTGTGATTTCACATTTCTAGTTTAGTTTAAAAGT
Organism: Tachypleus tridentatus; assembly: GCF_004210375.1. NCBI lineage: Eukaryota > Metazoa > Arthropoda > Merostomata > Xiphosura > Limulidae > Tachypleus > Tachypleus tridentatus. The sequence continues at coordinate 3,411,805 of NC_134826.1, read as the reverse complement.
TTTCGAACAATAATTTAGAAACATTTTGCAAAATTTATTGGTCGGCGTACTTATATATATTTTTTCTTTATTTCCTGCAGTACGAGACACCGCTGCGATTGTGGTGACACCTGTCCGGTGGATTTACTGTCTCCTTTCTTTACTGTCTCTGGTGTATAGTTTGTTGTCTGTGCGCATATGAACTGAAAATATATAAGAGAAATTCTTGGAAGAGTAAAATGAGGTAGTCGATGATGCAAGGACATCTGGTGACGAGAAAAAAGCGACTGTTTTTTTCTCCCCAAGTAAACACTATTCATATGTTTTTCTATGTGGTTACAACAAATCTACTCTTATGATCAACATCTGTGGAGTATGCTGTGCTGTCTACCATGTGTTTTATTCTTGTTGACGTTTACATTATAGCTTTATATGTTAATAAAATTGAAATACGACTGGTGTGAAAATCACTGTGAGGAGAGATATGTGGGAGTTGACTACGTTGCTGTAAGATAAGATAATGGAACCGTGAAATTATCTCATTATGAATACTTGTGTATTTCCAACAGATACGTAAATATAACTTTATAGAAAAATTTGATAAAAATACAGAGGAGAGCCTACGTTATCGCTTTGATTGTATAAAGTTCGAAGACTCGAAGACCAAAGCTCAATTATTTTGCCTGTCTTACTTGCAAGGCACAAAGTTATGATAGAAACTTACGCAGTTTCCCTATTTTAAAAGAAACCTTCGTTTATCTGATAATACTGGTAGGGATTAGTTTGAAGGTAAAAGTCACAAAAGCATTTTTTTTAGAAAAGCTGAACATACATAATGACTAAATGTTGAAAGTAGAAATAATGTAACGGTATACAACGCTGTATTTTTTATGTTGAAAGTAGAAATAATGTAACGGTATACACCGCTGTATTTTTTATGTTGAAAGTAGAAATAATGTAACGGTATACAACGCTGTATTTTTTATGTTGAAAGTAGAAATAATGTAACGGTATACAACGCTGTATTTTTTATGTTGAAAGTAGAAATAATGTAACGGTATACAACGCTGTATTTTTTATGTTGAAAGTAGAAATAATGTAACGGTATACAACGCTGTATTTTTTATGTTAAAAGTAGAAATAATGTAACGGTATACAACGCTGTATTTTTTATGTTGAAAGTAGAAATAATGTAACGGTATACAACGCTGTATTTTTTATGTTAAAAGTAGAAATAATGTAACGGTATACAACGCTGTATTTTTTTTTATTGCAAAACGAAATTGAAATCGTTTCAACTATTTAAACTTACCTTGTTTAAACAAAACTCTTCAAAGTTTTTCATCATGCTGACCTCTAATCACCAACACCTTAAACTTCAGTTACGAGTACAATAATTGATTCAATAGGATATTGTTAAAAGTTTTTCAGTTATATAAATTAATGATGAATTGTGTTGTGATGGCGGATACGTTTATATCTGTAATTTAGACACTAACGTTTTGATAAATAGCTACTTATTATCGGTGTATATATATATTTTCTGTTTTAACTCATAAAAAAAAGTCAGGGTTTTTAACAGCTGGTAGATTGTGCGTGCAAATAGTTTGATAAAGTATGTAAAAAAGCGAACGTGGAGCAAAAAGTAGGCTTAGTATACATCAGGGAATATATATATATATATATATAATCGATAAAAGCGTTTAATTATTTATCTAGGAAAAGGAAACGCCTAATTTAGCACAAGAAAAATCTGCTTTTTTGTTTTTAGAATAATAAGAAATTACTTATATATACTTGATATTTTACTATATTTTTAGTTATCCACAGTCTCGGCAGTTCAATAGAAAAAAACACACAACATATATAATAGTTTTATGAATATCATTACAGTCCATCTGTGTTTGTCGCATTTGCCTCGGACGTGAAACGCGTTTAAACGCAGTTTCTTCAGGTCGACTTCGCTACAATCGGTAAACTATGATTGATGATCTAATCCATCAGACATTCTCAGAGTTGCGTTTTATGCACCGTAGACTGTTAGGGACCCCGTAACATATGCATTCCATTGACGTGTCAAAAAGAAAGTATAAAACCTGTAATATTTTGGATTTTGCTTAGAATTATGTTAATAGGTGTAAAAGTGCCTCATTTAGTCCAGTGCAGAAAAAAAAGTCTTTTTTTTTTCTTTCTTAACGTGAAGGAGTTTACCAAGAACCAACGAAATTTTCTAACTTTCGAAAGATAATAATAAAATTATTCTAATCCGCGACCCTCGTAATCTGAAGATCACGAATTTGAATCCCCGTCACACCAAACATGTTCATCCTTTAAGCCGTGGGGACGTTATTACGTGTCTGTCAATCACACTATTCGTTAAGAGTAGCCCAAGAGTTGGCGGTGGGTGATGATGACTTGCTGAATTCCCTCTAGTCTTACACTGCTGATTTAGGGACGGTCTTCGTGTAGCTTTACGCGAATTTCAAAACAACTTCCATCTTAAATTAAATAGTTTTCAGTTGCTCTGGCCAGTTTTCAAGATATTTTTTCTACAAACGCATATATTTAGACACTTGAAATACTTAGAGGTTATAACTTTGGCCTAACTTCCAAATCTATTGTTGGCTTTTGATAAAAATAATTTTTAAGCCAACCACAACAACCACTTAAAACACTGACTACCAGATGACGAGTTGGCTCCCTTCACGACTTCCAGAGTTAACAGAATAATAATATTTTTTCCTGAAGAACAAGAGGAGATCCCCAGTAGCCGCGGCACTTGAAATTATTTTAGAGAAAATTAATCCATGTGATCTTTGTTCCCCTTATTATTAGCTTTGTTTCTGGTCGCCAGCAGTACCAAATGAGGGGCGCGCGCATACCCGATTCAATCTACCCTCAAATTTATATTCTTTTCAGACAGGATCAGAGTAAATCGATCTATGAGATCATGGGAGTGGTAAAAATACATCAATCGAAACCTCCTGCGTTCAAAACAGTAATTAGATCTCAAATCGGTCAAGATATGACAGAAGTTACGAGATAAACGTTTGTAGTTAGAAAAATAAAGAAGAAATCTCGGAGCCGTTTCATGAGCCGAGACTAAAACGATTTCTAGTAACATGAAGCTGACTAAAACCGTAAAACGCCAGTCCCAAATTAGCACAGAGACTTGACGTGGAATAATAACCCGAAGTAGAACAACAAAGAAATATCTTGTGATGTTCAACACAAGTTGATGAACTTTAAAAAGAACTCTTGATGAAACTTTGTAGAATGGACAACAACTGCCTGTTGTGAAGACACAAGTGTAGAGGAAGACGTTTCGAAAGTTTTCCGCCTTTCGTCTTCAGAAGACTTTCGAAACGTCTTTTCTACACTCGTTTCTCCACAACAGGCAGTTGTTGTCCATTCTACAAAGTTTCATCATTTCTGGAACCGAAAACAATTGAGAAAAAAAAGGAATTATATTTAGAAAGAGCATGAATAGCCTTGCCTTCAGGAAGATGGCGCTAAAATATTGAGTTAAATGTAAGTATTTTATAAAATATATATATATAATACCATACTTACTGTAAATAGAATATGATAAAATTTATATTCGAATGTTAGTATGTAAGTATGGTAGCTTATCATGAATTCAATCTGTTTCACTATAATCACAGGTTAGTTCGCTGATAGGATTTGAACCTACTACTTAAATTCAACCAATAGAGTGGTAGCACGTGTATGGGTCCACCAATGAAATGCTAGTGCTAGTGTAACAAATGACGTTTGTTATACACGTAGTTTTTCTTCACTTCATTTAGTCAAGAATTAGAAGTACAACAATAAAAAAAACTTACGTGTTATGTAAACACATCTTTAAAAGTTGGTGTCAAATATAAGTTTTCTATGGAGTTTGTACAAAGACAAACAATCACGTTCCTGATATATTGAACTCTACAACAGCGATTATTATCATTTTTTGTCTCCTTTGGTTCAACTGTAAATATATCTACGTACAAGTACTTTAAACATATTTAACTGGGTTAACTGAACGTAGGAACAGTTGTCATAGAAATATCTCTTCACATATTCCATTTAGGAAGACATAAATTGCCCGGAAGTGTTTTATTCATAATAAAGTAGGTAATTTGAATTTCGGAATTGGTTTCCATGGGTGTTTTTCCCTTAATTAAAATATACGTATAAATATATTTTAACACATGTCGTTCTGCCCGCATAACTACTTTTCGTATCATAACTGGACTCCAGCGAAACCCTTTCAAGCTGTTACAACATGCCTTAAATATTGATCCAAAGAAACTTGTGGACCGGTTTACAGCCGAACCGTAATTCCGTGTTATAATCAAACATACGTAAGTCATCATCAACTGGTAATAGATTAGTTCAAGCGTAGGTTACACATTACTTAGAATAACATTATAACCCTTGCTTTAACAGAATTCTACAGTAATATTTAGTATTTTTAATGAACTGCAGCCTTCGATAGTAGTTGAGGATCGATTAGCAAATAAAATACGGCTTTTATGGATCTATAAATCTGTTGGTGCACAGAAAGATGTTGATTAGTTGGATCTTTGTTGTTTGTTTCTTTTCCCTGTTTCCATATTATTCATAAAGTAAAGTTTGTGATTTTCAAGAGAGAAACAGCGATATCTGGTTAAAGGAATCTCTTCTGGTACTTAATGAGATGTTTGAAGAAAAACTGAGTTTTTAAGAAACGTATTTGTGCACAGAAAAGCTTGCTAAGAGCCAGAGTTATTTGTGAACAGAGAAGACAGTTCCAATATTACCTGTTCCATAGTTCACTCTGCCGCCATTGTTACCCAGGTGAATAGTGAATAACATGGCTTCAGATCTTCTCTTGTGAACGTGGGTTTTCTGCATAACAAAGAAGAAAGTAAAATGTTAATATGTGTGTGCGTATGTGTTTAGACTTGTGTTGGTTTAGTAAATCCTTATATATCGATGTACACAAACTAAAACTTTTTAAATAACCCAATGTCTTATTATTTAGATTGTTATTGTGCGTCTTCTATGAAGCTTCTTTGTAAATATGTTGAATTACGTTGTCGCAAAGTTTAATAAAGAATATAGAATGTTGTGTCTTTTACTTGATTAATGATTCTAACGAAAGGTGAAAGGTCACAATCACAATGTTAATATGTATACACTGACGTCATAACTAACCCGTTTAAATCACAGTTTAATCCAAGCATCAAATAGTGTATCTATACGTTATTTATAATATGTGAAGAAATTAAGGGATATATTTTATTATAATAATACTCACTGTTAAAACCTTCAACATGTTTAACACATACAACAGGTCCCTACAGTAGTATGTCTGCGGACTTGCAATGTTATAAATAGGGTTTCGATATCCGTGGTTGGCAGATCACAGACAGCCCATTGTGTAGCGTTGTGTTTAATTAAAAAACGTAACAAGTTTTTTGGCTTGTGATTGGTCAGTTATTGATAAGAGATCAGTTTACTTTTTTTTAGAAAACGGAGTTTGTAACTGGAATGAAGAAACACAAACTTATTAGTTAAAAAATCGCCATAATTTTTTGATACAGTTTATGTTTATAAAAAACATGATTATATTTTAAAATAGCATCACAACGAAAATAACCTTTCTCTAACGTTTTAAAATAAACATATAATCAAGTTGAAACTTAGTATGACAACTTAAAAATCTCACCATCAATAACCACAGTGACTGTTTGTTTTTTTCATAATGGAGACAGCTACAGAAAGTATGGTTGGTATGACTTTCACTAGTTTACTTCGATAATAACGTAATACACAAAACTGCCTTTGATAATAATAAACATTTTTAATACTAAAGGAATATTCTTCCGTTTTGTCCATCGATTGCAGTAAGTTTACGAACACATATCCTCATTGTGGTTTTGCCCTAAAGCAACAAACTTTAGTTGATGTTTAGATACAAATGGCAGTAGAAATCTAGTAACAACCAAAATATTAATTTATTTGTTGTTTAATAATATATTTAGCTATTTGTTTGTTTTTAAGTACAAAACATTACAGGCCCGGCATGGCCAGGTGGTTAAGGCACTTTTCCAGTAATCCGAGGGTTGCGGGCTCGAGTCCCTGTCGTACCAAACATGTTCGCCCTTTCACCCGTGGGGCGTTAATGATGTGACGATAAATCCCACTATTCATTGGTAAAAGAGTAGCCCAAGAGTTGGCGGTGGGTGGTGATGAGACAACTAGCGCAGATAGCTCTCGTTTATATTTGCAAGAAATTCAAAATAAATATATGCTCTATCCGCCGTCACTGTTATAAGTGATATAAATTTTGTCAGCTAAGTGTAGTACTAGATTTCAGTTACTAGTAGCTTATACTTGGGAGATTTTTATAAAGGTTAAGGGTCGCATAACAAAGAAAAATAAGTGTTCCAAACGTATAACTTTATATGACATTCTCTACACAATTTATTGTAACAGTGATATGTTAAGTCCCAGTAACCATTTTGAAATGTCTGGTTTTACAATGTGTTGTTCTTAACTACTTCCACAAGCTCATGATTTTAAACACTTCATATTTTCACTAGTCTTATTCTTAGGTATTCTCTACCTTTTATATGCTGTGTAAATAAACAAAATATTTCAACTTGGTAATTAAAATGAGCCATTTTTTTTCGAAATCGATGAACGAAACGTAGGTGGATCACTGTGACAAAATTACTGCTAGACTTTAAGTATTATACCTGCAATGTTTTAGATTTATAATGTGACATGTTTATCACAGATTTTCACATCATTAGAAGATTCGTTTTGAATTAATAGTTGATAAAATAATACGTCAACATTTGTATTCAAACATAAAGAAGCCCATGTCCACATGTATAAACTGACAGTTATGTTTTTGAATCAACATGCAGTCTGTAGCATGATAGAAGAAACATGTTAGTTTTTATAGCAATTAAAATTGTCCTGTTTAATTTACTGTTTAGTTGCAATGTACGTTAGTTTAAGTATCTCCAAATCTACTAAGGAATCATCGTACATTGTTCCAATTTTACCAGACAATAGTAAAATGATTTAATTTCGTACAATATCCCTTAATAAAGTTTTGAATGAAAACAAAGAAAATTAGACATAATTAGATTTAATCTATTTTAAGACGTTGGAAAATGGTCTTTCTCGCTGCGAATATATTTTTCATTCACAAAGACTATATTTTGTTGCATATAAAGTGGCATTTCCTGAAAAGGAAATGAGTTCTTTCAATATATTTTTGTTAGAATAAAAATATTGAATTGAGATTTGTCTTTTTAACCTAGTGATGTTGAAAGTTCACGAGGTTAAATACTGCACGTGGAAGAACGGAATAATACACTGACACTTTCGGCTTCTTTTGTTCTACCGAGGCGAATTCGTTTCTCCTCAAACAAGGCATCGATTTCGGCTTTCAGACGTTCTTTCAGATGTTTGTTCACGATTGTGCTTAAAAGATTGAACGCATCTTTTCCAGTTACACGAGTGTTAAAATCTGGTAGCATTGTGCCCATTGGGATTTAGATTCGTAAAGAGACAAAATAAGGTTGATTAGGAATCTCTTCCACACAAGAGATTCGGCTACATCGATCTGAAATCTCGCTGGAAAACTGCTTTAATGTTTCTTCATGGAACGGCTATGGTCATTGGTTCTAAAATATCTAGCTCTTCCACTTTATTTCCTCCTTTCTTTTTGTTGACTTTAATCAAAAGAAAATCTCTGCTATAGACTAGGTTTTCTGCGAAGCCCGTCAGTAATGTTTATTCATCTACTTTTGAAAGCCAGCCTAAAAAAAAATGTCTACGCATACTGTTTTCATCCAGTCACACCTCATCAGTGGAGTCTGAGATTGGACACAAATTCCATTACTTAGTTTCAAAAGGACACATATTACGAGTAGCATTGAAATGTATGGTTTGTTCTATTGTAAACGGGAGATGAGACAGAAACCCATAATTAACAAATGAGATTGGTACGATAAAACGAATGTGATTACTTAATAAAACCTCTTTATTTCAATATTCTTTTAGTATTTGCTTCAACCGATCCATTAGCTATAAGGGTGTTCACATAACGCGTCTATTTTCTTAAAGCACAGTCACATTAGGCTATCCTCTGTATACATCGAGGGGAATTGAGGCCTTCATTTTAGCGTTGTAAACACATAGACGTACTGCTGTTCCAGCGGGGAACATTCACGTGATATTTAGGTTCTAATCTTTCACTGAAGAAGGACGCTGATGTTTTACATGTTGCAGTTTACTTCGTATCGTATCTTGTTATCTCCACTTGAAAACTTTTGAACTCAAACTCTGTTCTTTTTCTTAACCACGTGATATGTGGCTCATTTTGTAAATGTTTGTAGCTTTCAATTTGAATTTTTTAAAGCTGGCAGACGCACATTTGATATTTGTTTCACAGACCCAGCTAATTTTGTACAATAGTAAACGTATGCAGTTCTTCCAATAACTTAATACGGCAGTATTGTGCAAATAATCATAATTTATCTTACATTCTTTATTTTAATGTAAACATATCTTATCCCTGTACACACACTCAAGTGTTAGAGATAAGGGGAACTAGTCCCCCATAGTGGGGCGACTCAGAACATACATTTCATAAATTAGAAAGAAAAGAACCAAAATCATTAGATCCATCCAACTGTACCATCTATCCATTGATTTCACTTGCTTTCCAACAATAAACGGAAAAAAGAGTTGTTCTTGTTTGTTATAAAGCACAAAGCTACACAAAGAGTTATCTGTGCTCTGCCCGCCATGGGTATCGAACCTTAGTTTCTAAGAATACAAGTTAGCAGATGTAAGTCTGACAACTTAGAGCTATGAATATGCCATTTGTAAACAAACAAAAGAGACACGGGCTTTATGAGATTCAATTAAGCCAGAACACTAAGCTACAATTGCACCATCTATCCACTAACCTTATTTGTTTCCAAGACGTAGCTTGACAATTGGAAAAAAATGTTTCCCTATTCAAATCATTCTATGGCACATTTTACTTTAAAATCATACTTTCAAAGTGTAAGTATTATCTAACAATCATTATTTTACTTATCAAAGTAAGCACTCTCCATAAAATATAAATACCCACAGCACACTGCAACGGGGACTCTGGCGGTTTATCATTATTTTTTGTAGTTTTAATAGTTATTGAGTAAGATTTAAGATAAGTCATAATAAATGCTTATTTCATTCTTTAATATGTGAACAAAACTAACAACTGTGACAACACGAGTCTGGGCTTAACATGAGAACAAAATTGACAACTGTGATAACAGGAGTCTACGGTTTAATATGTAAAAAACTGACAACTGTGATAACACGAGTCTGGGTTTAATATGTGAACAAAACTATCAACTGTGATAACAAGAGTTTGGGTTTAATTTGTGAACAAAACTAACAACTGTGATAACACGAGTCTAGGGTTTAATATGTGAACAAAACTAACAACTGTGATAATACGAGTCTAGGGTTTAATATGTGAACAAAACTAACAACTGTGATAACAGGAGTCTACGGTTTAATATGTAAAAAAACTGACAACTGTGATAACACGAGTCTGGGTTTAATATGTGAACAAAACTATCAACTGTGGTAACACGATTCTGGGTTTAATATGTGAACAAAACTAACAACTGTGATAACACGAGTCTGGGTTTAATATGTGAACAAAACTGACAAGTGTGATAACACGAGTCTGGATTTAATATGTGAACAAAACTAACAACTGTGATAACACGAGTCTGCGTTTAATATGTGAACAAAACTAGCAACTGTGGTAACACGATTCTGGGTTTAATATGTGAACAAAATTAACAACTGTGATAACACGAGTCTGGGTTTAATATGTGAAGAAAACTAACAACTATCATAACAAGAGTCTTGGTTTAATATGTGAACAAAACTAACAACTGTGATAACACGAGTCTGGATTTAATATGAGAACAAAATTAACAACTGTGATAACCAGAGTGTGGGTCTAATATGTGAACAAAACTGACAACTGTGATAACACGAGCCTGGGTTTAATATGTGAACAAAACTAACAACTGTGATGACACGAGTCTGGGTTTAATATGAGAACAAAATTGACAACTGTGACAATAAGAGTCTGGGTTTAATATGTGAACAAAACTTACAACTGTGATAACACGAGCCTGGGTTTAATATGTGAACAAAACTAACAACTGTGATAACACGAGTCTGGATTTAATATGAGAACAAAATTAACAACTGTGATAACCAGAGTGTGGGTCTAATATGAGAACAAAATTAACAACTGTGATAACAAGAGTGTGGGTTTAATATGTGAACAAGACTGACAACTGTGATAACACGAGCCTGGGTTTAATATGTGAACAAAACTAACAACTGTGATAACACGAGTCTGCGTTTAATATGTGAACAAAACTAGCAACTGTGGTAACACGATTCTGGGTTTAATATGTGAACAAAATTAACAACTGTGATAACACGAGTCTGGGTTTAATATGTGAAGAAAACTAACAACTATCATAACAAGAGTCTTGGTTTAATATGTGAACAAAACTAACAACTGTGATAACACGAGTCTGGATTTAATATGAGAACAAAATTAACAACTGTGATAACCAGAGTGTGGGTCTAATATGTGAACAAAACTGACAACTGTGATAACACGAGCCTGGGTTTAATATGTGAACAAAACTAACAACTGTGATGACACGAGTCTGGGTTTAATATGAGAACAAAATTGACAACTGTGACAATAAGAGTCTGGGTTTAATATGTGAACAAAACTAACAACTGTGATAACACGAGTCTGAATTTAATATGTGAACAAAACTAACAACTGAGATAACACGAGGCTGGGTTTGATATGAGAACAAAACTAACAAATGTGATAACACGATTCTGGGTTTAATATGTGAACAAGACTAACAACTGTGATAACACGAGTCTGGGTTTAATATGTGAACAAAACTGACAACTATGATAACACGAGTCTGGGCTTAATATGAGAACAAAATTAACAACTGTGATAACAAGAGTGTGGGTTTAATATGTGAACAAAACTGACAACTGTGATAACACGAGCCTGGGTTTAATATGTGAACAAAACTAACAACTGTGATAACACGAGTTTGGGTTTAATATGTGAAAAAAACTAACAACTGTCATAACAAGAGTCTTGGTTTAATATGTGAACAAAACTGACAAGTGTGATAACACGAGTCTGGATTTAATATGTGAACAAAACTAACAACTGTGATAACAAGAGTCTGGGTTTAATATGTGAACAAAATTAACAACTGTGATAACACGAGTCTAGGTTTAATCGTAAGTGACCTTATAACCTTTTTCCACGCTGTCTGTAAACTTCCAACTTTGGCCCAGGAGCTACAAATATGAACAGCCACTCGTTTCTGCTTTCGTCCAGTTTGTAAAATTTCAACACTTTTGGCGACCTGCATTTCAGACAAAATTAATTGACTGTAATCATGAAAGAACAATGTTATGCCATCATCAGCAAAAGTGAAGTGGTCAGTAAAACAGGAAACCATCCAGATGAAACTGTTGTCTTTCACGTGAATATAAGCTGTGTCGTGTAAATGTTTGGACTCTTTAGTAGTGTTTTCATTAGCTCACACCGAATACAGAACATTAATGAAGTTTACTATTCATATGACCGTGTAATTGATAAATCAAAATACATTCTAAATCAGTGCTAGATATTACACCATTATAACTAAGTAAAATGAAGATTATTTGTAAATTCAGTTGTAGTTTTATCTTTTCATCATCTGTACGTTTTTCAAATTTTACCTTTTCAAAACTTGTAGATGTTTTCGTGTATGTGAGGATTACACGCGATTTATATAAATTATGTTTCGGATCAACCGTTTCTTTGAAACTTCTCTTAATCGTCGTTCCACTCTGTCTGATATCGGCCATGAGAGAGTGTTGTTAGTTCTTAAACCTCCACCGTACATGAATGTCGGTTTCAAAGTCCGAGTCTCGAAGACCGAAGGCGCATGTTATGTGTCTTTATAAGTACATGTCTAAAGAAGCTGGAATCTTTTCAGTTTCTCAACGTTTCTTCTCGTTAAAAGTTGAATTGGTTGTCACTTACGTCTCCACGACTGAAAGAGTGAACATGATCGGTGAAGAGAATTCGAAGTTGCGACCCTCAGATTGTGAGTTGAGCGCCCTAACTTCCACGTCATGGCAATTCCAGATTGTCAGGCCACTCGACTCGCAGTGAATCGTAGGTCCAAATCTCCGTCCGACGAAAGATGTTCGCCTTTTCAGTCGTGGAGGCATTATAATGTGGCGGTCAATCTCATTATTGGTTGGTAAGATATTAGGCCAAGAAGCGGTAGTGACTACCTGCTATAGTAGGAACGGCTAGCGCAGATAGTCCTCGTGTAGCTTTATGTGAAATTCAAAGAAACCAAACTAACTTTCAGGCTTTGCCAGGCTTCAGTGGGCTAGGGATAACACACTTCAAAGTCATCCTTCTGGACAACAACAAATGTTCTTCCTTTCAGAACAAACTCTAATGTCGTTGGCATCTAGTGAGGCACAAATAACACTTTAAAATATACGTTTGGTCAAAGGACTTTCTCTGGTAACCATGGTCGTAATTTTGCAGACGAGAACGTTGCTCCAAATTCGTTGGTTTAGAATGTAGTTTGAGTCGTCGTTGCCGTCCTAAATACTCAGATGTTCCAGAGTTTCCACATTCATAATAAAAATATATTGTCCGTTGATTATACAGTGTTAAGTAATCTCGCTGGTTTGAGGACAGTTTGTTGTTGTTTTTTCAATAGTACTTCAGCAAGAATTCCACTGTCCTAACGGCCGAGAAGTCACCACGAACCAATCAATGATATAGGAGTAACAAAATGTCCTCCATAATGTTGTATCACTGTTATCACACTTGTAATCGTTCTGCAAGTGTTTAATTAACCACATTTGTAATCTACACATCAGACCTGAAGGTGAAGCTCGATTTTAGGTGTAACAAATATTGTTTTGATATTTATTAGTTTCTGAGAATTCTGAACAAAAAGAACTGATGAAGGTGATAACATTTCAGAAGATAAAAAGAAAAATTCGAGAAACTAACTTCTAAACTTAAAGCATGAGAACTCACGAATCATTTCATTAGATTCAAATATCAATGTTTTCTTTTTGGATTCACAAATATAAATCATTTTGAGATTAAAAGGAAAACAACAAGCGTTAGTGGTGATTTATCACCATATGCAATACCTTATGAAAATTTATTAAATTATTCTTATAAAATACGAATAATAATAAACAACTTTGAGATTTTATTTAATAAAACTTCATTTTTAGCGTGAGCGATAGTCAGACACTAATTAATCAAATTTTAAGAAAACGAATACAAATTTTTAGATTTTAAATAAAACCAGTATTTTTTTAAACCACCTACGCAAAAGAAATAAAACATAAATAATCACTTCGGCTTTCACTGTATTATATTTTCAACACTTCATACTGATTAAAATGGTAACGAATATAGATATATTTATTTTGAGATATGTTAACCTAATTCATTTGAACTTTATTTTGCACACCATACTATCTTCTGAGTGACACGTAATTTCGCTGATAAATTTCACGACCTTATTTGAATTTCATTAGATTAGTAATTAAATATGCAACCTGTGCTTATGTTTAATTAGATATAAATATTTAAAACAATAATTTAAAGATAGAAAAATGAAGTGTTATTGGTACACAGAAACTTGTACTTTACGAAAATGTATTTTTCAAAATTAAACCTAAAATACCATGAAAAAAGAATTAGAATCATTAGTGGTAAATTAATACATTCAAGAAGACAAACATTTATTGACAACAAAAGTTATCAGATGTGCTATAAGGCTTAGCCAACTACGTATGGGAATTTTAACATCTGAGGGTTTGGTTTGAATTTCTCGCAAAGCTACACGAGGACTAACTGCTCTAGCCGTCCCTAATTTTACAGTGTAAGACTAGAGGGAAGACAGTTAGTCGTCACTATCCACCGGCAACTCTTAGGCTACTCTTTTACCAACGAATAGTGGGATTGACCGCATACTGTAATGCCCTACGGCTGAAAGGACGAGCATGCTTGGTGTGACGAGGACTCGAGCCCGCGACCTTCAGATTACGAGTCGAATGCCTTAACCACCTGGCCATGCAAGGCCTAACATGTAAAGGAAATGAGCCTATAGCATCATATCGTTGGTGTTTTGAAACAGCTTCTCAAGTAAGAAGGCTAAAACTACAATTAAAAAAAATTACCGAATGTAAAAGATAGCCAAATAAAATAGGATTACACACCACAAAGAAAGACCGGTACGACTTTACTTATTAAGAAGGGTACCTGTAGAAATATGACACACACGGAGATAAGGATACACCATCTCTTCATTAGGCCTATCTTTCATTCGCGAGCTTCAAGTACGACGAAGTTTATATATATTGGAAGTGGTACCAAATACATAACACCCACCTTCTAAAAGAACTATTCATTATCTGAAGCCAGTAATGGGAAGGTAATTAACCTAATTTACAAAAACAACAACAACAAGACTAATATAGTTAGACGACTCAGGATAACCAGCAAAAGATATTTCCTTAAGATGGCGTTACGGTCCCAGTAATGATCATATAAATATAACGAAATGTAAGAATGAACTTATGTTACGTTGTTTAACGAACATTAAATTTCCAACAGTACTTAAAAGCTAATGATCATCGTTTGTGAGTTCATTAAGTAAGGTATGCTATATGTTTCTTTAATGTTACTTTCATTAACAGTATCGGTTAGAATGTTTAATATATGTAGGTTTATTAAATTTATTTTTAATTATTATATCTTTGTTGTAGAGACAACTTGCATCGTTAGCTTATTATATTGATTTGGGACTCACCTATGTATCCTAAAGTTGTTCAGTCTCACGGTACATTATTGGGTTTACGGCCGAAAGTGTCGTTAACAGCTAAGATACTCAACTAATGAAATAATACAATCTTATTTTTATAATAAAAACGCAAGAAAAGTATGTTTAGTTAGCTAAGCTTTTCATGAGGTTAAACTTTAGTTTTGCTTTAATTAGGTACTTTGTTCTGGTCGAAACTTACTATGAATGTCTAGATTACAACTTAAACTATTAGAAGTAGTAAAATTAAATATATTGGCTTGGTTTTGAATTTCGCGCAAAGCTACACGAGGGCTATCTGCGCTCGAGTAAGACTAAAAGGAAGGCAGCTAGTCATCACCACCCACCGCCAACTCTTGGGCTACTCTTTTACCAACGAATAGTGGGATTAACCGTTATATTATAACGTCCCCACCGCTGAAAGGGCGAGTATGTTTTGTGTGAGGGGGATTCGAACCTGTGACCCTCACATAACGAGTCGAGCGTCTTAACCACCTGGTCAAATTAAATATAGTTAAATAGACTATCATACAAAACACTAGATGTGAAAAGTTTTCTCAAAAATGCTTTCGGTTCTAAAATATTTTATAAAGAAGCAATAGCCTTGGATAAACCTCTAGTTAACGTTTTACTGTATTCTATAATACACTAAACAAATATCATAATAACACGTTAAACTTTAATAATTTATCTTATTATCTTAATTAAGGTAAAGTCATATATTTATATTTTTCTTCCAATTTTACTTTGTTAACTTGTGCATCATGTTCTTAATTTCAGTAGGAGGGACTATTAATTTATCACCTTTCAACGTGTTCAGAACCCTGTTGAGATTGAGAAGTTTAAACGTAAAGGAATCTTGTATTTCTTATTATTTTATGATTTATGAGATGATAGATTCTATTTTTGTGATTAATCTCATGCATCGGCTCTAGTGTTTCTTTTGTTATTTAGCTAATTAACTAGTTCTTGATTTACTTAATTGTCAGCTTTAGAAAATCTCGTTTATTTAAATAAACAAATTTAAATAATAAAATACGAGGTCTGTTAAAAAAATACGCGGACTGTTTGAATTGCGCGGCTCCAGTTGGTTCCAGAGGAATCCGCTTGGTGTTGCTAGGTTCGCAAAGATCAGCTGATTACGACGCCATTTCCCGATTGCAGATATCTTCATTTGTGTATTAGCTACGCGGTTTTAAGTGAAGTGCGATTTTTTCGTTTGGCAGGTTTCAGAAGGAATGATCTGAAGGAGCAACGACTTGCTGTGAAAATTTGTGTTAAACTTGGAAAATCTGCGACTGAAACTTTTGCTATGCTTAACACGGCTTATGGTGATGTTGCTATGAAGCGTACTGCATGTTTCAAGTGGCATAAACGTTTTAAGGATGGTCGAAAGTCCATTGAAGATGATGAGCGTCCTGGACGTCCTTCCACGTCAACTGACGACCCACACTTCGACAAAATCAACACCCTGCTGCGGGCAAATCGACGTCTGACTGTCATGGAGCTTGCTGAAGAGTGTGGAATATCAGTTGGATCTTGTTACGAGATTTTGATTGAAAAATTGAAGATGCACCGCGTTGCTGAGAAATTTGTGCCTCAGAACTCGTGAGTTTTTGGCCAAACACTCGATCACTGTTCTTCCCCACCCCCTACTCACCTGACCTTGTTCCTTACGATTTTTTATTGTTCCCCAAACTCAAAAGACCCTTGAAAGGAAGAAGATTTGAGACGATTCCCGAGATTAAGGCAAATGCGACGAAGGAGCTGGAGGACATTACAAAAGAAGCGTACCAGGACTGTTTCAACAAGTGGAAACACCGTTGGGATAAGTGTGTGTGTTGGGGAGGAGAGTACTTTGAAGGTGTCCCAGACCTGTAACTTCTAAATAAAGTACATTTTGTTTTATGACGTCAGTCCGCGTATTTTTTGAACAACCCTCGTAATTTATTGTTACCATAAAGCCAGCTTAAAATAATTCCATAATTTTGTTTTTAAAACCCCTAAATGAGTCATGAAGACCAGTAAAGTAAAATTAATTTATCTGAAATGAATTGCGACATAATTACAGTTTTATTTTCATTATTATATTTATGCAGACCCGGCATGGCCAGGTGGTTAAGGCTCTCGATTCGTAATCTGAGGATCGCGGGTTTGAATCTCTGGCATACCAAACATGCTGTCCCTTTATTCCGTGGGGACGTTATAATGTAACGATCAATCACACTATTAGTTGGTAAAAGAGTAGTTCAAGAGTTGGCTGTCGGTGGTAATGACTAGCTAACTACCTTCCCTTTAGTCTCACACTACAAAATTAGGGAGGCTAGAGTAGATAGCACTCGTGTAGCTATACGCGAAATTCAAAACAAACAAACAATTTTTGCAATAGGCGCAAATACTTAAAACCTTTGCTTTAGAAGTTTATAATTGATTGGCCCTAAAAACAAGTATTTATTTAAAATCTTTTGTAACTAATCAGTCTTATCGTTTTTCTGTGTCCCACAGAGGGCGGTAAGTTTATAGATTTACAACCCTAAAATTCAGAGATTGATTCCTCGTAGTGGACACAGCAGACAACCCAAAGAGGTTTTGCTATGAAACAAACAAACATTTCCGTGTATATAAACCCAAAAGCTCAGTAATGCGCGTCCCCCGCTGGTACAGCAGTAAGTCTACGGATTTACAACCCTAAAATCAGGGGTTCGATTTACGTTGGTGGACTCAGCAGATAGCCTGATGTGGCTTTGCTATAACAAAATATACACACACACTCAAGCAATGCGTGGTCATGTGCGTTCTGTTTGCAATTATTTATCCATATACCAGCGTATCCGAAATATTTATACCCATGAAAACCAGCATTAAGTAATGTTTAAAGTATGAGTCATATTAGAATGTCTTGAACGTCACATGTGTGTAACGAACTAATATAATGGTCAAAGATAAATATTTGCAGTTGAAATATTGTTAAAAATATGAGTCAATATTTCATTTTAATTATTTCCCCAATTGTTTCTTGTTCAACATTAATAAGTGATGTCTTGGCTGTTTTTGCACTTGTAAAATATTTTCATTTAAAATATTTGTTTGTGTTTCGGAGAGGATTGGTTTGAATTTCGCGCAAAGCTACACGAGGGCTATCTGTGCTAGCCATCCCTAATTTAGCAGTGTAAGACTAGAGTGAAGGCAACTAGTCATCACCACCCACCGCCAACTCTTCGGCTAATCTTTTACCAACGAATAGTGGGATTGACCGTACATTATAATGCTCGCATGGCTGAAAGGGCGAGCATATTTGGTGGAAAGGGGATTTTTCGAAGAGAAAAGCAAAATAAATATTTCACAAGCTTAATGGATCGAAGTTTGGGGGCCGGGGTAAATTATTTATATTTGTTTGGGGGCCAGGGGTAATTATTTATATTTGTTACAAAGATTGGGGGCCAGGGGTAATTATTTATATTTGTTACAAAGTTTGGGGGCCATGGGTAATTATTTATATTTGTTACCAAGTTTGGGGGTCAAGGGTAATTATTTGTATTTGTTACAAAGTTTGGGGGCCAGGGGTAATTATTTATATTTGTTACAAAGTTTGGGGGCCAGGGGTAATTATTTATATTTGATATAAATATATCAATAACATGTAATTTTTTTAATAATCTAAAATCAATATTTCCAATGAATAAATATAAAGTAATGTATAATTAATATACATTAACCCGCAGTATTACAGGTCAAGTTCACCTGACGAGGAACATTACAATATCACAGATTAAACTAGTCATAGAATATATAAATCCTTTTAACACATTTTTTTCTTCATCAAATTCTCGGAGAAACGTGTTTATTTCTCAGATCAATCGAATATTACAGCATAAATGTACAAACAAAAGCAAATAAACTTGGTTCACACTAGTAACGAACTTACTAAGCTAAGAAATCCTTTTCTAAACTGAAAATGTGAACTTCTTCCTTCTTTATCTTACGGGATATACCCTGAACAACCTACTTTATATACCTTTACATTAAATTTCGAGTTGAAACTATTTTAATTGAAATTTATAACGGCTTAATGTAACTGTTGTGATAACACAAGATGTTTTTTTCTCAGCCATCTATATTGTTTGAATAAAGCTTCGTTATGAACTCGTCTATTAATAGCGATAACATAAAAGTCCCGTGGAAACTATTTGTTATAATTTGTCCTATTTTCCTACACTCTGTTCATAATAAAATGATATGAGCAACAGCTATTACAAAAATGGGTTTTGGTTTCTTTTGAATTACGCGAAAAGCTACACGAGGGCTATTTGTGCTAGCCTTTCCTAACTTAGCAGTGTAAGACTAGAGGAAAGATGGCTTGTCACCGTTAACTCGTGGGACTACTCTTTTACCAACAAAGAATGGGATTAACCTTATAACGCCCCCACGGCTGGAAAGGACCGTCAAAAATTAACAAGATCCGGAAACTTGTACAGTTAGAGTGTTAAAACAGCCGTTTTGAATAATATAGAAGTGTTTAACTTCAGTACGTTTTTACCTTGATTTGTAAAAAGTTTTGTAAATACTCGAATTGTAGGGTTAGTAGTGGAATTAGAACTTCTGTAAAGGATGTATAAGAGCTCCAAGCGTGTTAAGGCGTGCGACTCGTAATCTGTGGGTAGCGGGTTCGCATCCCCGTCTCGCCAAATATGCTTGCCCTTTCAGCCATGGGGGCGTTATAATGTGATGTTCAATCCCACTATTCGTTGAAGAAGCCCAAGAGTTAGCGGTGGGTGGTGATGACTAGCTGTCTACCCTCTAGTGTTACACTGCTAAATTAGGGACGGCTAGCACAGATAGCCCTCGAGTAGCTTTGTGCGAAATTCAAAAAAACAAAACAAACAACGTATAAGGGATAATGGGGTCTTGTAATTTCTCGTCTCGCAGGTAAGACCAGGTGGTTTGGGCAATCTGAGGGTCGTTGGTATCCGTGAGGACGTTATAATGTAAAGGTCAATCCCACTTTTCATTGGTAAAAGAGTACTCCAAAAGTTGTCGGTGGGTGGTGATGACTAGCTGCATTCCCTCTAGTCTCACACTGCTAAATTAGGGACAGCTAGCGCAGATAGCCCTCATGTAGCTTTGTTCAAAACTCAGATCAAATCTCATGGGTACTGAATGGAGTTACTAATATTTTTATTATGTGACGTTTTTCTTGCTCGTCGAAGTAGATTGTTCGAATCTTAAATGTCACCTTCCTGTTTATGAAACTTAAGTCTATATCCAAATCTATATTCTCTTTATATTATCCCTTTTAGTAAAGACTTGTCCCCAGTGGCGCAGGGGTAAGTCTGCGGACTTATATATCTAGAAGCCGAGTTTCAATACCTGTGGTTGACAGCGCACAAATAGTCCTTAGTGTAGTTTGTGCTTATTTTCAAACAAACAAACAAACAAGTATCAAAAGGCAGTTCTAAGTGCTTCCCAGTAGCACAGAGGTACGCCTGTGGACCTGTACTTCTACAATCCGGGTTTCAATACCTGTGGTTGACAGAGCACAAATAGCCCTTTGTGTAGTTTTGTGCAGAATTTTAAACGAACAGGCATCAAAAGTCAGTTCTATGTGCTTACCAGTGGCGGAGTGATATGTCTGCGGACTTATACTACGATAAACCAGGTTTTGATACCGTTAGTGAGCAAAGCATTGTTAAAAATAATTGAAGATGGACTGTAATCTATTTTAATTTACGTGAAGGACGTTTCTTCATTTACTTACTTAGATAGGGACTTATTCTTTATACTGTTAAGAGTGTGTCTTTGTAGCATATATAGATATACGCTGTATTCATTACTATTCAGTTAGATACGTACTATACGTACTGAATGGATATTTTTGCTCAAATAAAGATTATATCACATTAATACTTAGCCAAAGTTAACTTATTTCTTGTTTATTAAGCGAAATCTGTCTCCAATGTTTACTTACATAAAGGCCAATCACCTCCTAGGGCAAAAATGACAATTATAGTTCTGTTGGTTCTTTCAATAAAGACAGTCTCCACTGTTTACTTGAAAAAGGAAAAACAAAATTTGATCTTTTATTTAAATAAAGTTAAGGTCTTCGCTGCTTAATTAGTTTACCCAGAGTTATTTCTCGATAGCTTAATAGTAAGTTTAAATGTTAAAATTGCTAAAAACCGGATTTCGATAGAAGATAGCCCATTGTACAGTCCTGGGCATAACAAAGAACACTTACATTGTACGGTCCTGGGCATAACATAGAACACTTACTTCAATAAGTACTGTAATTTAAGTACTTAAGTAAAGACAATAATTCCTACTTAGTGTTTTTTTTCTCTGTTTTACTTAAATGAAAACAATGTCTTTTACCAAATTATGGACAATTTCTATTGTCTACCTAAATAAAAATTATGTCAAATTTTGTTTATTTAGTTTTCCACTGTTTGATAGGTCTAGTGAAGCTAGACGGTTTGAGTAACACCACATACAGAACCAAACGTTTCGTTCAACCTGTGGTATCACTACAGCTGTCTTAAATTCTGTAACGCCACTAATATTATGTTAGTGATATTGTAGGTAAAACGGAGGTTTCACATGTCTTGTAAATCATTAAGTGTGTAACAACCGATATAATGTTGCGGTGTTATGGGATATAACTACATTTTGACATTGTTTGGTATTGTGTGGACAGTGTGATGCGATCGAGAAGTGTTATATTTTGCGACACAAAATGCTCATATAGTGATATCACAAAGATGTGTTCAGACAAAGAACTTATAATTTTTAAGATGGAGATATTCCTTGTGCTTAATGACAATTGAAACCAAAGAAATATGGATCAACTTGAGACACCAGAACTATCGAGAAAAATATCTGCGACAAGTTGTATCGTAACTGTTCTGAGCAAAGCGCGGCATTTCATAATATATGGAAATCCACGAACACAAATGTTACTCGCAAAAGCAGTCCATATGTTTTAGATAACAGCGCGCAATATAATCAAGAAATTCTGTATGAAAAAGCGACACAAATCATGTGTACACAAATTGCTTTCACAACATATCTCGAGAAGCTGGATCATAAAACGAGTATCCCTGCTTTCTCATACAAAATTATAGTTCTCAAGTCGTCTGAAGCGATGCTTACAGACTTATGTGCGATTGCAATGATCAAACTATCGTGTTCGTACACTAGATGGATTGTAGAAAGCAGTCATAGAGTAAGCCTGTGCTTAGGACATGACAGCCCCACGAGAGACTTCTGCAGCAGAAACTATGCTACAGGGCTATTGGCACAGTTTTTTAATAAAGCATGATTGAACGTGACTTTATGGACTGTCACAAAGCGGTGAAGCTTCCAAACAATTTTAATATAACATATCAAAATTTTGCATGAATTTAGAGACCATCTAAAGATGTAATACGTAAAAAAATAGTAATTTTAATAATAAAATATTAGGAAATACGTGGCCTCCTTTTTATAACAAACAGGAACATTATTACATAAAAGGGTAACATTTCCCCAATTGTTTCTTGTTTAACATTATTACATAAAAGGGTAACATTTCCCCAATTGTTTCTTGTTCAACATTAATAAGTGATGTCTTGGCTGTTTTTGCACTTGTAAAATATTTTCATTTAAAATATTTGTTTGTGTTTCGCACTTCGCGCAAAGCTACACGAGGGCTATCTGTGCTAGCCATCCCTAATTTAGCAGTGTAAGACTAGAGGGAAGGCAACTAGTCATCACCACCCACCGCCAACTCTTGCTACTCTTTTACCAACGAACAGTGGGATTGACCATTGCATTATAACGCCCTCAGGGCTGAAAGGACGAGAATGTTTAGTGAGCCGGAAATTCGAAACCACGACTCTCGGATTATGAGTCGAGTGCCTTAACCACCTGGCCATGCCCGGCCGATTTAAAATAAAGATTTGTCTCCACTGTCTTCATAATTAAATTAATGTATCTACTCCTTACGTAAATGAATTTGTTTTGTTTTTTTAATTTTGCTCAAAGCTACACGAAGGCTACATGTACTAGTTACCCATATTGTAGCAGTGTAAGACTAGAGGGAAGGCAGCTAGTCGTCACCACCTACTGTCAACTTTTGGGCTACTCTTTTACCAACGAACGCTAGGATTGAGCGTGACATTATAACACCACTATGGTTGAAAGAGCGAGTATGTTTAATGTGACGAGGATTCGAACTCGCGACCTTCAGATTATGAGTCGATAGCCCTAACCACCTGGGATACTTAAATGAATATTCACGTTCTTGTGTTTTAACACTCAGCCCAAAAGTTTGCGGTGGGTGGTGATGACTAGCTGCCTTCCCTCTAGTTTTAAACTGCTAAATTATGGACGGCTAGCACAGATAGTCCTCGAGTAGCTTTGTGCGAAATTCTCAAACAAACAGTTTTAACACTCAAGTAAACATCGTATTATTTTATTCATGCGTGAACTTTTTGACAATAGTTATTTATATTTGATCTAAAACGTACTTTTTAACTCACTTGATTAATGTAAGATAAAACTTAATGATTTATCATCTATCACGATGCAGTGAAATAATCTCATAGACAGAACCAAGCAAGTTTAATGAGGTTTTTTTGTCCTAGTCTTCACTTCAACGAAAACTATATATGTTAAATTCCCTTACAATAAATAACACACTAAGTCGAACTGTTAGCTAATGCAAAGAGATAATGTTTTCCATTGTACTTATCAGTGTCAAGATTACGTGGATAGGAAATTGGTTTGAATTTTCTTAGATATATAAAAAAAGTATTGGCGGACCGTTTCACAACTAAAGAATGAGTTTAATGTGGATACAGTAACCAATTCACCTTTCGTTTGTTTTTATCGCTGACGCTAATGGAAGTAGCACAGAAGTACCTAAGCGAAACATTATGGAAATTTTTTTATCAAGTAATCTGTTATAACTTCTCCATGACATCACAGCTTCAAAAATGATGCCTTCATACCTAGGAGTCAGATTATGTGATGACTACTTGTGTAAAAAATGCTGTTTTGGTTTACTGTGAACAAAATTGATCTGAGTGGCTTATTTCATTGTTTAGAAATGTTTCTTACGTATTGTTAATTATGTTAAATAAAACATACACTACTATTGACAGTGAATATATTTCTTGCATTTCTCTTGTAAACGTATGCTTGTTAGATTTATTTTTATCGATTTTCGAACGTATTGTAATATTCTGTGAAATAGATGTCATAGATGACCCATAGATGTCATAGATGTCAGAGACCTCCAAAGTTTAGGCATAATCAACTTTAATTTAAACTGCTAAGCAGAGGGACTGCAACCAGTCTTTTATACGATTACTTTTAACAGAGTAATTGATTGTTACGACTTTAACTCTACCAGAGCTGACAATACGAACATTTTCAAAATCATATTGCGGGTCGAACGTAAGATCTTTTAATCGGAAGTTCGACACGCTGATATCTATATCGTCCTTGCTAGAAACGATGAAATACCGTTAGACAGTGAGGTGTTAGGTTATACTGTTTGAATGTCTTGTAATGTCTCTAAATCAGAAAGTAAAGTCATACTAGCATAAGAAGTCGATCATCTCTGGTCAATCTCTAACAAATTAGGGACTTAAATATTCTAAGTCATTTAAATATGAGTCAATTTCTTCAAGGAATACAGGTACAACGTAAATGAAGTCCATATACATAAGAAAGGGAAACAAAATGCGAGTATAGCACGACTGTAACAACTGAAGTCAGAAGTGGGATTCATCACTTATTTAGTTACTGGGAACTAATCACAAAAAAGAATTTGAAGCTGGAATCTTTTCAGCAAACTCATAGAGAGGTCGAGAAAGAGATTATCTTTTCTTTCTATTCTTGATTATTTTGGTTCTACAGAAGTCAAGATAATTTTTACTGGATATAAATCGCGTGATATACATTTTTCACAATTATTCTAAGCAGGGACAAAAAATTCAGGTAGTAAATAAATTTAGGGAATTGGATATAACATATATTTGTCCAATTACAAAAGATAAAATAAGTGAAGCTTTAATGGAAGTGGGGGTCGCACTAGATATTTTTTTTGACCTCAAGATTAATGAAAATTTGAGACCTGCTGGTATTTTTCGCGAAGATAAAAACGAATGTTACGAGCTGAGAATAAATATTTATAAGTGGAAGCTGAAAAAATAATGTCTTAAGATAGAATTAGGAGACAGGCATAAGTGAAAGAATTCATGTTAATGATGGGTAAAAGATAAGATGACTCCTGCGATAAAGTCTTGTGTTCAAGAAAGAAATATCCACTTGTATTAATCAATAGTTTGCGATAGAGATATATTTTTCTGTGCTATAAACAAAATGAGTGATAGAGTTAAAACAGAGGATATGGTGAAGAAACAATTTCCCGTGTTACTAAGATTGTTTATTTTGAATTTCACACAAAGCTACTCGAGGGCTATCTGTGCTAGCCATCCCTAATTTAGCAGTGTAAGACTAGAGGAAAAGCAGCTAGTCATCACCACCCACCGCCAATACTTGGGCTACTCTTTTACCAACGAATAATGGGAATGACCGTTACATTATAACGCCCCTACGGCTGGGAGGACGAGCATGTTTGACGCGACGGAGATGCGAACCTGCGATCCTCAGATTACGAGTCGCACGCCTTAACACGCTTGGCCATGACTGTCCCCCAATACCACCAAAGGCATTAGCAACATAAACCAAGGTTGAGACCTCAGATGAATTAACATATACTATTAGTCAAATGAATTATTTTAGAGATGTATTAGTTAAGTCCAGAAATTATGAAAGAAGGCTCTGAGAGTCACAAAAATCGGCAAATGGAAGATTTGAAAAAACGTAAAACCAGGGTACATCACTTGTAAGTTAAATAGATTGAAGTTCTGTTTGTCTTTTAGCAAAACCACATCGGACTATCTGCTGTGTCCACCGAAGGGAATCGAACCTTAAGTTTAGCTAGGTTGAAGGATTTAAATATATTAGAGACGCTGACTAGATTGTAGATTTTGAGTAACAAATGTTGACTTATTTCCCAACACTGTTCGTAATACGATTAGTAATGTGACATAGTAATATTAGCTGATAAATATATAGTGTCGAAAAAACAGAACTCCCTTCTTACCCCCAGTGGGAAAGCGGTATTATGTCTACGGACTCACACCGCTAGAAACCGGGTTTCGATAACCTTGGAGGGGAGATCACAGATAACCTATTGTATAGCTTTTTGCTTCATTTAAAACAAACGAACAAACGAAACAGTAGAGTGAAAGTCAGAGAAAATCAAGCTGACAGAGCCACTTTACACAAACAAACTAAAACGTATCAGCGACCTCCAACGATTAAGAATTTTTTCCCGCATAATAATTTTAGAAACAAGAAAAGAAGTTATATTTATCTGTCTCATTTTTAAGTGTGAGACCAAATAAAGTATATACTTTACTTACGTAGACACAGCAAGAAACTAAGGGTATGATGTGTTGTGTTGGAGATAAAGAACTTGTTTTGAAAAAGTGAATATAAACGGACAAGCAGTAAATATACAAGTGAAGAAATATCAATCCTCCAAACACAAAGTAAACAAGATAATAGGGATATAATCTACATCATCAGTGTATAATACAGTGTAGTCGAATATTAACAGAAAAAAATAGGATATATTAAGCTCATTTGTGATTCAATAGTTATATACATGGCTTTATGCCTGTAGTATCATGTAACAATGATATAAATGCCATCCCTCCTATATTGTCTACACTGTTTTTGAAGGATTGGTATAAACCATTTCTACTATCTTGTTTACACTGTTTTTGAAGGATTGATATTAGCCATCCCTACTATAATGTTTACATTATTTTTGAAGGATTGATATTAGCCAACCCTACTATATTCTTTACAATGTTTTTGAAGATTGATATTAGATATCCCTACTATCTTGTTTACAATGTTTTTGAAGATTGATATTACCCATCCCTACTATATTGTTTATGTTATTTTTAAAGATTGATATTACCCATCCCTACTATATTGTTTATGTTATTTTTGAAGATTCATATTAGCCATCCATACTATATTGTTTATATTATTTTTGAAGGATTGATATTAGCCAGCCATACTATATTATTTACAATGTTTTTGAAGATTGATATTAGCCAGCCATACTATTTGTTTACAATGTTTTTAAAAATTGATATAAACCATCCCTACTCTATTCTTTACAATGGTTTTGAAGATTGATATCAGCCATCCCTGCTATATTCTTTACAATGTTTTTGAAGATTGATATTAGCCATCTTTACCATATTCTTTACAATATTTTTTAAGATTGATATTAGCCCTCCCTACTTTATTCTTTATAATGTTTCTAAAGATTGATATTAGCCATCCATACTATATTCTTTACAATGTTTTTCAAGATTCATATCAGCCATCCATACTATATTGTTTACAATGTTTTGAAGATTGATATTAGCCATCCCTACTGTATTCTATAGAATGTTTATCAAGTACACTATCAAGTACTATCAAGTACACAAGCTTTTTACAGTAAAGAACATTCTAGTATTCCTTCTATGGAAGACATGACGTTTCAATAACTGGTGTGATCTCTATCAAGTACACAAGCTTTTTACAGTAAAGAACATTCTAGTATTCCTTCTATGGAAGGCATGACGTTTCAATAACTGGTGTGATCTCTATCAAGTACACAAGCTTTTTACAGTAAAGAACATTCTAGTATTCCTTCTATGGAAGGCATGACGTTTCAATAACTGGTGTGATCTCTATCAAGTACACAAGCTTTTTACAGTAAAGCGCATTCTAGTATTCCTTCTATGAAACACTGATAATTTTAAAGTCTGTACGCATATGACACATCTCTAGTTCACAGTCTGTACGTATTTAGCACATCTCTAGTTCACAGTCTGTAAGTATTTAACACATCTCTAGTTCACAGTCTCTACGTATTTAACGCATCTCTAGTTCACAGTCTGTACTCATATAACACATCTCTAGTTCACAGTCTGTACGTATTTAACACGTCTCTAGTTCACAGTCTGTACGTATTTAACACATCTCTAGTTCACAGTCTGTACTCATATAACACATCTCTAGTTCACAGTCTGTACGTATTTAACACGTCTCTAGTTCACAGTCTACGTATTTAACACGTCTCTAGTTCACAGTCTGTAAGTATTTAACACATCTCTAGTTCACAGTCTCTACGTATTTAACACATCTCTAGTTCACAGTCTGTACGTATTTAACACGTCTCTAGTTCACAGTCTGTACGTATTTAATACGTCTCTAGTTCACAGTCTTACGTATTTAATACGTCTCTAGTTCACAGTCTTACGTATTTAATACGTCTCTAGTTCACAGTCTGTACTCATATAACACATCTCTAGTTCACAATCTGTACGTATTTAACACATCTATAGTTCACAGTCTGTACTCATATAACACATCTCTAGTTCACAGTCTGTACGTATTTAATACGTCTCTAGTTCACAGTCTGTACGTATTTAACACGTCTCTAGTTCACAGTCTGTACTCATATAACACATCTCTAGTTCACAGTCTCTACGTATTTAACACATCTCTAGTTCACAGTCTGTACTCATATAACACATCTCTAGTTCACAGTCTGTACGTATTTAACACGTCTCTAGTTCACAGTCTGTACGTATTTAATACGTCTCTAGTTCACAGTCTGTACGTATTTAATACGTCTCTAGTTCACAGTCTGTACTCATATAACACATCTCTGGTTCACAGTCTGTACGTATTTAACACATCTCTAGTTCACAGTCTAAATATTTTATACATTTCACTGAAACTTTCTTTGCTGTAATCACTTGACGAAGTTCGCATCACTAATACAAAAGTAGTTACTGTTCTATTACTTTCTACGGAAACTTTGCTTGTTCATTTTTATTTCGCGCAAAGCTACACAAGGACTATCTGCGCTAGCCGTCCATAATTTAGTAGTGTGAGACTAGAGGAAAGGAAGCTGGTCTTTGCTATCCACCGCTAACTCTTGGGCTATTCTTTTACCAATGAATAATGGGATAGACCGTAACTTCATAACGCTCAGGCGGCGGAAAGGTTTGGTGTGACGGAGATTCGAACTCGCGACTCTCAGATTATGAGTCGATATCCCTAACCACCTGGCATACTTCAATGAATATTCACGTTCTAGTCTTTTAACACTCAAGTAAACATTGTATTACTTCATTCATGCGTAAAATTTTTGACAATAGTTTGATCCAAAACGTAATTCTTAACTCACTTGATTAATGTATGATAGCAATTAATGATTTATCATCTGTCACGATGCAGTGAAATAAGCTCATAGACAGAACCAAACAAGTGACTGGTGAAGGTCTTCAAATGTTCTACGTCCTCATAAATAATGTTGATATACATAAGAACGGAGAACGAAGTGTGAGTGTATCATTCTGCGACACGAACTTCGAAACATTTACAATATAAAAATGGGAATTTTTTAAAAAGTTTTTCGTAAAAAATAAATGTATTAGAATAAAAATTGCACAAATGAAGTTATATAGAAATAATTGTTACTGGAATGAACAAAACTTTGATTCTGGTAAAACAGTAAAATTATAGTTTTTAATTCAATATTATCACCAGAATAATTATTTCTTGAAACAATTACTTTTGTTTTTTGTTTTTTTCAATTACACACTTTCGAATTTTGCCTTAAATGTGTGCCGAAAAGTTGAATTAATTAATAACAAAGTGATGGCACAGACATTTACAGAACGTAGTTAAAATAATCCATACGAATAGTGTAATTATTTACATAACTAGATTTATCTGGCAAATCATTATACCCTGATGGCAAATTTACACTTTTCGTCGTAATAAAACACTCAATAAAGATCGAAGTTGGTTATCTAGAAGTGATTTTTTTAAGTTTTAATTCGCTTGAAATTAGCAATAATATCTGGTCCATTTTTATTAATTAATAGGGTAAAGCATGGCCCCGTATGGCCAGGTGGGTTAAGGTGTGCGACTCGTAATCTGAGGATCGCGGGTTCGCATCCTCGTCGCAACTAACATGCTCGCCTTTTCAGCCTTGGGGGCGTTATAATGTTACGGTCAATCCCACTATTCGTTGGTAAAATAGTAGAACAATAGTTTGCGGTGGGTGGTGATAACTACCTGCCTTCTCTCTAGTCTTACACTGCTAAATTAGGGACGGCTAGCACAGAGAGTCCTCGAGTAACTTTCGCGAAATTCCAAACAAACTAAATCAAGTCTTGA
The DNA here is from genome assembly GCF_004210375.1 of Tachypleus tridentatus. Classification (NCBI taxonomy): domain Eukaryota; kingdom Metazoa; phylum Arthropoda; class Merostomata; order Xiphosura; family Limulidae; genus Tachypleus; species Tachypleus tridentatus. The sequence goes on along the minus strand of NC_134826.1, from coordinate 3,381,518 downwards.
CATTACATGTAATATGTGTAAAAATCAAGTTGTCTCATTTTTTCTGAAACAGACTTCACCGTTTATTCTCTGTCAAGTGAGGGCTCGTGACAGCGACGTCACCAATTCGGCACGAGCCTATTATTACTGTTCACACGAAAATTTGGTTCTTACCAGAAACATTCCTTTTCAGTTCCAGGGAAGTCAAAGACGCGAGGGTCTACTGCGGAGCCTAAGATTAGAATGACTTCTGTAGAAGCAGTAAATCATCAGCGTGCACTATCTTAAAACGTGCTTTTTTTCATGATGGATATGTCTGTCTGAGACAGTTGAAAAAGTTCTACAAAATAACGGAACTGTACCATGTTGTTCAGAGTCTTAGCTCGTTTCGAAAAATTAATAAAGCTGTGAGGACATGGAAAAGTACCACGTGCATGGTGATCGTCTATACTGATGACTTCACACATGTTTTAAGACAAAACATTAATTAGGGTGTTGAAAGAGATTTCCCGAAGAAACGAACGTTCATTTCAGGGGTTTGAATGCTCCAAGTGATTAGGCCCAGCATGGCACTGGAGTCGTAATCTGAGGGACGCGGGTTCGAATCCCCGTCGCACCAAACATTCTCGCCCTTTCAGCCGTGAGGATATTATAACGTAACGGTCAATCCCACTATTCGTTGGTAAAAGAGTAGGCCAATTGATGGTGGTGGGTGGTGATGACTAGCTGCCTTCCCTCTAGTCTTACACTGCTAAATTAGGGACGGCTAGCGCAGATAGCCCTCGTGTAGCTTTGCGCGAAATTCAAAACAAACCAAATAAAAATGTGTAGTGATTAATGGATAGACATAAATGATTATTTTAAAAATCCGTTACATGAAACAATCGTAAGGAAACTTTACCCTATAGTTTGTTTTGTTTGTTTTGGAATTTCGCGCAAAGGTACTCGAGGGCTATCTGCGCTCGCCGTCCCTAAGTTAGCAGTGTAAGACTAGAGGGAAGGCAGCTAGTTATCACCACCCACTGCCAACTATTGTTCTACTTTTTTACCAACGAATAGTGGGATTTACCGTCACATTATAACGCTCCCAGAGCTGAAAGGGCGAGCATGTTTGGTGGGCCAGAGATTTGAACCTGCTACCTTCAGATTACGAGTCGAGTGCCCTAACCATCTGGCCGTTCCGGGCCGCTTATGTAAGAAGCTCAGAACACCTTCACTGACGATACTTTTACTTTCTCCCTATGTGTGTGTTTTCACAAAACATAACTAAAATAAAAACACATACAAACAGTATAAAGACTCTCATGCCCTTGCGTATCAAGGCTTAAGTTTGTTTCGCGTAAATTCAACAAACAAAGGAATAAAAAAATCTCAAACAACACGTAATGGTTTACAACAAACGTAAAACACCAGCAGAATTAATATCTAATCGTATTATAGTATTCCCATGTAACAAGGTAATATTCGGTCATAATGAGGAATGCTGGGAAATGTTCAAGCCAAAAGAAATCTAAACTCATTTCAGTTTCTGCTCACGAAATGATTCCGCCCACACACGGAATAGAAATGTACTTAAAAAGGGTTTACAAACGATTGTTAGAGAACTCCATTCCACAAACTGTTTTTATGTCGTTGTTTGTTTTTAATAAATGCATTAGTAAAACAAAGTAACTAAATGTAGGGAGACAACATATTGTTTTGGCTTCACGTTTAGGGTTTAACATTTTTGAATTAAACGTCTTAAGTTATAATATAAAACTCAATAAACTGTGGTTAAAAACAAATTTATGGTTTCTACCTCCTGTGTAGCAAACAAGCTAAACGTAAGTAAATTAAAATACAACTAATTACGATTACGTTTATTCGCTCTGATAAACATATAACATGAATAAATTATACACCTATCAAAAAGTAGGTCGCATAAGAAAACTGGAGATTTAAACTTTAAGAACAAAATAATGAGAAAATACGAACTTTATTTATCAGCTACTTGAGTAAACAAAGATTTCACATTTTATCTAATTTGTTTTTCGAAAGGTTTGCTTAATGACTGTTCATGTGATAAAGATAATTTTAGAAAAAAATACTAAAACTGTATATAATAACATCACTCTCCATGGAAAACACTGTTATATTATATACATATCCGGAGGGCTTTCAACAGTATATAAAACTTAAATTAAGAACAACAACATCACTCTCCATGGAAAAAACTGTTATATTATATACATATCGGCAGGGCTTTTAACAGTATACAAAACTTAAATTAAGAACAACAAATACTTAAAACAACAAATACTTAAAAACAACAAATACTTAAAACAACAAATACTTAAAACAACAAATACTTAAAAACAACAAATACTTAAAAACAACAAATACTTAAAACAACAAATACTTAAGAACAACAACAAATAGATAAGAACAACAAATACTTTAAAATAACAAATACTCAAGAACAACAAATACTTATGAACAACAAACACTTATGAACAACAAATACTTAAAAACAACAACTACTTAAGAACAACAACAAATAGATAAGAACAACAAATACTTTAAAACAACAAATACTTAAGAACAACAACAAATACTTAAGAACAACAAATACTTTAAAACAACAAATACTTAAAAACAACAAATACTTTAAAACAACAAATACTTTAAAACAACAAATACTTAAGAACAACAAATACTTATGAACAACAACAAATACTTAAGAATAACAAATACTTAAGAACAACAACAAATACTTTAAGAACTTCTATTTTTTGAAGTCTGTATAATATTCTCTTCGGGATTTTGACAAAACCAAAAAGAATGTATTGAGAACATTTGTTTAGTAATTGACCTAAATATTACCCACCTGTGAAACGTTTCTTTCTTTCCTTGAAAACTCATCTCATAGAATTTCTTGTTTTTATGTTCTATAGATTATTCGTCACTCCTTTATATGTGTGTGGATTTCGACTTTACTGTCACTAAATAGTTGTCACTCCAGCAAAAACAAATTCTGTATAACAATCATATTAAATAATGAAAACAACACCTAGAGCACAAATTATTTTTTCTGTTGTTATTCTCACGACTTAAACTTTTGAAATGTCATTTTTACGATTCTATTTCTCTGATTCGAAGCAACACGTTTTTTGTATGAACTCAAATCTCTTTACGTGCCAGGTGACAAGCTGCGAGATATAAAAAGTTATACAGTGAAATAATATTTTTAATTTCGCGGAAAGCTTCACGAGGGCTATCTGTGCTAGCCGTCCCTGATTTAGCAGTGTAAGACTAGAGGAAAGGCAGCTAGTCATCACCACCCACCGCCAACTCTTGGGCTACTCTTTTACCAACGCATAGTGGGATTGACCGTCACATTATAACGCCCCCACGGCTGGGAGGGCGAGCATGTTTGGCGCGACGCGGATGCGAACCCGCGACCCTCAGATTACGAGTCGCACCCTTTAACGCGCTTGGCCATGGCAGGCCTTAGCAAACTCATCCTCATTATTATTTTTTATAAAATGTTACAGTGATATATATGTTGTTCTGATTAAAAATGTTATGTGCTCTGTATAATCCCAAATTTAATGAAAGATATGTGTTTCTGGAGTTGTTTCATTGTTCACTTGCTCTTTACTGATAGGTGCTTGTTTTCTAAGTTTGTTTATTTTAATAATGCGCAAGGCTACGCAATGGGCTAATTGTGCTGTGTTCACCAATGAAAACTCTGTTTTTAACATTATAAGTCAGCAAGATTATGGTTGTGTCACTGGGTGGTTTATTAAGGGTCTATGATGCTGAGCTGTGAAGTTACTCGGGCTGAATGAATAGAATTGATGAAGATATTTATAATGACATGTGAGGATAAAGTTTCACGTAGAACATTTTCGTTTGGAAACTAAAGTATTTTCAGATTCCTAACAATACTAATGTATGCATAAATATAACCCCTTTTTTAAATGGAAAACCCATTGGACAAGTAAAATAATCTAGTAACCAATCAAGTTCGTTTCACAACATAACACAATCAACTTATACACTGCTAGGATAATTAAGTCTCTGTCTTATACTGAGAATGATTATGTTATACTAAAATGATTTTGGAGACCCACCACGTCATTACAATATATGTCGTCACACCTAATCTTGCTCTGTCTGACGACTCTGTGCCTTAAAAGTAGCACTGCAGAGTAGTTTTTATTGTAGAAGGCCCTGTTCTAAGGTTGTTTTTTCCAAAGCACATTCATTTGCCTTCAGAGCATTACATAAGCCATATAGTGTATGATGACGATATATTTCCAGTCCCTGCTTTAACAGTATATTTGCACAGAAATCTGTGGGCTTTTGATCAGGATGTTTCTGTATAGGTTAACATGAATACCCGTTTCATTCTTTCTCTTGCTTGATGTATACAACGGATGGACGAATATGTTCTGGAAGCAGCTTGTGAACACATAACTTGAGTCACTTTTCCACGTGAAGATCCTTTGTTGTTTGTATTGCATATTGTTTCCCAGGATACGTGGACATATTCTTCTCGCTGACATATGGTTTCATGGTACGACTTGTAACATGATCCTCTCGGGATGGTCTTGGTATCTCAGATTGACTCATATTAATACCTTTAAGTGTAACAGATATCTACATCTTGGAACCCACATCGCATCAAACATGCTCGCCCTTTCAACCGTGGGGACGTTATAATGTGATGGTCAATCCTATTATTTTGTTGATAAAAGAGAAACCCAAGAGTTGGGGTGATGACCATCTGCCTTCCCTCTTGTCTTTCACTGCTGAACTGGGGACGACTACCGCAGATGGCCCTCGTGTAGCTTTGCGCAAAATTAAAAACAAATAAATAAACTTATCCACTGAAAAGAGAACATCTTGTTGAAGTAAACAATCGATATATCTTTTCGTTATACATTATCTACTAGTTTGATAGAACCATTTAGTTCATTAACATTTCTCGCCAAGATGTCTGAGTTGTAGATCAAACTTTACCAGTGAGAGAATAAAGTAACTTTTGTTTAATATTATTCACTTCTAAATTTTCTTTTTCTGAGGAGTAAAAACTAGAAAGTATTTGAATAACTCACCAGATGGCTAAACAACAATAACAAAAAAAATCATTAACTAGAATCTTTTAAATGCGACGAGTAATTCGATTTAAGAAAGGATAAATTTATAATTAAGCTTGTTGAAAGTAATGCAGAGTGGCTTGCTTTGTTCGCAATCACCATATATTTTGTTAAAATTCATCTGCACTATAGAGTATTTTTGAAAACAAATTGCGATACCCGGTATTCATTGTTTGTTTGTTTCTTTGGAATTTCGCGCAAAACTACACGAGGGCTATCTGCACTCGCCGTCCCAAATTTAGCAGTGTAAGACTAGAGGGAAGGCAACTAGTCATCACCACCCACCGCCAAATCTTGGGTTACTCTTTTCCCAAAGAATATTGAGATTGATCGTCACATTATAACGCTCCCCTGGCTGACAGGGGTAGCATGTTTGGTGCGACGGGGATTCGAACCTCAGATAACGAGTCAAACGCCTTAACCTGCTTGACCGTACCCAGGATTCATAGTTAACGTTTTGTGTCATGACAGCCATCCCGGGCCCGGGATGGTCAAGCGTGTTAAAACGATCGACTTCTAATCCGAGGGTCGCGGGTTCTCATCCCCGTCGCGCTAAACATACTCGCCCTTTCAGCCGTGAGGGCGTTATAATGCGAGTAGTTGGTAGGGAGTAGCCGTCCCTATTTTACCAGTGTAAGACTAGAGGGAAGGCAAACGCAGATAGCCCTCGAGTAGCTTTGCTCGAAATTCAAAACAAAACAGACAGCCATCCCACATAATACTTAAGTATCCAATCGAAATGAAATATTATGCCTGAGACTATTCAATCAGAACAAAACTAAAACTTATTTAATTTCTGTTTGCGAATCAATTCCATCGATGCAAAGCATGGAAGTACAATAAGTAAAAACAGTTTTACAGATTAACAGTTTTACTGATTATGGTTTGAATGACACCATTTTAAAACAATTTTCACTGGCTTCTTAATTATAGTGATAAACCATAGCCTGTCTAATAAAGAATATGACAAGATAGAAAGTCTCGGAGTTTTATATAATGATACATGTCAGTTATTTTTAACTTAAACGCCAATTTACGTTTGAATTAAGTATGCAGAAAGCGTGGGTGAATTCCTCTAGAATTTATTACATTACTAAAATATAGCTCTTTTAAATATAAATATTTTTCAACCAAAATTATTTTTTGTTTTAGCAAAACAATTAAAAACGATTTCGACTTGACCACTGAGAGAGTTTGATTAAATGTCAAAAAAATTTATCACTGGTTGAAATTAAATACGTAGAGATTTTCCGGTGCTTTAAGATGACATAATAACCCTTGTAGTCCAAGAAAGAACGTACTGAAAACAATATTTTAAACTACTGTGTCATCATATTAACTTCAGATAAAATATATTCTTTTTTTAAACCTCATTTAAAAGTCATCTTTCGCAGTAATATTTATTGAAAACTATTTCTCTTCAAGACAAGATTTGACCAATTAATCTACAGCCACAGATGCTACTGACGTTACAGGGCTTCCATTAAGGTGTGGTAAGTCATTACTCAAAGAAATGGTGAAATAGAACATTCATCCCACGTGGACACGGCGTTCATAGAAAAATAAGACTGCGAGATAGAGCAATGCGTGTGGTTTTAACGCTTGAAGACAATTCAGACATATATAAAAAAAAATCTACGCAAGGATAATAAAAATTCTTAAAGTTATATGACGCATATTTTTCCTTCTTACAAATAAGATAGGTTGAACCTAAAGATAGCCTATATCATATACTGTCATTTTGAAAATACTCAACAATACTTTGTATTTTAACAATCAGTGTATTTATTACGCAAAATTAATAATTGCGCAGATAGCCAACTCAAAGATTTGCGCAAAATTCAAAACAAAACAAACAAATAAACAAATTAATAATTTTTCTACCAATCGTTTTGTCGATCAGGAATCACGAGGTTGAGTTGTACTTATAATTTACATTGTTTACATTACGGGAATCACGAGGTAGAGTTGTACTTATAATTTACATTGTTTACATTACGGGAATCACGAGGTAGAGTTGTACTTATAATTTACATTGTTTACATTACGGGAATCACGAGGTAGAGTTGTACTTATAATTTACATTGTTTACATTACGGGAATCACGAGGTAGAGTTGTACTTATAATTTACATTGTTTACATTACGGGAATCACGAGGTAGAGTTGTACTTATAATTTACATTGTTTACATTACGGGAATCACGAGGTAGAGTTGTACTTATAATTTACATTGTTTACATTACGGGAATCATGAGGTTGAGTTGTACTTATAATTTACATTGTTTACATTACGGGAATCACGAGGTAGAGTTGTACTTATAATTTACATTGTTTACATTACGGGAATCACGAGGTTGAGTTGTACTTATAATTTACATTGTTTACATTACGCCACATTGTTTGTTTGTTTTGAATTTCGAACAAAGCTACACGAGGGCTATCTGCACTAGCCTTCCCTAATTTAGGATTGTAAGACTAGAGGGAAGGCACCTAGTCATTATCGCTAACCGCCAACTCTTGGGATATTCAGCGAATAGAGTCACTTTTTAGAGTCCCCACGGCTGAAAGAACGAACATGTTTGGAGAGATGGGAATTCAAATCCTCGACCCTCAGATAACGAGTGCTTTAACCACCTGGCCATGCCGGGCCAGCCTCACCTTGTACATAGAGTTTATATAACTTAGCATTACATCACTGCACGTAAAAAGGTCTCTAGTTATGGCTCACGTCAGTCTGTACTTAGACTATCGCATTGCAGTTAGGGCGCTCGACGTACAATCTGGGAGTTATAGATCCGAATCCCCGTAACATCAAGCATGCTCGCCCTTTCAGCCAAGGGGGAGTTATATGTGATGGCCAATCCTACTATTAGTTTGTAAAACAGTTGACGGTGGGTGGTTATAACTAGCAGCCTTCCCTCTAGTCTTACACTGCTAAATTATGAACGCCTAGCCTAGATAGATCTCGTGTAGCATTGCGCGAAGTGAAAAAACAACAACAAACGATTCCGTGCAATATCACTGAGTATTTCCTGCATTTTAAGCTTTGTATGCTTTAATATCACTGAGTATTACCTGCATTTTAAGCTGTATGTGTTTTAATATACTGAGTATTACCTGCATTTTAAGCTGTATGTGTTTTAATATCACTGAGTATTACCAGCATTTTAAGCTGTGTGTGTTTTAATATCACTGAGTATTATCTGCATGTTAAGCTGTGTGTGTTTTAATATACTGAGTATTACCAGCATTTTAAGCTGTGTGTGTTTTAATATCACTGAGTATTATCTGCATGTTAAGCTGTGTGTGTTTTAATATCACTGAGTATTACCAGCATTTTAAGCTGTGTGTGTTTTAATATCACTGAGTATTATCTGCATGTTAAGCTGTGTGTGTTTTAATATCACTGAGTATTACCAGCATTTTAAGCTGTATGTGTTTTAATATCACTGAGTATTATCTGCATGTTAAGCTGTGTGTATTTTAATATCACTGAGTATTATCTGCATTTTAAGCTGTGTGTTTTAATATCACTGAGTATTTCCTGCATTTTAAGCCGTGTGTATTTTGTTGGAGTGGCTCTAACTCCATTAGTGTAATTGATGGGTGGTATCGGTTGTCTTCTTCTTTCTCAGTAGTTCACATTAGGAACGGTAACAGATAACTTTATAAATTTTCCCACAATTAGAAAATACAAATTTTTATAATGAAACTAGAAATTGTATATCGAAATGTTTCTTCTAACCGTTTGTTGCACAGCTGTGTGTTCATAAAAACTTAGAATTTTGTTTGAAATCTGAACGGATTTTAATGTTTGGGAAAAATCATTTAAACTTAGATTATAAAATATAAGATCTATTCTACTCTGTTTCAAGGGCTCATTGGTTGTTAAAACTGTATTTAAAACAATCACAATGTGTATGATATATAAAAAACGTTTTCACCTTTTCTTTCTTTCACGAATAAGTGTGTAACTTATAATAATTCAGATTAAAGTCGGTGTGATATTAAGTAATTTATGTTTCATGACATCAGTATCATAGAAAGAAACTGATATAATTTATGTAAGTTTTAGTGAAGAAGTTTATTCAAGAGAACGTGTGAGATGTGTTCAGTAAACTGACCGTTAAACCGAAGCTTATGAAAACGTCATGGACTGATGTTCAAGTATAGGAATAATAATAAATCAGAAATGACAGTTATGGACTGATTTCTGAGCATAGGAATGATAATAAATCAGGAATGACTGTTATGGACTGATATTCAAGTATAGGAATAATAATAAATCAGAAATCACTGTTTGTTCATTTTTGCACAAAGTTCCACAATAGGCTCTTTGAGGTCTGTCCATCTCAGGTAACCAAACCTCGGATTTTAACGTTGTATAAACCCTCGTCAAAAATAAGGAAAAAACAACATTTTCCGAAGGGCTATTTAAATTTTTGGTATTTATCGTTATAGCGTGTGTTTTTTCTTTTCTTTTGAAGTCAGCACCTGTTTGAATGTTCAACAGATTTAGATAACGCTATGGATCGCGTTTGTTAACTTACACCTGACTGACCACGTAAGTTAGTAACAAAACTAGGAAAAATGAAACAATAATCGCTGTAACCACACAACAAGCCACCGTTAATATTAGGTTAATAGATGAAGCGATGCCAATCAATCACCCGAAAGGAAAACGGCCAATTTGTCTTTCAAAGAACAACCTACACTCACTCTAGTGAAACCACATTATGCAAATACAGTAATTATACAGTGATATTGATTACATCAGTCATGAAGAAACCCTTACAAACACGTGCATGATAGTTTCCAATTCACCGTATGTCTATTTCTTTAAGGCATGCTATAATATTACAATCTACAAAGTAGGAGGGAAACGCACTAAATAGCAACAACAAATCGTTATAAAAACTTGCGTGCAGTGCGGAATAGTTAGAGTTTCCTTTTGTACTTAAATGAACAGTATACAGATATGCACAATTCATTGGAACTTTACATAATTCACTTGTTTTGTTGTTATTTCTTTATGGTGCACTAACTAAACCATCCCGTTCACGTGGTTCACGTGGGTCATACACACAACCATCACGCACAACCTCCATTTATTGTAGTTTATACGTGAAATAGAGTTAGCCCAAGAAATACAGACGCGGCACTTATATAAACCAAAATCTAGAACTCCATGGCCAGAACTAGCGTTCTTTTCCAGAAGTCATAGAATATTGATGGAAAAACTCTGGAACCCATTACTGTTTCTTTTCAATAAACAATTCAAACTTATATGATCGCGACTGAAAACACATACACACGTCTATACATATCAAGTGTTCGTTTAGTGTCTTATAAATGAAATTTGTTCGGTAACACTCTTTTTTCCTGCCAAGTGTTTAGAATATATGAATGTCCAATGACACCTTTTATACGCCTACAATGAATGATGAAAAAACACAAAGCTAACCTTCAATTTTTCTTCGAAATTTGTTAATAAAAATACCAAATGCTCAGTTTCATAAGATAGAATACCAGACTAAATTGATATGTAAAGTTGTATATCCAAATGAATTATTTATAAGTGTTGATAAACAAAATACTTATCGATTGTTAATTTGGTCAATAGAATTATGTTTCATGTAAAAATGTTGTTAATTTGTTATATCTTTATTAAATAACAGAAAAAAATCTAAATCTACATTTGTTTCAGAACGTACTCAAAGAGATCTGTTCAAATGTGTCTTCAGATCCCAATTTTAACACTGGTTTTAATAAATAACTGACCCATTCATGATTTTATTTATATTTTCTCATAAAAAGTGTTGTCACGTGCTATAGGTTCTTAAATATTCTCATTGCAATTAACCTACAAAATGATTAAACAAGTTTTTCTGCAATAATCGGAGGTAAAAAGGAAACTGAAAATAACAGAAATCAGTTAACATTTCCTTGGATTTCAGTATTGCTTCACATCAACATGGCAAGCTGTCAATGAGTTTGTACAGATATTCCTGCGTACACGGCAAGGTATCAATGAGTTTGTACAGATATTCCTGCGTACACGGCAAGCTATCAATGAGTTTGTACAGATATCCCTGAGTACATGGCAAGCTGTCAATGAGTTTGTACAGATATTCCTGCGTACACGGCAAGCTATCAATGAGTTTGTACAGATATTCCTGCGTACACGGCAAGCTATCTATGAGTTTGTACAGATATCCCTGAGTACATGGCAAGCTATCAATGAGTTTGTACAGATATCCTGAGTACATGACAAACTATCAATGAGTTTGTACAGATATCCCTGAGTACAAATGCAATAATATTGTTTTCGCGTTATATGTAAATGATAACACCTGTCTTAATTTAACCCGGTTTCTTCCGTTATAAGTCCGCAGATATTCTGCTGTGCCACTTGGGACGTGTGGGATAGAGACGTATATTTCTGCTAGAGGACTTCAGTGTAGGTCGTTAGGTAACAAGCGAGACAGAGGAGTGTTTTACCGTATGTCTCTTATATCGTAAAATAATCGCATGTTGTAAACAATCTGTGAACTGCAACTATGTTTTTCTCGTGGCATATTAGTTTGTCTATAATTATTGACCCATCATGACCAGGTTATTAAGGCGCTCGACTCGTATTCTGAGGGTCGGGGGTTCAAACCCCCGTCACACCAAACACTCTCACTCGTTCAGCTCTGGGGGTGTTATTGCATGAGAGTCAAATCTACTATTCGTTGGTAAAAGAGTAGCCTAAGAGTTGGCGGTGGGTGGTGATTACTATCTTCCTTCTCTCTAGTCTTTCACTGTTAAATGATGGACGACTAGCGCAAATGACCCTGGCGTAGTTTTGTGCGAAATTCAAAACGAACAAACAAAGAATAGTTGTCATTATTTGAAACCAAAACTGAAATTCTCTGAAATATCTATTTTGCTACGATGAATTTTTTTAATATCTACCTTAAAACAGAATAGTTGAAACACATAAGATTCAAGTCATGCTTTGATAATTCATATTTGCGCCATCATTGTGTTTATTCTAGAGAGAAGCATTTCATAACTGATAGTCATGTGGTAACCATTTTTGTTTGTTTTTGATTTCGCGCAAAACTACACGAGGACTATCTGTGTTAGCTGTCCCTAATTTAGCAGTGTAAGACTAGAGGGAAGGCAGCTAGTCATCATCATCCACCGCTAACTCTTTTGCTATTCTTTTACCAATGGATAGTGGGATTGACTGTCGATTTATAACGCCTACGCGGCTGAAAGGGCGAACATGTTTTGTGTGACGGGGATGCCATCCCGCGATCCTCGGATTACGAGTTGAGTGCCTTAACCACCTGGCCATGCTGGGCCACGTAACAACTTAACCGACAGAATAAAAGTATTTTACTGCTGTTCAAATTGCAACTTCACGTATATAATTCACACATTACTTACAACATGTAGTACTTTTATTTTCAATTACATCTGACACGTGTCGTAATTAATTTGGAATAATAAACTGTTAATTTGTGAATGTACTTTTATAAATCGTTTCCATGTAAACGTTAAGCTTGTATTTATAACTACACAAAACGTATGTGTTTTGGTTCATTTTTTTACTAGTACATTTTTGCGAGTAAAAACGCAATTAATGTGTTTAATAACAAATACCTGTTGTTAGAAGCTTCGGTTAAAGTTAGTTTAATATGATACTTTTAACAGTTTTAACAGTATGTAACTGAGGCACGTACACAACTGCAAGTCTACTCTCCATTAAAATTACTTTTCACTCGTTTTATTCTCACTGTATATTATTTTCTCATTAAAACATCGCTTGTATGTTAGAGAGAATCTTCTGTTAGCGGATTGAGTAGTGGGTTTATAGAGTAAACAACACTGATTCATACTATAGACAGCTTCAGGTATTCGAAACATACATTGAAATTTTGTTATGTAGCATAACATTAATGTAACACATGTCCGTGTTTAAACATGTGAATTTAATCCAGGCCCTTGTTTAAACACAATGAATGTAACACACACTCGTGTTTAAACACGTCAGATAAACATTCTAGCTTTACAGAACTCGTGTTTCTATTCCTTATAAAACTTTTTAGTAGATGTTATTCTAGTAAACCTAACGTATAACAAGAGTCTAAAAAGACGTGAAGTAAATAGTTATTTCCTACGAATATTCCACTTATCGTAGAAGCATGAATATTAGTTCAAACTACATAATGAAGACAAAACTCTACTCGAATGTAGGTTTTTTCATAGTCGCTAGATTTTGTCTTAACTGTACGTGACTGCAGCTGTACTTCTGATTCTACTTTTCTGGTGCTTTCTAGAATGTATGCAGAGAGCTACTTACGACTAGCCTGGAGTTCTGGTTGTATAAGTAGGCTTAACGACTTAGCCCAAGTCGTTACTTTATTAGACTGTTATCAAATATGGACAAAAGTGTGGAATATACTCGGCGAAAAGTACCATACGTAAATACAGCAACTGTAACGTAAGTATATAATTATCCTACGTACGATAATACTTATAGTAGTAATGGAGCGGATACATAATACATGCAATACAAATTTTAATGATGTATTGAACAAACAACAGATCTTCAAAAAGAGAAACACCCTTAGGTGATAAACCAACCGCGTACGAAATTACAAGTCACAGAACTATTTAAGGAAGTCATAGAAAAAATTCACAAAAACTAGAAATGTATCTCCCTGACTGACCTATATTGTTGAGAATTTCTAGCTGTGTAACATACTTAATATAGTCATATGTGAACCAAATAACACAGGGACCACTACCGAATCCAGTCGTTCTTTGAAACGCGGGGACGTTACAATATGACGGACATCTTACTACTGAATTATAGTGGCACAAGAGCTGGCAGCAGGTGGCGTTTACCAGCTGCCTTCCCTCTAAGTTAGGGACGAGTAGGACAGATAGACCCAGAACTGCTTGCACTAAATTCAACAAACAAGAGAACTTCCTTAACTTGTTGTTTGCCAAGTATTTCAGTTGCTACAATATAACTCTAATGCTTCTTCATTTTCTAACTTTTTCGTGACGCCATTTTGGATCGAAAGTGAAACAATTTGTAAGTAGGTCAAATGCACGTATGGTGCTGACATCTAGCTTTAGGTATTATTTAGAACGAATTAACTCGTCCGTGACACTGTGTTACCGATCGGCTTGGACGAGTTATCTCGTCTACGGCACTGAACAAGTTAATTAAGACACTTCTGTGTATTGTATTTCTTTATAATTTCAATATTTCATAAAAAAAGCCTTGAAACAATTTGTGCTTCAGCCATGTTAAGAAAGGTTCAACATCTTTTAACACGTGAGATTTTATAAACACAAAGATTTGTGGTAAAATCCATACGAGTAGAGTACCTCAGGCAATCGAATGTAATATAACCAAGAAAAGCAACACAGTCAGGTTTACACAAGATGTCTGTTAAACTATCACATATGTTTAATAAACTGTAGAAAGAAATGGGTACTCATCCTATTTCATACTATAAAACATAATGGTTATGCTACCACAAAACCGTCATCCTTGTACGTTGGAAGACTTTCAATGAAGAGTGGTGTGCTTTGGAAATGACATCCTTATGATATAACTTTTTACAATGGATATTGTAAAGTTTCACAGTTGCGAGATAAAACATGATCGGTCATGGTGACACGAACTGTAACGACGTATAGAGGCGTGTTTGTTATTGAACATAAAATTACAGAAAGGGCTATCTGTGCTCTGCCCACCACGGGTATCGATACTCTGTTTTCAGGGTTATAAGACCGGAATGTCACTTGGAGGGCTACCTACGTGTAGAGGCCAAAATCGTTTTAATATAACGTACTGAATCTTTGTAATAGCCATTGTACGAAAATTATATTATTCAATGTTTAATTTTATTATCCTTTTTGTATGTACAAATTAAAACGCGGGCAGATCTATTAACTTCAATATTCATCTGTAGTTAAATATAATTAAAGAAGTGCGCTTTATGGTTTACTATTCATTTTGTATAATTTTCCAAATTATAAGATAAGTGACAGCTTACATGCTAAACTAACTTATTGAGTTCTGGTTTCAGTTTATGAATGACTGAGTCTTCTTTTATACGAAAGTTTTGCTTGTCATTAACCCTTGCTAAAATTGCAAAAATGAGCACGTCACATTCACCCAAGGAGGGTTCTAATACACTAGATTTATGAAGCTTTTTTAAATTTCTTTCGTTTGTGTAAGCAGTTTTTCTAGAACTTAAGTATGCTTGTTGGCAACAAGGGTAAATAAATTGACAAATATGTTTGATGTTTCCAAGGGAGAAATACAATATTTATATGTGAAGCAAAATTGGAATCCGATTTCGTTTGCAGATATAAAGATTGTGTTTCTCTGTCTCTTTTCATTATTCTTGCATAATTCAAAAACAGCAACAGAGACATGTTATGGTATGAACGAGTTGAGTTTTCCAAGTTGCTCATGAGACATTTTTAAAAATATAATAAGCCTTATATTAATGTCTAACGACAAATACAAAAATTATTATTAGTAATATAGGCATGTTTTAAACTAATTCTTCCCCTCCAATGATTGTTTAGTTAAAAGCCTGGCATGGCCAGGTGGTTATGGAGCTGGAGTCGTAATCTGATGGTTGCGGTTTCGAATCCACGTGGCCTTACATATGCTCGTCCTTACAACAGTGGGGTCGTTATAATGTAACGGTCAATCCCACTATTCGTTGGTAGAAGAGTAGCCCAAGAGTTGGCGGTTGGTAGTGATGATAAACTGCTTTCACTGTTAGATTAGGAACGACTATGAATATGTATTAAAAGCTATCTAACTCAACTTTAAATGAAATGTATAATATGTATTTATAGCTAGGTAAAACAACTATAAATAAAATGTATAATATGTATTTATAGCTATGTAAATCAACTTTAAATGAAATGTATAATATGTATTTATAGCTAGGTAAAACAACTATAAATAAAATGTATAATATGTATTTATAGCTATGTAAATCAACTTTAAATAAAATGTATAATATGTATTTATAGCAATGTAAATCAACTGTAAATGAAATGTATAATATGTATTTATAACTAGGTAAATCAACTTTAAATGAAATGTATAATATGTATTTATAGCTATGTAAATCAACTTTAAATGAAATGTATAATATGTATTTATAGCTATGTAAATCAACTTTAAATGAAATGTATAATATGTATTTATAGTTATGTAAATCAACTTTAAATGAAATGTATTATATGTATTTATAGCTATGTAAATCAACTTTAAATGAAATGTATAATATGTATTTATAGCTATGTAAATCAACTTTAAATAAAATGTATAACATGTATTTATAGCTATGTAAATCAACTGTAAATGAAATGTATAATATGTATTTATAGCTATGTAAATCAACTGTAAATGAAATGTATAATATGTATTTATAACTAGGTAAATCAACTCTAAATGAAATGTACAATATGTATCT
The DNA here is from genome assembly GCF_004210375.1 of Tachypleus tridentatus. NCBI lineage: Eukaryota > Metazoa > Arthropoda > Merostomata > Xiphosura > Limulidae > Tachypleus > Tachypleus tridentatus. The sequence goes on along the minus strand of NC_134826.1, from coordinate 3,364,881 downwards.
ATAGCTATGTAAATCAACCTTAAATGCAAAGTATAATATGTATTTATAGCTACGTAAATCAACTGTAAATGAAATGTATAATATGTATCAATAGCTGTGTAAATCAATTTTAAATGAGATGTATAATATGTACTTAGAGCTATGTAAATCAACTTTAAATGAAATGTATAATAAGTATTTATAGTTATGTGAATCAACTTTAAATGAAATGTATAATATATATGTATAGTTATGTAAATAAACTTTAAATGAATTGTATAATATGAATTTATACATAAGTAAATCAGAGTTAAATGAAATGAATAATATGTAATTATAGCTATGTAAATCAACTGTAAGTGAAATGTATAATATGTATTTATAGCTATGTAAATCAACTTTGAATGAAATGTGTAACATGTATTTATAGCTATGTAAATCAACTGTAAATGAAATGTATAATATGTATTTATAACTAGGTAAATCAACTCTAAATGAAATGTACAATATGTATCTATAGCTATGTAAATCAACCTTAAATGCAAAGTATAATATGTATTTATAGCTTTGTAAATCAACTTTAAATGAAATGTATAATATGTATTTATAGTTGTTTAAATCAAATGTAAAGGAAATGTAGAATATGTATTTATAGATATGTAAATCAACTTTAAATGAAATGTAAAATATGTATTTATAGCTAGGTCAATCAACTTTAAATGAAATGTATATTATGAATTTATAGCTATGTACATCAACTTTAAATGAAATCCATAATTGTATTTATAGCTATGTAAATCAACTGTAAATGAAATGTATAATATGTATTTATAACTATGTAAATAAACTTTAAATGAAATGTATAATAAATATTTATAACTAAGAAAATCAACGTTAAATGAAATGTATAAAATGTATTTATTGCTGCGTAAATCAACATTAAATGAAATGTGTAACATGTATTTATAGCTATGTAAATCAACTGTAAATGAAATCTATAATATGTATTTATAACTAAGTAAATCAACTGTAAATGAAATGTATAATATGTGTTTATAGCTATGTAAATCAACTTTAAATGAAATGTATAATATGTATTGATAGTGATGTAAATCAATTTTAAATGAAATATATAATATGTATTTATAGCTATGTCAATAAACTTTAAGTAAAATCTACAATATGTATTTCTAGCTATGTAAATCAAATTTAAATGAAATGTATAATATGTATTTATAGTTATGTAAATCAACTTCAAAAAAAATGTATAATATGTATTTATAGTTATGTAAATCAATTTTAAATGAAATGTATAATATGTATTTATAGCTATGTAAATCAACTTTAAATGAAATGTATAATATGTATTTATAGCTACGTAAATCAACTGTAAATGAAATGTATAATATGTATTTATAGCTAAGTAAATCAACTTTAAATGAAATGTATAATATATATTTATAGCTACGTAAATCAACTTTAAATGAAATGTATAATATGTATTTATAGCTATGTAAATCAACTTTAAATGAAATGTATAATATGTATTTATGGATATGTAAGTCAACTTTAAATTAAATGTATAATTTGTATTTATAGCTATGTAAATCAACTGTAAACGAAATGTAGAATATGTATTTATTGCTATGTAATTCAACTGTAAGTGAAATGTATAATATGTATTTATAGCTATGTAAATCAACTTTGACTGAAATGTATAACATGTATTTATAGCTATGTTATTAAACTGTAACTGAAATGTATAATATATATTTATAACTATGTAAATAAACTTTAAATGAAATGTATAATATGTATTTGTAGATATGTAAGTCACCTTTAAATTAAATGTATAATATGTATTTATAGCTGTGTAAATCAACTTAAAATGAAATGTATAATATGTGTTTATAGCTATGTAAATCAACTTAAAATGAAATGTATAATATGTAATTATAGGTATGTAAATCAACTGGAAGTGAAATGTATAATATGAATTTATAGCTATGCAGATCAACTGTAAATGAAATGTATAATATGTATTTATAGCTATGTAAATCAACTGTAAGTGAAATGTATAATATGTATTTACAACTAGGTAAATCAACTGTAAATGAAATGTATAATATGTATTTATGGATAAGTAAGTCAACTTTAAATTAAATGTATAATTTGTATTTATAGCTATGTAAATCAACTGTAAATGAAATGTAGAATATGTATTTATAACTAGGTAAATCAACTGTAAATGAAATGTATAATATGTGTTTATAGCTATGTAAATCAACTTTAAATGAAATGTATAATATGTAATTATAGCTATGTAAATCAACTGTAAGTGAAATGTATAATATGTATTGATAACTAAGAAAATCAACGTTAAATGAAATATATAAAATGCATTTATTGCTGCGTAAATCAACTTTAAATGAAATGTATAATATGTGTTTATAGCTATGTAAGTTAACATTAATTGAAATGTATAATATGTAATTATATCTATGTAAATCAACTGTAAGTGAAATGTATAATATGAATTTATAGCTAAGTAAATCAACTTTAAATTAAATGTATAATGTGTAATTATAGCTATGTAAATCAACTGTAAATGAAATGTATAATATGTATTTTAGCTATCTAAATCAGCTTTAAATGAAATGTATAATATGTATTTCTAGCTATGTAAATCAACTTTCAATGAAATGTATAGTATCTATTTATAGATATGTAAATAAACTTTAAATGATATCTATAATATGTATTTATAGCTATGTAAATAAACTGTAACTGAAATGTATAATATTTATGTATAGCTATGTAAATCAACTATAAATGAAATGTATAATATGTATTTATAACTAGGTAAATGAAGTTTAAATGAAATGTATAATATGAATTTATACCTAAGTAAATTAGCGTTAAATGAAATGTATAATATGTAATTATAGCAATGTAAATCAACTGTAAGTGAAATGTATAATATGTATTTATAACTAAGTAAGTCAACGTTGAAAGAAATGTGTAACATGTATTTATAGCTATGTAAATCAACTGTAAATAAAATTTATAATATGTGTTTATAGCTACGTAAATCAACTTTAAATGAAATTTATAATATGTGTTTATACCTATGTAAATCAAATTTAAATGAAATGTATATTATGGATTTATAACTAGGTAAATCAACTGTAAATGAAATGTATAATATGTGTTTATAGCTATGTCAATCAACTTTAAATGAAATGTATAATATGTAATTATAGCTATGTAAATCAACTGTGAGTGAAATGTATAATATGTATTAAAGTAATCTAAACCAACTCTAAATGAAATGTATGATATGTATTTATAGCTATGTAAATCAACTTTAAATGAAATATTTTATATGTATTTATAGCTATGTAAATCAACTTTAAATGAAATATATAATATGGATTTATAGCTATGTCAATAAAGTGTAAGTAAAATGTATAATATGTATTTCTAGCTATGTAAATCCACTTTAAATGAAATGTATAATATGTATTTGAAGCTAACTAAATCAACTTTAAATGAAATGTATAATATGTATTTATAGTTATGTGAATCAACTTTAAATGAAATGTATAATATGTATTTATAGCTATGTAAGTCAACTTTAAATTAAATGTATAATATGTAATTATATCTATGTAAATCAACTGTAAGTGAAATGTATAATATGAATTTATAGCTAAGTAAATCAACTTTAAATGAAATGTATAATGTGTAATTATAGCTATGTAAATCAACTGTAAATGAAATGTACAATATGTATTTTTAGCTATCTAAATCAACTTTAAATGAAATGTATAATATGTATTTCTAGCTATGTAAATCAACTTTAAATGAAATGTATAGTATCTATTTATAGATATGTAAATAAACTTTAAATGATATCTATAATATGTATTTATAGCTATGTAAATAAACTGTAACTGAAATGTATAATATTTATGTATAGCTATGTAAATCAATTTTAAATGAAATGTATAATATGTATTGAGAGCTATGTAAATAAACTATAAATGAAATGTATAATATGTATTTATAGCTATGCCAATAAACTGTAAGTGAAATGTATAATGTGTATTTCTAGCTATGTAAATCCACTTTAAATGAAATGTATAATATGTATTTGAAGCTAAGTAAATCAACTTTAAATGAAATGTATAATATGTATTTATAACTAGGTAAATGAAGCTTAAATGAAATGTATAATATGTATTTATAGCTATGTAAATCAACTTTAAATGAAATGTATAATATGTATTTATAGGTATGTAAATCAACTTTAAATTAATTGTATAATATCTATTTATAACTAAGTAAATCAACGTAAAATGAAATGTATAATATGTATTTATAGCTGCGTAAATCAACTTTAAATGAAATTTAAAATATGTGTTTATAGCTATGTAAATCAAATTTAAATGAAATGTATAATATGTAATTAAATCTATGTGAATAAACTGTAAGTGAAATGTATAATATGTATTTATAGCTACGTAAATCAACTTTAAATGAAATGTATAATGTGTATTTCTTGCTATGTAAATCAACTTTAAATGAAATGTATAATATGTATTTATGGATATGTAAGTCAACTTTAAATTAAATGTATAATTTGTATTTATAGCTATGTAAATCAACTGTAAATGAAATGTATAATATGTGTTTATAGCTATGTAAATCAACTTTAAATGAAATGTATAATATGTTATTATAGCTATGTAAATCAACTGTAAGTGAAATGTATAATATGTATTGATGACTAAAAAAATCAACGTTAAATGAAATATATAAAATGTATTTATTGCTGCGTAAATCAACTTTAAATGAAATGTATAATATGTGTTTATAGCTATGTAAGTTAACATTAAATGAAATGTATAATATGTAATTATATCTATGTAAATCAACTGTAAGTGAAATGTATAATATGAATTTATAGCTAAGTAAATAAACTTTAAATGAAATGTATAATGTGTAATTATAGCTATGTAAATCAACTGTAAATGAAATGTACAATATGTATATATAGCAATGTAAATCAACTGTAAATGAAATGTATAATATGTATTTATAGCTATGTAAATCAACTTTAAATGAAATGTATAATATGTATTTATAGCTATGTAAATCAACTTTAAATGAAATTTATAATATGTATTAAAAGCTATGTAAATCAACTGTAAATGAAATGTATATTATGAATTTATAGCTTGGTAAATCAAGTTTAAATGAAATGTATAGTATCTATTTGTAGATATGTAAATAAACTTTGAATGATATCTATAATATGTATTTCTAGCTATGTAAATCAACTTTAAATGAAATGTATAATATGTATTTATAGCTATGTAAATCAACTTTAAATGAAATGTATAATATGTATTTATAGCTATGTAAATTAACTGTAAATGAAATGTATAATATGTATTTATAGCTATGTAAATCAACTGTAAATGAAATGTATAATATGTATTTATAGCTATGTAAATCAACTTTAAATGAAATGTATAATATGTATTTGAAGCTAAGTAAACCAACTTTAAATAAAATGTATAATATGTATTTATAGTTATGTGAATCAACATTAAATGAAATGTATAATATGTATTTATAGCTATGTAAATCAACTTTAAATGAAATGTATAATATGTATTTATAGGTATGTAAATCAACTTTAAATGAATTGTATAATATGTATTTATAGCTATGTAAATCAAATTTAAATGAAATGTATAATATGTATTTATAGATATGTAAATCAACTTTAAATGAAATGTATAATATGTATTTATAGATATGTAAATCAACTGTAAATGAAATGTATAATATGTATTTATAACTAGGTAAATCAACTTTAAATGAAATGTATAATATGTATTTATAGCTATGTAAATCAACTTTAAATGAAATGTATAATATGTATTTATAGCTATGTAAATCAACTTTAAATGAAATGTATAATATGTATTTATAGTTATGTAAATCAACTTTAAATGAAATGTATAATATGTATTTATAGCTATGTAAATCAACTTTAAATGAAATGTATAATATGTATTTATAGCTATGTAAATCAACTTTAAATAAAATGTATAATATGTATTTATAGCTATGTAAATCAACTGTAAATGAAATGTATAATATGTATTTATAGCTATGTAAATCAACTGTAAATGAAATGTATAATATGTATTTATAACTAGGTAAATCAACTGTAAATGAAATGTATAATATGTATTTATAGCTATGTAAATCAACTTTAAATGAAATGTATAATATGTATTTATAGCTATGTAAATCAACTGTAAATGAAATGTATAATATGTATTTATAGCTATGTAAATCAACTTTAAATGAAATGTATAATATGTATTGATAGCTATGTAAATCAACTTTAAATGAAATGTATAATATGTATTTATAGCTATGTAAATCAACTTTAAATGAAATGTATAATATATATGTATAGTTATGTAAATAAACTTTAAATGAATTGTATAATATGAATTTATACCTATGTAAATCAACTTTAAATGAAATGTATAATATGTAATTATAGCTATGTAAATCAACTGTAAATGAAATGTATAATATGTATTTATAGCTATGTAAATCAACTTTAAATGAAATGTATAATATGTATTTATAGCTATGTAAATCAACTGTAAATGAAATGTATAATATGTATTTATAACTAGGTAAATCAACTGTAAATGAAATGTATAATATGTATTTATAGCTATGTAAATCAACTTTAAATGAAATGTATAATATGTATTTATAGCTATGTAAATCAACTTTAAATGAAATGTATAATATGTATTTATAGCTATGTAAATCAACTGTAAATGAAATGTATAATATGTATTTATAGCTATGTAAATCAACTTTAAATGAAATGTATAATATGTATTTATAGCTATGTAAATCAACTTTAAATGAAATGTATAATATGTATTTATAGCTATGTAAATCAACTTTAAATGAAATGTATAATATGTATTTATAGCTATGTAAATCAACTGTAAATGAAATGTATAATATGTATTTATAGCTATGTAAATCAACTTTAAATGAAATGTATAATATGTATTTATAACTAAGTAAATCAACTTTAAATGAAATGTATAATATGTATTTATAGCTATGTAAATCAACTTTAAATGAAATGTATAATATGTATTTATAGCTATGTAAATCAACTTTAAATGAAATGTATAATATGTATTTATAGCTATGTAAATCAACTTTAAATGAAATGTATAATATGTATTTATAGCTATGTAAATCAACTTTAAATGAAATGTATAATATGTATTTATAGCTATGTAAATCAACTTTAAATGAAATGTATAATATGTATTTATAGCTATGTAAATCAACTTTAAATAAAAATGTATAATATGTATTTATAGCTATGTAAATCAACTTTAAATGAAATGTATAATATGTATTTATAGCTATGTAAATCAACTTTAAATGAAATGTATAATATGTATTTATAGCTATGTAAATCAACTTTAAATGAAATGTATAATATGTATTTATAGCTATGTAAATCAACTTTAAATGAAATGTATAATATGTATTTATAGCTATGTAAATCAACTTTAAATGAAATGTATAATATGTATTTATAGCTATGTAAATCAACTTTAAATGAAATGTATAATATGTATTTATAGCTATGTAAATCAACTTTAAATGAAATGTATAATATGTATTTATAGCTATGTAAATCAACTTTAAATGAAATGTATAATATGTATTTATAGCTATGTAAATCAACTTTAAATGAAATGTATAATATGTATTTATAGCTATGTAAATCAACTGTAAATGAAATGTATAATATGTATTTATAGCTATGTAAATCAACTTTAAATGAAATGTATAATATGTATTTATAGCTATGTAAATCAACTTTAAATGAAATGTATAATATGTATTTATAGCTATGTAAATCAACTTTAAATGAAATGTATAATATGTATTTATAGCTATGTAAATCAACTTTAAATGAAATGTATAATATGTATTTATAGCTATGTAAATCAACTGTAAATGAAATGTATAATATGTATTTATAGCTATGTAAATCAACTTTAAATGAAATGTATAATATGTATTTATAGCTATGTAAATCAACTGTAAATGAAATGTATAATATGTATTTATAGCTATGTAAATCAACTTTAAATGAAATGTATAATATGTATTTATAGCTATGTAAATCAACTTTAAATGAAATGTATAATATGTATTTATAGCTATGTAAATCAACTGTAAATGAAATGTATAATATGTGTTTATAGCTATGCAAATCAACTTTAAATGAAATGTATAATATGTATTTATAGCTATGTAAATCAACTGTAAATGAAATGTATAATATGTATTTATAGCTATGTAAATCAACTTTAAATGAAATGTATAATATGTATTTATAGCTATGTAAATCAACTTTAAATGAAATGTATAATATGTATTTATAGCTATGTAAATCAACTTTAAATGAAATGTATAATATGTATTTATAGCTATGTAAATCAACTTTAAATGAAATGTATAATATGTATTTATAGCTATGTAAATCAACTTTAAATGAAATGTATAATATGTATTTATAGCTATGTAAATCAACTGTAAATGAAATGTATAATATGTATTTATAGCTATGTAAATCAACTTTAAATGAAATGTATAATATGTATTTATAGCTATGTAAATCAACTTTAAATGAAATGTATAATATGTATTTATAGCTATGTAAATCAACTTTAAATGAAATGTATAATATGTATTTATAGCTATGTAAATCAACTTTAAATGAAATGTATAATATGTATTTATAGCTATGTAAATCAACTGTAAATGAAATGTATAATATGTATTTATAGCTATGTAAAATCAACTTTAAATGAAATGTATAATATGTAATTATAGCTATGTAAATCAACTGTAAATGAAATGTATAATATGTATTTATAGCTATGTAAATCAACTTTAAATGAAATGTATAATATGTATTTATAGCTATGTAAATCAACTTTAAATGAAATGTATAATATGTATTTATAGCTATGTAAATCAACTTTAAATGAAATGTATAATATGTATTTATAGCTATGTAAATCAACTGTAAATGAAATGTATAATATGTATTTATAGCTATGTAAATCAACTTTAAATGAAATGTATAATATGTATTTATAGCTATGTAAATCAACTTTAAATGAAATGTATAATATGTATTTATAGCTATGTAAATCAACTTTAAATGAAATGTATAATATGTATTTATAGCTATGTAAATCAACTTTAAATGAAATGTATAATATGTATTTATAGCTATGTAAATCAACTTTAAATGAAATGTATAATATGTATTTATAGCTATGTAAATCAACTTTAAATGAAATGTATAATATGTATTTATAGCTATGTAAATCAACTTTAAATGAAATGTATAATATGTATTTATAGCTATGTAAATCAACTTTAAATGAAATGTATAATATGTATTTATAGCTATGTAAATCAACTGTAAATGAAATGTATAATATGTATTTATAGCTATGTAAATCAACTTTAAATGAAATGTATAATATGTATTTATAGCTACGTAAACCAAATTAAATGAAATGTATAATATGTATTTATAGCTATGTAAATCAACTTTAAATGAAATGTATAATATGTATTTATAGCTATGTAAATCAACTTTAAATGAAATGTATAATATGTATTTATAGCTATGTAAATCAACGTTAAATGAAATGTATAATATGTATTTATAGCTATGTAAATCAACTTTAAATGAAATGTATAATATGTATTTATAGCTATGTAAATCAACTTTAAATGAAATGTATAATATGTATTTATAGCTATGTAAATCAACTTTAAATGAAATGTATAATATGTATTTATAGCTATGTAAATCAACTTTAAATGAAATGTATAATATGTATTTATAGCTATGTAAATCAACTGTAAATGAAATGTATAATATGTATTTATAGCTATGTAAATCAACTTTAAATGAAATGTATAATATGTATTTATAGCTATGTAAATCAACTTTAAATGAAATGTATAATATGTATTTATAGCTATGTAAATCAACTTTAAATGAAATGTATAATATGTATTTATAGCTATGTAAATCAACTTTAAATGAAATGTATAATATGTATTTATAGCTATGTAAATCAACTTTAAATGAAATGTATAATATGTATTTATAGCTATGTAAATCAACTGTAAATGAAATGTATAATATGTATTTATAGCTATAAAAATCAACTGTAAATGAAATGTATAATATGTATTTATAGCTATGTAAATCAACTTTAAATGAAATGTATAATATGTATTTATAGCTATGTAAATCAACTTTAAATGAAATGTATAATATGTATTTATAGCTATGTAAATCAACTCTTAAATGAAATGTATAATATGTATTTATAGCTATGTAAATCAACTTTAAATGAAATGTATAATATGTATTTATAGCTATGTAAATCAACTTTAAATGAAATGTATAATATGTATTTATAGCTATGTAAATCAACTGTAAATGAAATGTATAATATGTATTTATAGCTATGTAAATCAACTTTAAATGAAATGTATAATATGTATTTATAAACTATGTAAATCAACTTTAAATGAAATGTATAATATGTATTTATAGCTATGTAAATCAACTTTAAATGAAATGTATAATATGTATTTATAGCTATGTAAATCAACTTTAAATGAAATGTATAATATTTAAATGATAATTATAGCTATGTAAATCAACTTAAAATGAAATGTATAATATGTATTTATAGCTATGTAAATCAACTTTAAATGAAATGTATAATATGTATTTAGCTATGTAAATCAACTTTAATTAAAATGTATAATATGTATTTAAGCTATCTAAATCAACTTTAAATGAAATGTATAATATGTATTTATAGCTATGTAAATCAACTTTAAATGAAATGTATAATATGTATTTATAGCTATGTAAATCAACTTTAAATGAAATGTATAATATGTATTTATAGCTATGTAAATCAACTTTAAATGAAATGTATAATATGTATTTATAGCTATGTAAATCAACTTTAAATGAAATGTATAATATGTATTTATAGCTATGTAAATCAACTTTAAATGAAATGTATAATATGTATTTATAGCTATGTAAATCAACTTTAAATGAAATGTATAATATGTATTTATAGCTATGTAAAGCAACTGTTAAATGAAATGTATAATATGTATTTATAGCTATGTAAATCAACTGTAAGTGAAATGTATAATATGTATTTATTAGCTACGTAAATCAACTTTAAATGAAATGTATAATATGTATTTATAGCTATGTAAATCAACTGTAAATGAAATGTATAATATGTATTTATAGCTATGTAAATCAACTTTAAATGAAATGTATAATATGTATTTATAGCTATGTAAATCAACTTTAAATGAAATGTATATAATGTATTTATAGCTATGTAAATCAACTTTAAATGAAATGTATAATATGTATTTATAGCTATGTAAATAAACTTTAAATGAAATGTATAATATGTATTTATAGCTATGTAAATCAATTTTAAATGAAATGTATAATATGTATTGAGAGCTATGTAAATAAACAATGAAATGAAATGTATAATATGTATTTATAGCTATGTAAATAAACTTTTGAAATGAAATGTATAATATGTATTTATAGCTATGTAAATCAACTTTTAAATGAAATGTATAATATGTATTTATAGCTATGTAAATCAACTTTAAATGAAATGTATAATATGTATTTATAGCTATGTAAATAAACTGTAAGTGAAATGTATAATATGTATTTCTAGCTATGTAAATCAACTTTAAATGAAATGTATAATATGTATTTATAGGTATGTAAATCAACTTTAAATGAAATGTATAATATGTATTTATAGCTATGTAAATCAACTTTAAATGAAATGTATAATATGTATTTATAGCTATGTAAATCAACTTTAAATAGAAATGTATAATATGTATTTATAGCTATGTAAATCAACTGTAAATAAAATGTATAATATGTATTTATAGCTATGCTAAATAAACTGTAAAATGAAATGTATAATATGTATTTATAGCTATGTAAATCAACTGTAAATGAAATGTATAATATGTATTTATAATTATGTAAATCAACTTTAAATGAAATGTATAATATGTATTTATAGATATGTAAATCAACTTTAAATTCAATGTATAATATGTATTTATAGCTATGTAAATCAACTTTAAAATGAAATGTAAAATATGTATTTATAGCTATGTAAATCAACTTAAATGAAATGTATAATATGTATTTATAGCTATGTAAATCAACTGTAAATGAAATGTATAATATGTATTTATAGCTATGTAAATCAACTTTAAATGAAATGTATAATATATATTTCTAGCTATGTAAATCAACTTTAAATGAAATGTATAATATGTATTAAAAGCTATGTAAATCAACTGTAAATGAAATGTATAATATGTATCATTAGCTATGTAAATCAATTTTAAATGAGATGTATAATATGTATTTATAGCTATGTAAATCAACTTTAAATGAAATGTATAATATGTATTTATAGCTATGTAAATCAACTTTAAATGAAATATATAATATGTATTTATAGCTATATCAATAAACTGTAAGTAAAATGTATAATATGTATTTCTAGCTATGTAAATCCACTTTAAATGAAATGTATAATGTGTATTTGAAGCTATGTAAATCAACTTTAAATGAAATGTATAAGTATGTATTTGAAGGCTATGTAAATCAACTTTAAATGAAATGTATAATATGTATTTATAGCTATGTAGAATCAACTTTAAATAAATGTATAATATGTATATGTTAGTTAATATAAATAAACTTTAAATGAATTGTATAATATGTATTTATAGCTAAGTAAATCAAGCTTTAAATGAAATGTATAATATGTAATTATAGCTATGTAAATCAACTGTAAGTGAAATGTATAATATGTATTTATAGCTATGTAAATCAACTTTAAATGAAATGTATAATATGTATTTATAGCTATGTAAATCAACTGTAAATGAAATGTATAATATGTATTTATAGCTATGTAAATCAACTTTAAATGAAATGTATAATATGTATTTATAGCTATGTAAATCAACTGTAAATGAAATGTATAATATGTATTTATAGCTATGTAAATCAACTTTAAATGAAATGTATAATATGTATTTATAGCTATGTAAATCAACTTTAAATGAAATGTATAATATGTATTTATAGCTATGTAAATCAACTTTAAATGAAATGTATAATATGTGTTTATAGCTATGTAAATCAAATTTAAATGAAATGTATAATATGTAATTATAGCTATGTAAATCAACTGTATAAATGAAATGTATGAATGTATGTATTTATAGCTATGTAAATCAACTTTAAATGAAATGTATAATATGTATTTATAGCTATGTAAATCAACTTACAAATGAAATGTATAATATGTGTATTTATAGCTATGTAAATCAACTTTAAATGAAATGTATAATATGTATTTATAGCTATGTAAATCAACTTTAAATGAAATGTATATTATCTATTTCTAAATATGTAAAACAACCTTAAATGAAATGTATAATATGTATTTATAGATATGTAAATCAACTGTAAATGAAATGTAGAATATGTATTTATAGCTACGTAAATCAACTTTAAATGAAATGTATAATATGTATTTATAGCTATGTAAATCAACTGTAAAATAGAAATGTATAATATGTATTTACAGCTATGTAAATCAACTTTAAATGAAATGTATAATATGTATTTATAGCTATGTAAATCAACTTTAAATGAAATGTATAATATGTATTTATAGCTATGTAAATCAACTTTAAATGAAATGTATAATATGTATTTATAGCTATGTAAATCAACTGTAAATGAAATGTATAATATGTATTTATAGCTATGTAAATCAACTTTAAATGAAATGTATAATATGTATTTATAGCTATGTAAATCAACTTTAAATGAAATGTATAATATGTATTATATAGCTATGAAATCAACCATTAAATGAAATGTATAATATGTATTTATAGCTATGTAAATCAACTTTAAATGAAATGATAATATGTATAATATGTATTTATAGCTATGTAAATATGATTTAACCTAAGTAAATCAACTTAAAGGAAATGTATAATATGTAATTATAGCTATGTAAATCAACTGTAAATGAAATGTATAATATGTATTTATAGCTATGTAAATCAACTTTAAATGAAATGTATATTATGTATTTATAGCTATGTAAATCAACTGTAAATGAAATGTATAATATGTATTTATAGCTATGTAAATCAACTTTAAATGAAATGTATAATATGTAATTATAGCTATGTAAATCAACTGTAAGTGAAATGTATAATATGTATTTATAACTAAGTAAATCAACGTTAAATGAAATGTATAATATGTATTTATAGCTGCGTAAATCAACTGTAAATGAAATGTATAATATGTGTTTATAGCTATGTAAATGAAATTTAAATGAAATAAATATTATGTAATTATAGCTATGTAAATTAACTGTAAGTGAAATGTATAATGTGTATTTAACACTAAGAAAATCAACGTTAAATGAAATGTATAATATGTAATTATAGCTATGTAAATCAACTGTAAGTGAAATGTATAATATGTATTTATAGCTATGTAAATCAACTTTAAATGAAATGTATAATATGTATTTATAGCTATGTAAATCAACTTTAAATGAAATGTGTAATATGTATTTATAGCTATTTAAATCAACTGTAAATGAAATGTATAATATGTATTTATAGCTATGTAAATCAACTGTAAATGAAATGTATAATATGTATTTATAGCTATGTAAATCAACTGTAAATGAAATGTATAATATGTATTTATAGCTATGTAAATCAACTTTAAATGAAATGTATAATATGTATTTATAGCTATGTAAATCAACTTTAAATGAAATGTATAATATGTATTTATAGCTATCTAAATCAACTTTAAATGAAATGTATAATGTGTATTTATAGCTATGTAAATCAACTTTAAAATGAAATGTATAATATGTATTTATAGATATGTAAATCAACTTTAAATGAAATGTATAATATGTATTTATAGCTATGTAAATCAACTGTAAATGAAATGTAGAATATGTATTTATAGCTATGTAAATCAACTTTAAATGAAATGTATAATATGTAATTATAGCTATGTAAATCAACTGTAAGTGAAATGTATAATATGTATTTATAACTAAGAAAATCAACGTTAAATGAAATGTATAAAATGTATTTATAGCTATGTAAATCAACTTTAAATGAAATGTATAATATGTATTTATAAGCTATGTAAATCAACTGTAAATGAAATGTATAATATGTATTTATAGCTACGTAAATCAACTTTAAATGAAATGTATAATATGTATTTATAGCTATGTAAATCAACTTTAAATGAAATGTATAATATGTATTAAAAGCATATGTAAATCAACTGTAAATGAAATGTATATTATAAATTTATAGCTATGTAAATCAACTTTAAATGAAATGTATAATATGTATTTTTAGCTATGTAAATCAGCTTTAAATGAAATGTATAATATGTATTTATAGCTATGTAAATCAACTTTAAATGAAATGTATAATATCTATTTATAGCTATGTAAATAAATTTTAAATGAAATGTATAATATATATTTATAGCTATGTAAATCCAACTGTAAATGAAATGTATAATGTGTATTTATAGCTATGTGTAATCAACTATAAATGAAATGTATAATATGTATTTGAAGCTATGTAAATCAACTTTAAATGAAATGTATAATATGTATTTATAACTAGGTAAATGAACTTTAAATGAAATGTATAATATGTAATTATAGCTATGTAAATCAAGTGTAAGTGAAATGTATAACATGTATTTATAGCTATGTAGATTAACTGTAAATAAAATGTATAATATGTATTTATAGCTATGTAGATCAACTGTAAGTGAAATGTATAATATGTATTTATAGCTATGTAAATCAACTTTAAATGAAATGTATAATATGTATTAAAGTTATGTAAACCAACGATAAATGAAATGTATGATATGTATTTATAGCTATGTAAATCAACTTTAAATGAAATGTATAATATGTATTTATAGCTATGTAAATCAACATTAAATGAAATATATAATATATATTTATAACTATGTAAACCAACTTTAAATGAAATTTATAATATGTGTTTATACCTATGTAAATCAAATTTAAATGAAATGTATATTATGTAATTATAGCTATGTGAATAAACTGTAAGTGAAATGTATAATATGTATTTATAGCTATGTAAATCAACTTTGAATGAAATTTGTAACATGTATTTATAGCTATATAAAAAAAATGTAAATGAATGTATAATATGTATTTATAACTAGGTAAATCAACTGTAAATGAAATGTATAATATGTGTTTATAGCTATGTAAATCAACTTTAAATGAAATATATAATATGTATTTATAGCTATATCAATAAACAGTAAGTAAAATGTATAATATGTATTTCTAGCTATGTAAATCCACTTTAAATGAAATGTTAAATGTGTATTTGAAGCTATGTAAATCCACTTTAAATGAAATGTTAAATGTGTATTTGAAGCTATGTAAATCAACTTTAAATGAAATGTATAATATGTATTTATAGTTATGTGAATCAACTTTAAATGAAATGTATAATATGTGTTTATAGCTAAGTCAATCAACGTTAAATGAAATATATAAAATGTATTTATTGCTGCGTAAATCAACTTTAAATGAAATGTATAATATGTGTTTATAGCTATGTAAAGTTAACATTAAATGAAATGTATAATATGTAATTATAGCTATGTAAATCAACTTTAAATGAAATGTATAATATGTATTTATAGCTATGTAAATCAACTTTAAATGAAATGTATAATATGTATTTATAGCTATGTAAATCAACTTTAAATGAAATGTATAATATGTATTTATAGCTATGTAAATCAACTTTAAATGAAATGTATAATATGTATTTATAGCTATGTAAATCAACTTTAAATGAAATGTATAATATGTATTTATAGCTATGTAAATCAACTGTAAATGAAATGTATAATATGTATTTATAGCTATGTAAATCAACTTTAAATGAAATGTATAATATGTATTTATAGCTATGTAAATCAACTGTAAATGAAATGTATAATATGTATTTATAGCTATGTAAATCAACTTTAAATGAAATGTATAATATGTATTTATAGCTATGTAAATCAACTTTAAATGAAATGTATAATATGTATTTATAGCTATGTAAATCAACTTTAAATGAAATGTATAATATGTATTTATAGCTATGTAAATCAACTTTAAATGAAATGTATAATATGTATTTATAGCTATGTAAATCAACTTTAAATGAAATGTATAATATGTATTTATAGCTATGTAAATCAACTTTAAATGAAATGTATAATATGTATTTATAGCTATGTAAATCAACTGTAAATGAAATGTATAATATGTATTTATAGCTATGTAAATCAACTTTAAATGAAATGTATAATATGTATTTATAGCTATGTAAATCAACTTTAAATGAAATGTATAATATGTATTTATAGCTATGTAAATCAACTTAAATGAAATGTATAATATGTATTTATAGCTATGTAAATCAACTTTAAATGAAATGTATAATATGTATTTATAGCTATGTAAATCAACTTTAAATGAAATGTATAATATGTATTTATAGCTATGTAAATCAACTTTAAATGAAATGTATAATATGTATTTATAGCTATGTAAATCAACTTTAAATGAAATGTATAATATGTATTTATAGCTATGTAAATCAACTGTAAATGAAATGTATAATATGTATTTATAGCTATGTAAATCAACTTTAAATGAAATGTATAATATGTATTTATAGCTATGTAAATCAACTTTAAATGAAATGTATAATATGTATTTATAGCTATGTAAATCAACTTTAAATGAAATGTATAATATGTATTTATAGCTATGTAAATCAACTTTAAATGAAATGTATAATATGTATTTATAGCTATGTAAATCAACTTTAAATGAAATGTATAATATGTATTTATAGCTATGTAAATCAACTTTAAATGAAATGTATAATATGTATTTATAGCTATGTAAATCAACTGTAAATGAAATGTATAATATGTATTTATAGCTATGTAAATCAACTTTAAATGAAATGTATAATATGTATTTATAGCTATGTAAATCAACTTTAAATGAAATGTATAATATGTATTTATAGCTATGTAAATCAACTTTAAATGAAATGTATAATATGTATTTATAGCTATGTAAATCAACTTTAAATGAAATGTATAATATGTATTTATAGCTATGTAAATCAACTTTAAATGAAATGTATAATATGTATTTATAGCTATGTAAATCAACTTTAAATGAAATGTATAATATGTATTTATAGCTATGTAAATCAACTTTAAATGAAATGTATAATATGTATTTATAGCTATGTAAATCAACTTTAAATGAAATGTATAATATGTATTTATAGCTATGTAAATCAACTTTAAATGAAATGTATAATATGTATTTATAGCTATGTAAATCAACTTTAAATGAAATGTATAATATGTATTTATAGCTATGTAAATCAACTTTAAATGAAATGTATAATATGTATTTATAGCTATGTAAATCAACTTTAAATGAAATGTATAATATGTATTTATAGCTATGTAAATCAACTTTAAATGAAATGTATAATATGTATTTATAGCTATGTAAATCAACTTTAAATGAAATGTATAATATGTATTTATAGCTATGTAAATCAACTTTAAATGAAATGTATAATATGTATTTATAGCTATGTAAATCAACTTTAAATGAAATGTATAATATGTATTTATAGCTATGTAAATCAACTTTAAATGAAATGTATAATATGTATTTATAGCTATGTAAATCAACTTTAAATGAAATGTATAATATGTATTTATAGCTATGTAAATCAACTTTAAATGAAATGTATAATATGTATTTATAGCTATGTAAATCAACTTTAAATGAAATGTATAATATGTATTTATAGCTATGTAAATCAACTTTAAATGAAATGTATAATATGTATTTATAGCTATGTAAATCAACTTTAAATGAAATGTATAATATGTATTTATAGCTATGTAAATCAACTTTAAATGAAATGTATAATATGTATTTATAGCTATGTAAATCAACTTTAAATGAAATGTATAATATGTATTTATAGCTATGTAAATCAACTTTAAAAATGAAATGTATAATATGTATTTATAGCTATGTAAATCAACTTTAAATGAAATGTATAATATGTATTTATAGCTATGTAAATCAACTTTAAATGAAATGTATAATATGTATTTATAGCTATGTAAATCAACTTTAAATGAAATGTATAATATGTATTTATAGCTATGTAAATCAACTTTAAATGAAATGTATAATATGTATTTATAGCTATGTAAATCAACTTTAAATGAAATGTATAATATGTATTTATAGCTATGTAAATCAACTTTAAATGAAATGTATAATATGTATTTATAGCTATGTAAATCAACTTTAAATGAAATGTATAATATGTATTTATAGCTATGTAAATCAACTTTAAATGAAATGTATAATATGTATTTATAGCTATGTAAATCAACTTTAAATGAAATGTATAATATGTATTTATAGCTATGTAAATCAACTTTAAATGAAATGTATAATATGTATTTATAGCTATGTAAATCAACTTTAAATGAAATGTATAATATGTATTTATAGCTATGTAAATCAACTTTAAATGAAATGTATAATATGTATTTATAGCTATGTAAATCAACTTTAAATGAAATGTATAATATGTATTTATAGCTATGTAAATCAACTTTAAATGAAATGTATAATATGTATTTATAGCTATGTAAATCAACTTTAAATGAAATGTATAATATGTATTTATAGCTATGTAAATCAACTTTAAATGAAATGTATAATATGTATTTATAGCTATGTAAATCAACTTTAAATGAAATGTATAATATGTATTTATAGCTATGTAAATCAACTTTAAATGAAATGTATAATATGTATTTATAGCTATGTAAATCAACTTTAAATGAAATGTATAATATGTATTTATAGCTATGTAAATCAACTTTAAATGAAATGTATAATATGTATTTATAGCTATGTAAATCAACTTTAAATGAAATGTATAATATGTATTTATAGCTATGTAAATCAACTTTAAATGAAATGTATAATATGTATTTATAGCTATGTAAATCAACTTTAAATGAAATGTATAATATGTATTTATAGCTATGTAAATCAACTTTAAATGAAATGTATAATATGTATTTATAGCTATGTAAATCAACTTTAAATGAAATGTATAATATGTATTTATAGCTATGTAAATCAACTTTAAATGAAATGTATAATATGTATTTATAGCTATGTAAATCAACTTTAAATGAAATGTATAATATGTATTTATAGCTATGTAAATCAACTTTAAATGAAATGTATAATATGTATTTATAGCTATGTAAATCAACTTTAAATGAAATGTATAATATGTATTTATAGCTATGTAAATCAACTTTAAATGAAATGTATAATATGTATTTATAGCTATGTAAATCAACTTTAAATGAAATGTATAATATGTATTTATAGCTATGTAAATCAACTTTAAATGAAATGTATAATATGTATTTATAGCTATGTAAATCAACTTTAAATGAAATGTATAATATGTATTTATAGCTATGTAAATCAACTTTAAATGAAATGTATAATATGTATTTATAGCTATGTAAATCAACTGTAAATGAAATGTATAATATGTATTTATAGCTATGTAAATCAACTTTAAATGAAATGTATAATATGTATTTATAGCTATGTAAATCAACTTTAAATGAAATGTATAATATGTATTTATAGCTATGTAAATCAACTTTAAATGAAATGTATAATATGTATTTATAGCTATGTAAATCAACTTTAAATGAAATGTATAATATGTATTTATAGCTATGTAAATCAACTTTAAATGAAATGTATAATATGTATTTATAGCTATGTAAATCAACTGTAAATGAAATGTATAATATGTATTTATAGCTATGTAAATCAACTTTAAATGAAATGTATAATATGTATTTATAGCTATGTAAATCAACTTTAAATGAAATGTATAATATGTATTTATAGCTATGTAAATCAACTTTAAATGAAATGTATAATATGTATTTATAGCTATGTAAATCAACTTTAAATGAAATGTATAATATGTATTTATAGCTATGTAAATCAACTTTAAATGAAATGTATAATATGTATTTATAGCTATGTAAATCAACTTTAAATGAAATGTATAATATGTATTTATAGCTATGTAAATCAACTTTAAATGAAATGTATAATATGTATTTATAGCTATGTAAATCAACTTTAAATGAAATGTATAATATGTATTTATAGCTATGTAAATCAACTTTAAATGAAATGTATAATATGTATTTATAGCTATGTAAATCAACTTTAAATGAAATGTATAATATGTATTTATAGCTATGTAAATCAACTTTAAATGAAATGTATAATATGTATTTATAGCTATGTAAATCAACTTTAAATGAAATGTATAATATGTATTTATAGCTATGTAAATCAACTTTAAATGAAATGTATAATATGTATTTATAGCTATGTAAATCAACTTTAAATGAAATGTATAATATGTATTTATAGCTATGTAAATCAACTTTAAATGAAATGTATAATATGTATTTATAGCTATGTAAATCAACTTTAAATGAAATGTATAATATGTATTTATAGCTATGTAAATCAACTTTAAATGAAATGTATAATATGTATTTATAGCTATGTAAATCAACTTTAAATGAAATGTATAATATGTATTTATAGCTATGTAAATCAACTTTAAATGAAATGTATAATATGTATTTATAGCTATGTAAATCAACTTTAAATGAAATGTATAATATGTATTTATAGCTATGTAAATCAACTTTAAATGAAATGTATAATATGTATTTATAGCTATGTAAATCAACTTTAAATGAAATGTATAATATGTATTTATAGCTATGTAAATCAACTTTAAATGAAATGTATAATATGTATTTATAGCTATGTAAATCAACTTTAAATGAAATGTATAATATGTATTTATAGCTATGTAAATCAACTTTAAATGAAATGTATAATATGTATTTATAGCTATGTAAATCAACTTTAAATGAAATGTATAATATGTATTTATAGCTATGTAAATCAACTTTAAATGAAATGTATAATATGTATTTATAGCTATGTAAATCAACTTTAAATGAAATGTATAATATGTATTTATAGCTATGTAAATCAACTTTAAATGAAATGTATAATATGTATTTATAGCTATGTAAATCAACTTTAAATGAAATGTATAATATGTATTTATAGCTATGTAAATCAACTTTAAATGAAATGTATAATATGTATTTATAGCTATGTAAATCAACTTAAATGAAATGTATAATATGTATTTATAGCTATGTAAATCAACTTTAAATGAAATGTATAATATGTATTTATAGCTATGTAAATCAACTTTAAATGAAATGTATAATATGTATTTATAGCTATGTAAATCAACTTTAAATGAAATGTATAATATGTATTTATAGCTATGTAAATCAACTTTAAATGAAATGTATAATATGTATTTATAGCTATGTAAATCAACTGTTAAATGAAATGTATAATATGTATTTATAGCTATGTAAATCAACTTTAAATGAAATGTATAATATGTATTTATAGCTATGTAAATCAACTTTAAATGAAATGTATAATATGTATTTATAGCTATGTAAATCAACTTTAAATGAAATGTATAATATGTATTTATAGCTATGTAAATCAACTTTAAATGAAATGTATAATATGTATTTATAGCTATGTAAATCAACTTTAAATGAAATGTATAATATGTATTTATAGCTATGTAAATCAACTTTAAATGAAATGTATAATATGTATTTATAGCTATGTAAATCAACTTTAAATGAAATGTATAATATGTATTTATAGCTATGTAAATCAACTTTAAATGAAATGTATAATATGTATTTATAGCTATGTAAATCAACTTTAAATGAAATGTATAATATGTATTTATAGCTATGTAAATCAACTTTAAATGAAATGTATAATATGTATTTATAGCTATGTAAATCAACTTTAAATGAAATGTATAATATGTATTTATAGCTATGTAAATCAACTTTAAATGAAATGTATAATATGTATTTATAGCTATGTAAATCAACTTTAAATGAAATGTATAATATGTATTTATAGCTATGTAAATCAACTTTAAATGAAATGTATAATATGTATTTATAGCTATGTAAATCAACTTTAAATGAAATGTATAATATGTATTTATAGCTATGTAAATCAACTTTAAATGAAATGTATAATATGTATTTATAGCTATGTAAATCAACTTTAAATGAAATGTATAATATGTATTTATAGCTATGTAAATCAACTTTAAATGAAATGTATAATATGTATTTATAGCTATGTAAATCAACTTTAAATGAAATGTATAATATGTATTTATAGCTATGTAAATCAACTTTAAATGAAATGTATAATATGTATTTATAGCTATGTAAATCAACTTTAAATGAAATGTATAATATGTATTTATAGCTATGTAAATCAACTTTAAATGAAATGTATAATATGTATTTATAGCTATGTAAATCAACTTTAAATGAAATGTATAATATGTATTTATAGCTATGTAAATCAACTTTAAATGAAATGTATAATATGTATTTATAGCTATGTAAATCAACTTTAAATGAAATGTATAATATGTATTTATAGCTATGTAAATCAACTTTAAATGAAATGTATAATATGTATTTATAGCTATGTAAATCAACTTTAAATGAAATGTATAATATGTATTTATAGCTAACTTAAATGAAATGTAAATGAAATTTATATAATAACTGTATTTATAGCTATGTAAATCAACTTTAAATGAAATGTATAATATGTATTTATAGCTATGTAAATCAACTGTAAATGAAATGTATAATATGTATTTATAGCTATGTAAATCAACTTTAAATGAAATGTATAATATGTATTTATAGCTATGTAAATCAACTTTAAATGAAATGTATAATATGTATTTATAGCTATGTAAATCAACTTTAAATGAAATGTATAATATGTATTTATAGCTATGTAAATCAACTTTAAATGAAATGTATAATATGTATTTATAGCTCTGTAAGTCAACTTTAAATGAAATGTATAATATGTATTTATAGCTACGTAAACCAAATTAAATGAAATATATAATATGTATTTATAGCTATGTGAATCAACTTTAAATGAAATCTATAAGATGTATTTATAGCTATGTAAATCAACTTTAAATGAAATGTATAATATGTATTTATAGCTATGTAAATCAACTTTAAATGAAATGTATAATATGTATTTATAGCTATGTAAATCAACTTTAAATGAAATGTATAATATGTATTTATAGCTATGTAAATCACCTTTAAATGAAATATATAATATGTATTTATAGCTATGTAAATCAACTTTAAATGAAATGTATAATATGTATTTATAGCTATGTAAATCAACTGTAAATGAAATGTATAATATGTATTTATAGCTATGTAAATCAACTTTAAATGAAATGTATAATATGTATTTATAGCTATGTAAATCAACTTTAAATGAAATGTATAATATGTATTTATAGCTATGTAAATCAACTTTAAATGAAATGTATAATATGTATTTATAGCTATGTAAATCAACTTTAAATGAAATGTATAATATGTATTTATAGCTATGTAAATCAACTTTAAATGAAATGTATAATATGTATTTATAGCTATGTAAATCAACTTTAAATGAAATGTATAATATGTATTTATAGCTATGTAAATCAACTTTAAATGAAATGTATAATATGTATTTATAGCTATGTAAATCAACTTTAAATGAAATGTATAATATGTATTTATAGCTATGTAAATCAACTTTAAATGAAATGTATAATATGTATTTATAGCTATGTAAATCAACTTTAAATGAAATGTATAATATGTATTTATAGCTATGTAAATCAACTTTAAATGAAATGTATAATATGTATTTATAGCTATGTAAATCAACTTTAAATGAAATGTATAATATGTATTTATAGCTATGTAAATCAACTTTAAATGAAATGTATAATATGTATTTATAGCTATGTAAATCAACTTTAAATGAAATGTATAATATGTATTTATAGCTATGTAAATCAACTTTAAATGAAATGTATAATATGTATTTATAGCTATGTAAATCAACTGTAAATGAAATGTATAATATGTATTTATAGCTATGTAAATCAACTAAATGAAATGTATAATATGTATTTATAGCTATGTAAATCAACTTTAAATGAAATGTATAATATGTATTTATAGCTATGTAAATCAACTTTAAATGAAATGTATAATATGTATTTATAGCTATGTAAATCAACTTTAAATGAAATGTATAATATGTATTTATAGCTATGTAAATCAACTTTAAATGAAATGTATAATATGTATTTATAGCTATGTAAATCAACTTTAAATGAAATGTATAATATGTATTTATAGCTATGTAAATCAACTTTAAATGAAATGTATAATATGTATTTATAGCTATGTAAATCAACTTTAAATGAAATGTATAATATGTATTTATAGCTATGTAAATCAACTTTAAATGAAATGTATAATATGTATTTATAGCTATGTAAATCAACTTTAAATGTAAATATGTATTTATAGCTATGTAAATCTTTAAATGAAATGTATAATATGTATTTATAGCTATGTAAATCAACTTTAAATGAAATGTATAATATGTATTTATAGCTATGTAAATCAACTTTAAATGAAATGTATAATATGTATTTATAGCTATGTAAATCAACTTTAAATGAAATGTATAATATGTATTTATAGCTATGTAAATCAACTTTAAATGAAATGTATAATATGTATTTATAGCTATGTAAATCAACTTAAATGAAATGTATAATATGTATTTATAGCTATGTAAATCAACTTTAAATGAAATGTATAATATGTATTTATAGCTATGTAAATCAACTTTAAATGAAATGTATAATATGTATTTATAGCTATGTAAATCAACTCAACTGTAAATGAAATGTATAAATGTATAATATGTATTTATAGCTATGTAAATCAACTTTAAATGAAATGTATAATATGTATTTATAGCTATGTAAATCAACTTTAAATGAAATGTATAATATGTATTTATAGCTATGTAAATCAACTTTAAATGAAATGTATAATATGTATTTATAGCTATGTAAATCAACTTTAAATGAAATGTATAATATGTATTTATAGCTATGTAAATCAACTTTAAATGAAATGTATAATATGTATTTATAGCTATGTAAATCAACTTTAAATGAAATGTATAATATGTATTTATAGCTATGTAAATCAACTTTAAATGAAATGTATAATATGTATTTATAGCTATGTAAATCAACTTTAAATGAAATGTATAATATGTATTTATAGCTATGTAAATCAACTTTAAATGAAATGTATAATATGTATTTATAGCTATGTAAATCAACTTTAAATGAAATGTATAATATGTATTTATAGCTATGTAAATCAACTTTAAATGAAATGTATAATATGTATTTATAGCTATGTAAATCAACTTTAAATGAAATGTATAATATGTATTTATAGCTATGTAAATCAACTGTAAATGAAATGTATAATATGTATTTATAGCTATGTAAAACAACTTAAATGAAATGTATAATATGTATTTATAGATATGTAAATCAACTTTAAATGAAATGTATAATATGTATTTATAGCTATGTAAATCAACTTTAAATGAAATGTATAATATGTATTTATAGCTATGTAAATCAACTTTAAATGAAATGTATAATATGTATTTATAGCTATGTAAATCAACTTTAAATGAAATGTATAATATGTATTTATAGCTATGTAAATCAACTTTAAATGAAATGTATAATATGTATTTATAGCTATGTAAATCAACTGTAAATGAAATGTATAATATGTATTTATAGCTATGTAAATCAACTTTAAATGAAATGTATAATATGTATTTATAGCTATGTAAATCAACTTTAAATGAAATGTATAATATGTATTTATAGCTATGTAAATCAACTTTAAATGAAATGTATAATATGTATTTATAGCTATGTAAATCAACTTTAAATGAAATGTATAATATGTATTTATAGCTATGTAAATCAACTTTAAATGAAATGTATAATATGTATTTATAGCTATGTAAATCAACTTTAAATGAAATGTATAATATGTATTTATAGCTATGTAAATCAACTTTAAATGAAATGTATAATATGTATTTATAGCTATGTAAATCAACTTTAAATGAAATGTAAATATGTATTTATAGCTATGTAAATCAACTTTAAATGAAATGTATAATATGTATTTATAGCTATGTAAATCAACTTTAAATGAAATGTATAATATGTATTTATAGCTATGTAAATCAACTTTAAATGAAATGTATAATATGTATTTATAGCTATGTAAATCAACTTTAAATGAAATGTATAATATGTATTTATAGCTATGTAAATCAACTTTAAATGAAATGTATAATATGTATTTATAGCTATGTAAATCAACTTTAAATGAAATGTATAATATGTATTTATAGCTATGTAAATCAACTGTAAATGAAATGTATAATATGTATTTATAGCTATGTAAATCAACTTTAAATGAAATGTATAATATGTATTTATAGCTATGTAAATCAACTGTAAATGAAATGTATAATATGTATTTATAGCTATGTAAATCAACTGTAAATGAAATGTATAATATGTATTTATAGCTATGTAAATCAACTGTAAATGAAATGTATAATATGTATTTATAGCTATGTAAATCAACTGTAAATGAAATGTATAATATGTATTTATAGCTATGTAAATCAACTTTAAATGAAATGTATAATATGTATTTATAGCTATGTAAATCAACTTTAAATGAAATGTATAATATGTATTTATAGCTATGTAAATCAACTTTAAATGAAATGTATAATATGTATTTATAGCTATGTAAACCAACTTAAATGAAATATATAATATGTATTTATAGCTATGTAAATCAACTTTAAATGAAATGTATAATATGTATTTATAGCTATGTAAATCAAATTAAATGAAATGTATAATATGTATTTATAGCTATGTAAATCAACTTTAAATGAAATGTATAATATGTATTTATAGCTATGTAAATCAACTTTAAATGAAATGTATAATATGTATTTATAGCTATGTAAATCAACTTTAAATGAAATGTATAATATGTATTTATAGCTATGTAAATCAACTTTAAATGAAATGTATAATATGTATTTATAGCTATGTAAATCAACTTTAAATGAAATGTATAATATGTATTTATAGCTATGTAAATCAACTTTAAATGAAATGTATAATATGTATTTATAGCTATGTAAATCAACTTTAAATGAAATGTATAATATGTATTTATAGCTATGTAAATCAACTTTAAATGAAATGTATAATATGTATTTATAGCTATGTAAATCAACTTTAAATGAAATGTATAATATGTATTTATAGCTATGTAAATCAACTTTAAATGAAATGTATAATATGTATTTATAGCTATGTAAATCAACTTTAAATGAAATGTATAATATGTATTTATAGCTATGTAAATCAACTTTAAATGAAATGTATAATATGTATTTATAGCTATGTAAATCAACTTAAATGAAATGTATAATATGTATTTATAGCTATGTAAATCAACTTAAATGAAATGTATAATATGTATTTATAGCTATGTAAATCAACTTTAAATGAAATGTATAATATGTATTTATAGCTATGTAAATCAACTTTAAATGAAATGTATAATATGTATTTATAGCTATGTAAATCAACTTTAAATGAAATGTATAATATGTATTTATAGCTATGTAAATCAACTTTAAATGAAATGTATAATATGTATTTATAGCTATGTAAATCAACTTTAAATGAAATGTATAATATGTATTTATAGCTATGTAAATCAACTTTAAATGAAATGTATAATATGTATTTATAGCTATGTAAATCAACTTTAAATGAAATGTATAATATGTATTTATAGCTATGTAAATCAACTGTAAATGAAATGTATAATATGTATTTATAGCTATGTAAATCAACTTTAAATGAAATGTATAATATGTATTTATAGCTATGTAAATCAACTTTAAATGAAATGTATAATATGTATTTATAGCTATGTAAATCAACTTTAAATGAAATGTATAATATGTATTTATAGCTATGTAAATCAACTTTAAATGAAATGTATAATATGTATTTATAGCTATGTAAATCAACTTTAAATGAAATGTATAATATGTATTTATAGCTATGTAAATCAACTTTAAATGAAATGTATAATATGTATTTATAGCTATGTAAATCAACTTTAAATGAAATGTATAATATGTATTTATAGCTATGTAAATCAACTTTAAATGAAATGTATAATATGTATTTATAGCTATGTAAATCAACTTTAAATGAAATGTATAATATGTATTTATAGCTATGTAAATCAACTTTAAATGAAATGTATAATATGTATTTATAGCTATGTAAATCAACTTTAAATGAAATGTATAATATGTATTTATAGCTATGTAAATCAACTTTAAATGAAATGTATAATATGTATTTATAGCTATGTAAATCAACTTTTAAATGAAATGTATAATATGTATTTATAGCTATGTAAATCAACCTTAAATGAAATGTATAATATGTATTTATAGCTATGTAAATCAACTTTAAATGAAATGTATAATATGTATTTATAGCTATGTAAATCAACTTTAAATGAAATGTATAATATGTATTTATAGCTATGTAAATCAACTTTAAATGAAATGTATAATATGTATTTATAGCTATGTAAATCAACTTTAAATGAAATGTATAATATGTATTTATAGCTATGTAAATCAACTGTAAATGAAATGTATAATATGTATTTATAGCTATGTAAATCAACTTTAAATGAAATGTATAATATGTATTTATAGCTATAAATCAACTTTAAATGAAATGTGTATATATGTATTTATA